>NC_137047.1:37681456-38131456 GCF_032717465.1 Coenobita brevimanus
TGACGATCATGACCATCAAGTGATCCTGACCGACCCGGTGAATTACACATACATGCACACATGCATGCACGCACGCACACACACATGCACGCACGCACACACACATCCAAATGAATAATTCATACTGTATTTAAAAAGTACACTACTCAGTCCTATGCCAATCCTTTGTACTACCATGCTTTTAAAAGTCATGGAGATCTCATGTCAAACTGTGAGATATGTCAGTGGCATATACAATATATCTGAAATTACTAAAGCATTACAGTACTTCAAAAATCCATAACCAATACAAATTATCTTTTAAATTTATGTTGAACAATTTCATTACTTACAATCATTGACTCACTACTCATGTGACAGTCCTTCACATAACCACAGTGAATTACCTGTCCTTTAATTTGGTTGACTGAACACCATAGCTGTTCATTTCCATCTATCTATTTATAGCCAGACGCCTTCATCCTGTAAGGGGTGGCCACAAACAAACTGCCTCCACATCACCCTCTCCCCTGCCACTTTGCTGCCCTCCCCCCAGCTGACACCCTCCCTCTCTCATATACCTCTCCACTTCATCCCTCCATCTCATCTTCAGTCTCCCCCTTCCTCTCCCCCCCTCCACCTCACTCACATATGCTCTCCTCGTTAGTCTCCTGCTCTCCATCCTCTCCACATGGCCAAATCACCTCAATGTATTTCTCCTTACACTTTTCATCACACCCACATCCACATCACAGAGCTCCTTCACTTGCTTATTTGTCAGTCTGTCTCTCCATGTAACTCCACATGCTCCTCTCAAATAACCCATTTCCACTGCTTTCATTCTTGACATGTGTCCTTCCAACAAGGTCCAAGCTTCACTTCCATACATTAGAGTTGGAATCACAATAATATCATGCATCAACTTATTTACTTCCATGCTCACTTCACTCTTTCTTATCACTGCTTTCAATGAAACAACCTTTCTTCCCTGTTGTACCCTTTCAAGCACTTCATCCTCTAAACTTCCATCCTTACTCATCACACTACCCAAGTAGTTAAATGCACTCACATTTTCCATTTCCTCACCATCTAGCCTCACAGCACTGTGCATTCAGTGACTTCATTTCTCTTGAAGACCACAACTTTAGTCTTCCCTACATTCACCTTTAGGCCAGGCATCCATTTGTCCATGCTCCATGATCCGTGTCTTCGTCCGTATCCGTGTCAGTGTATCCGTGATGTATACGTCCATTTACCCATGATGACTACGTACGAGGTCTGTGTTTTGGCCAGTCACAGTGAGGCATCATGTCACGGCGGCTGTGTCAAGCACTTGAGGAACATGATCATTCTCCGTATGGCCTGGATAATCCTTCACAGACACCCTGAGAATGGCATCTAACAAATAACGGCAATGCCAGATACTGTGCTCCGCTGGGGGTCTTTGAATCAGTAAAGTATTAAAGAATTGTGACCATCTTTCTAGGATTGCTCACTTGTCTTTCAGGAGCTCTCCATCAGCTGATCGAATAGGGGCTATGCTGTGTTTGGATGGCATACAGATAGTTATTATGGACTTACAAGCTTATGTTGGTCATTAATATCAGACTGTCTTTACAGCTCTTTTGTTTTATTCAGTCCACCATTTGTTCTTCATGTGATGCTGTTTTCTCTGGGATTCACTTCTGAGATTCTGGAATTTAGTTTTTAGGGTTAAGGAGCTAGGAAGAGCCAACCAACTGTTATGTGCTCTAGTCTTCACTGCAAGAGGGTCATGTAAGTCCTCAGCATTTTCATTAAACAAGTCTACATGGCAGCAAATGAAGAAACCTAGTGTTTCTTCTGCAGTGCCTTGAAGTAGTTCTTAATGTTCAGCCACTTTGCATCAAGGTTTGTTGCATTGTTGTTTGGGTCAAGTGATGGGCACCGAGAGAGCTTGTCTGTAACAGTGCTGCAGAAGGTGTTACAAGCTGTCACATCCTTTAAGATACAACAGTTTATTTTCTTGGAGGATAGTCCACAGTATCTGTGTTAGTATAACTAATTGCAGTTTGGTGAGTGTAAGGTTGTCACTCAGCACCTCTCATTGCATGGGTTATATGAACTTCTCTTTGGCCTCTTTATGTCACAATGATGTAGTCAATTAGGTGCCATTGTCTAGATCATAGGTGTATCCATGTGGTTTTGTGTTTATTAAGTTGAAAAATGGTGTTGGTGATGACCAGACTGTGTTCCGAGCAGAAGGAATGCAGTCGAAGATCATTGTTGTTCATGTTACCAACACCAAGGCAGCCTATAATGCCTGGCCAGAGTTGATTATCTTTTCTTATTCTGGCATTACAATCTCCAGCCAGGATGAGTTTGTCATTATGTGGTACTGACCGAATGGTAGCTTCTGGAGAGCCATAAAAGGAATACTTGACGGTGTCCTCAGAGTCAAGCCTGGGGCACAGGCACTCATGGGTGGTACATGCTGGTCTTTAGAGAGTAGTATGCTCCAAAATATCAGCCTTCCTAATATACCAACAGCTGATTCTTGGATCTTCTATAATCTGTTGTTTCAGAGTGCAAAGTCAATGTCATGGTTTCTTCTTACACTGTCTGGGTATCCCCTCCAGAAATAGGTATATCCTAAACCTGCATCTATTAGGTTACCCTCTCCTGAGAGGCAAGTCTCAGACAAGACAGCAATGTCAATTTTATATTTTTTAAGTTCATAGGCAAAAATGGCATTTCTATGGCATGGTTATGTGTCTGGGTCAGTATCAGGCAAGGTTCATGTATGCCCAGTAGCAAGAGTCAGAGGGATTCTTTTTGTTTTTGAATCACAGTGTGGGATGCCTTGACAAATGCAGTTATCTGTCCAAGTGGTGTGGAGAAGCAAACGTTTAGGTTACCTTTTCTAAACCCCTCCCTGTCAAGGGTAAGCAGCTGAGCATTCATTTCTGGTTAGTTAGTAGCACTGGATGCTGCTGAAGGCATGACCTGCTCCAATGTCATCATGCCACCAACCACTGGTCCAGTGCTGCCTAAGTGCAGGACTCAAGCTAGTGATTTCCAGCCACATCCATGACCTGTCACTGTCACCCTAGCCTGTCACCACAGGTCTTTTGATTTTGGGTGAAAGGATGAAATGGGAGGTGAATATAGCAGTGGACTTGTGCAATGAATAGGATTTTATGTAATGCTGTGGGTGCAGTCCTTAACCACTACATGACTTGACCCTTCTCAGTCTGTTATGGTGGCATGACGATTCACAATGACCATCTATTGAACAGGGTTGTATGTATGTATGTATGTGTGTGCATAATATATATATATATATATATATATATATATATATATATATATTGTATATATGTAAATATACATATATACTGTATATATGTAAATATACATATATACTGTATATATGTAAATATACATATACTGTATATATATATATATATACTGTATATATATATATATATATATATATATATATATATATATATATATATATATATGCAGACTGTGAAGTACGTTAACTTACCATGTAATGGAGTTCTCTGTGGCAGCTCTGATCAGATGAATCACTGGAATCATTGAAATTTGGTGTGGCATAAACTGGTTCCTCCCCTCTCCTACAGCCCTGATGGAATACAGGCAGTCACATACATGGACAGCATGTCATGGCCATACACAGTCAAGGACTGTAAGAAAACATACAATTGTACAGTATATCAAGAAACAGTAGTCACAGCAGCAGGGCCCTTGGAATCCTAATACCATCTCACAGGTACACCTTCCATTCCACACATAATTTCTTAATTACCTATCACACTTAGTTGATGTTAACCTGATGACTGGAGAGAGAGAGAGAGAGAGAGAGAAAGTTAGTGTATGGGTAAAATGGGTATAGTTTTCATATTTAGTATTAGAAGATGCTATTTTACTCATTTATTTTCCATAATGTGCTTGAAATGCCACTTCAAGGGGGAACCATTGGACTTACTGGAATTATACGCTTTATTGGATCAGATTTCCTCCCAACTGATCGAGTATGGAGAGGGTTACTGTATACTGTACTGTATTATACAAATTATGGTGAACCACCTTTGGATGTTAAATCACACCAATGCATGAACCTCACACTAAAAAAAAAAAAAAAAAAAAAAAAAAAAAAAAACAGTCAGGGGCTTGAAAAGTTGGTAAATTACAGTTTGACTCATTCAGTCGGGCAAACTTTGGTTGGTATCTCGTTATCATTTTTTTCTTGATTCTTTTGACCCTATCCCACCCCATTGTGGGATGGGAAAGGATATCTGGATAATGATGATGATGATGATATTTGTCACAAAAAAAAAAAAAAAAGAAGTGCACCAGGAGGAAAACCACTAGAAATTAACCATCCATTAAAAATTCTAGTACCATGGCAGTACCAACCGGTCCTGTACATCAAACGGGTGTTTGAAAAGTGCCAACATCACCTTCCCTGTGCACCATAACCTGCAGAGGTGTGGGCATTGGTTCTCAGTAACTGGACTCCCTTTGCCTGTGTAACTTTGGACATAAAATAGGCCTATGGTAAGGGTTCAGTCTTTGGACCTTTATGGTTGTGGTTCCTTCACCAAACCTACCAGTGCATCTCAATAACTGGACCACATTTAGCTGTGCAACTTGACAGACACCATGGACCTACTCCAGCATAACTGATTTTCAAAGATCTAGGTCCCCCCTTCCCCTGTACACAACAGCTTGTGGATACCATATCCAAGTAACCAGGTCAGTTTTGGCTGTGCAGCTTTGTACACATAGCAGACCAAAGATAAAGGCCCATCCTACTGATTTTCAAAGTTCTGGGTCAGTACCCCCACCCCCTTGCACACATCACAGTTGTGGAAATCATCCCAGCTTTAGATCTGAGCCCTCCATAGCCCTATTATGCTACTGCCCTTAAAACATACAGCCATATTTCTATAATACTGTACTGCAACAGGGATATGAATGAAAGAGGGCTGAACCCCCTTTAATAAATCCAAGTTTTTCCAGCAGATATCTGTTAATTCCATACAAACCACATGGAAAATGCCTAGCTTATTAAGTTTCAAGGTTCAATAATTAATAGCTACACTGCCTAATGGAATGGTCACAGGGGGATACACTGGCATTCAGCTGTTGAACAACAGATCATGCTGGTTCACACTAATAGCAGGACTGGCAGCACCAATCCTACAAAGCAACATTGCATTCAACACTATTCATAGCTCCACAACAATTTTCCTTTGCTAGGAATTCATGAAAATGTTTATGTAAAATATTCCCACACACAGAGTAGTCTAACCCACTCTCCCTTCCTGCAGGACCCCTCTATGGGTCTGAAGATGGTTTTTGACATTAGTATGAAGGGCAGCATTTTTTTTTTTTCCCCACAACCACTGTAGAAAATTGACATCTATCTTGGCTTTCTTGGCAGTTGAGATAATTCCAACTACCTCCTACCTAGTGAGGAGTGGCCTAGTCAAGGGCAGTTTAAGTTGTTCTACTTTAGATGTCTTCATATCTCAAATAAAGGGGAAAATGGGTATTTAGCTGTACAGAAACCTGGTAATCCACACAATTTCATCGTAACTGCAATTCTTACCTTATACAAAGTTTCATCACTCATGCTGCGCTTTGTAAAGAAGCCAGTGTCAGGGGGTGGGGTTGTCACTGAGCAGTAACCCAATGACATAGGCTGCTCACTCTCCATCACGGTTGATGGACCCTGCAAGCTGTGGGCAGAAAAAGATGGAGTTCCCACTGTCGAGTCCCTTGGTGCAATATCCTCATAGTCATGTCTGCCAGCATTAGGACTTAGGAGGCAAGAATTGGAGTGAGGTCGCCTTCTTGGCTCAGGAGACTTTGAAGTTCTGTATTCTATATTATGGTATTCTATTAGGTTGTCATTTGCATTCCCTACAGTTTGAGAGGCAGAATAAACTTCATTCTTATTGCTGCCATTGCTGACTGAGTTACTGGAATCATTCTGACTTCTGGGAAAGGTATTTATATGGATCTGCGACTCAGTATCATTGGATGCTGACTCAGTGTAAGGTGGTGGTGTAGGAGGTGGCTTTTTTGGTCTGCGCAGGCTGTAGCGTACGTGAGCCTGACGCTGGAACTCTGATGCCACTTCCATTTCCTCTTCCTTTTCATAACTAGTGAGAGGATCAACCAGTGAGGTTCTCTTTGCCTTGGCCAGAACATGTGGAGGCTTAGGGGCAACTGAAGGCTTTGCAATATCTTTACTTGACAGGTCACTTTTGCTCCTGATTGGAGGTTTTGGGTTAAAGTTATTGCACTTACTCTTCTTTTTAACTGGCACAGCATAGATTGGGGGTGAAATGCACTTCTCAAATTCACAATTTTCTTTTGCCATCTCATTCTCATCATTCTGTTCTTCACATCTGTTGTTTTTAAAGTTTTTGTAAATATCATATGCAAAGGTTCGTGGTGGCTTCTTTGGAGGTGGACCAGTTGGTAAACCTTGAACTTCCAGTGTATCAAATTCAGGACCTCTGGGGTGATCAGAATCACTGACACACTTGCTTCTGTCATGATTACTAAGATGTACTGACTGTATCTCATAGTTAAAATTTTGATCATTAGCTTGGCTTGTATCTCTTAATCCAACTGGTGATCTTTTGGGATCAGTTATGTGTTCTCCATTTGCAATATCACTAAATGAGAGTGAACTGCCATGACCCATCATTATAGGGGAGTTTTCTCTTGATATGTCGGCAGAATTATATGACAGAAGTGATTCTGTGGAATGATATACAGGTGGGCAGTCTTTATTTCTGAGTGTAGTGTGACCTGGAGAACATGAAACTTCTAAATGGTCACCCATCCCATTGGTGTCTATATTATGCCTGTCTTCATCTGAGAGTTGATTTTCATTCTCAGTTTTATGCCTTTGAGTCACTGGAGATACAGATGAGTAGTCTGGTGGTGATGGGGCCTTCCCTTTCTTATGAGTGGTTGATGTATGACTCCCTGACCTTCGCCTTGGAGGCCTTGAAGGGGGAACTATGAGGTTATTGGCACATGAAGATCCATTCTCAATTAACTCTGCTGTCATTGTTCCTGATTTCTTTAGAGCCATATCAGCCACTTCTCTCGCAATTGCAACAGGAACTGTTCCTGACTCAGAAGAGCTGCAATGTATGAGAGACTTCTGTTTGTCTGTTGGTGTAGCTGTGTCATCAGCCCTTCTGCCACGAATTTTACTCTTGCCTTTCAAATCATTATCATGAGAAGATAGCACAATTCCAGTTCTGCTAACTTTAGTTTTATGATTAGTGGATTTCTCCTTCATATTTTTCACTTCTTTCTCAATTTTAGATGAAAAACTTGATTTCCTAAGAACAGTAGGTTTATCTTTATTTTTCATATTCTTCACCACATTTGCTACAAGTTTTTGTTTTCCTTCAAATGTCGAACTGCTATTTGAATCTTGATTATAAAGTAAGCTGTCAGTGCTTCTTTGTTTTCTTTTAGGAGTTAACCAGTCTCTGTGAAACACATTTTCTTTATGAGCAGAGTTATTTTTGTCACTTCCAAGGCTTTTTCTTTCCACACTGGGATCCCTTTTCATATTAAAATTGCCATGTGATCTGGAACGTATATGGGTGAAAAACTTACCTCTAATTCCTCGAGGTTCATCTACACACTCATCCTCAACATCACTGCTCAATTTCTTACTGTCAGAATTTAATCTTGTATCGAAAGGTTTAAACACTGGTATTCTCCTGACAACACTGGGTTTTACAGCAGTAACACTAGTAGGTGTATTATGGTCCATATTTTGATCTGATACATCATGGTAGGATGCATCTGAAGTCTTAGTTTCAAAACTGTCTCTGAGATTGCTGGAATGTTTTCTAGGTGTACTGGATGGTGCAGCTCCAGTGCCTGGGAACAGACCTGATGATGGTGTCTCCCCTGTAGAAAATCCTCTCATCCTGATAACACTGTTTTCATGTTTGTTGGTTGTATCAGGATGCAGTAAGTTTGCGCTAGTTTTCCTGATGTCTGCACTTCTTGGGGTTTCTTTTTTGGGTACTGAGGCAGCTCTAGGTCTGCCCTGTGTTGGTGTGACATGCTGTGAGGTGGACAGAAGTGGACTGTCCTCATACAGCTGCTCAAACTTGCCCTTGATGGCCTGGACGCTCACCCTTGCCTCAACTTCCATCATGATGTCCTCACAACCTGAAATATCAGGGCCGTATAAGTTGAAATCTAATTGGTAATGACAGTGTAGATACTTATAAAATATGAAGTACATTTATCTAGTTAGCATAAAAAAGTCCAAACCATACTCATAAACCTTCTTGAGCTTAAACTGTGTACAAAGCTATGAGATAATGTTCTAATCTTCATCTGAAGAGTTACCAAACACTTCACATCCAAGTTAGAAAGAACAAGGAGCACTCAAAGGGCCACAACATCCACTCCCTCCAACTAGTCTCAGGTCCGAATATTTACTTTGCCCTGTGACTCTGACCTCCAACAAATGACTCTCAAACTTAAATTACTTATTACTTGCTCAAACCTTAACCCTTCTAAGTTTGATTCAGGTCAGATCAAAACTGCTGGAGTTTACTTTCTTCAGTGACTCTGACTTTTCCCAGCATCCTTGATCTTCATTCTTTCCCTGTGATCATGATTTTAAACTGGTTGTTCTATGTCTTGAATCTATCTATGATTTAATCTGACGACTTCCACAAAGTTTGGTCTACTGTACGACCGATAAAAACTGTTTAAGATGATCTTGCCATGTGACCTTGACCTTGAACAATAGGTTAACCCTTTAGGTGATCTTCAACCAATCTACCCTTTTGATTAATATCTGATCAAAACTATCTTAGTTATTTAGTTCACACACAGACCGAATGAGTCGAACTTTGATCTTGCCCTGTGACCTTGTGACCTTTGAACAATGTTCTCACAAGTGAATCCCTCTGCTGTTGCTTGACCCTTTATTTCCTTATTACGAGAGGTGATGTGTCTCAGTAACAACACAATAAGTAGGGCCAGTATATGTGTATAAATAAATAAATAAATAAATACAGTATATATATATATATATATATATATATATATATATATATATATCCATCCATCCATCCATCGCCAGACGCCATGTATCCCAAATGGGGTGGCCAAGGGCTTAGAGTTAATTGTTTTACAGTGAGGGGCACTAATCCTCCACCAACCCCACTTGACACGTAGGGATGCCAACAGCATCTGGTGTTCCCAGGCGGTCACCCATCCAAGTACTAACCAGACCCAACATATATATATATATATATATATATATATATATATATATATATATATTGTACAAAGGAAAAGGGGAAAAAGAAGTGTGTGGTAATCATTGAGGCATTTGTCTTTGTAGTGTAATAAGACAAATGGTAGCATATTTATTGACAGAGTTATGGAAATAACACAGGAATTAGTTGTGAAGAACAGGGAGGTTTTAGGAAGGGAAGAGGTTGCATAGATCAGATATTTATTCTTGGGTCTTTAGTGGAAAAGCTTCTAGAAAAGGAAAAGAAGTTGTATGTGGCCTTCATGGATTAGGAGAAAGCATGTGACAGGGTGGATAGACAAGGAATGTGAAAAATATTAAGAATATATGGAGTAAATGGGAAGTTGTTGAATGCCATGAAGAGTATATATGAGGGTGCTAAGGCTGCACTCCGTGAGGATAGTGAATAGAGTGAATTTTTCTATCTGAATGTTGGAGTGAAACAGGGATGTGTCATGTCTCCATGGTTGTTCAGTTTGTATATGGATGGGGTTATAAAAGAGATACAAGGTAGGGCAGTGGATGTTGAAGCATCCCTACTGAGTAAGGGCAGCATTTGGAAACTCCCTGTATTGTTGTTTGCAGATGATGCTGTATTGTTAAGTGAAGACTAAGGCGAGCTGCAAGGCATGGTGAATGAGTCTGGACGTGTGTGTAAAAAACAGAATTTAAAGGTGAATATAGGGAAGGGTAAAGCTATGGTCTTCGACAGATATGAAGTCACTGGTTGTACAGTGAGGCTGGATGATGAGGAAATGGAAAATGTGAGTGCATTTAAGTACTTGGGTAGTGTGATTAGCAAGGATGGAAGTTTGGAGGTTGACATGCTTGAATGGGTACAACAGGGAAGAAAGGGTGCTAGTTCTTTGAAAGCAGTGACAAGGAACAGGGAAGTGAGCATGGAAGTAAAAAAGTTGCTGCATGACAGTATTGTGATACCAACTCTAATGAGTGGAAATGAAACTTGGACCTTGTTGGAAGGACACAAATCACGAGTGAGAGCAGTGGAAATGTGTTATTTGACAGTAGCACGTGGTGTTACATGATGAGGCAGAGTGACAAATAAGGAAGTGAAGGAGCATTGTGGTGTGGATGTGGATGTGACAGAAAGTGTTAGGAGAATTACACTGAGATGGTTTGGCCATGTGGAGAGGATGGAGAGCAAGACACTATAACAAGGAGAGTGTATCTGAGTGAGTTAGAGGGGGGAGGGAGCAAGGGTAAGGCCAAGGATGAGGTGCAGGGATAGAATGGAGAGGTATATGAGGGAGTGGGGTGTGAGCTGGGAGCAGGGCAGTGAAATGGCACATGACTGGGTGACATGGAGGAGATTTGTTTGTGGCCATCCCTTACAAGATCAGGGCATTTGGCAATAGACAGATTGACAGATGTTTATGTGGAGTATGGCAATATTAGAATTATTTAAATGACATAAAAGTGGACAGGAAGGTGTAACAAGCAGAATAATTCACATAGAGAAAGGTGTTTGGGAACTTTCTTAACCTAAATGGATACCACCCTAGGTCTGCTCAAGGGCATTAAGGTATAAGTAGGTATTTCAAATCATGTGACGCGTTGCATCCGTCTAGCAACAAACTCATCTCTTTTCTGTCCAGCTCTGTAATGCAAGAGTTAACCATTACTCCCAGTCCTTAATGTATGCAACAGGTCAACTCTGGAACTGTCTCCCTCTGTCTATTTTCTACTGCCTATGATCTCCAGTCTTTCAAACGCAGTGTGTCCAGGCATCTCGAAATGAATGGATCTTGAAATTAGCTCTGTTATCTTATTTTTGTTTTTTCTGGGAGGAACAATCTTGCGGGTTCCAGGACATTGGCTCCTTCTTCCTTACATAAAAAAAATAAAAAAAGGCTCAGTCAGGCCAGGTCAAGATCTCTTAGGTCCACGTTTAGTTAGGCCAGTCGAGGTCATTTAGGTCCTGTTAGGCTTAATCAGGTCCCTTTGGTAAATTCGTGTCTTTTGCATCCACCCAGGCTCAGTCACAGGGGTGTGCATAGGTATATATGGCTCAAAGAGGCTAAAGTTCCTTCCTCTATGCTCTGCAGGCTACAATGTGCTCTCTCTCTCTCTCTCTCTCTCTCTCTACCATTTTTCAGGCTACATGCAACCATATGACGTCAGTGGGAGGTAAGCAGCTGAACACAAACAGTATTTCTTTCACTTATCCTCATGTGCCACACCACAGTATTTTCTTCAGCTGATGAAAAAAAAAAAAAAAATGCTTCCATGTGTCTCAGGATGCCTAGTGTTCGAACCCCACCAGGTGGTTCGAATAATAACACACATGGAGCGTGATACCTTCCCTGAACCCTTGCCCCCCAAACTTGGTACTGTTGTGCACCAAAGTTCTTTCCACCAAGCAAGCATAATGGGACTCTGAATCACCTAATTTTCAACCCATTACACAGCTATATGCATTTCCTATAGATGCTTTGTGGATTAAAATTCATATGAGGTGGTTTGGCCATGTGGAGAGGATGGAGAGTGAGAGACTGACAAGGAGTGTGTGTGAATGAGATGGAGGAGGGGAGATGGAGGGGGGGAGAGGGAGGGGGGGGCAAGGATGAGATGGAGGGATGGAGTGGAGAGGTATATGAGAGGGGGAGGTGAGCTGGGAGCAGGGCAGTGAAATGGCGGGGGACAGGGCGACATGGAGGTGATTTGTTTGTGGCCACCCCATACGGGATTGAGGCGTTTGGCAATAAATAGATTGATAGCTTTGTTGATTAAAATTCATATGATTATTTTTGGACTCGCCATGCTGAAAACTGTAGGAAAAATTTAATGGTAGTTGTTCCTTGGCTGGCTGAAGAAACTTTTGTGTACGATGCCAATTCAGGACCATTAGGAAACTACAAATTCAGTCACATCCACTCACATCATCTTAGATCCATTCTTGCTGGTCTTTTGGTTTATTTCAGCCACAGACCCAGGCAGAGATTGATGTCACGCAATTTAGTCCCTTTTAATTCACCTCACCTTCAAGTCAATTTCATAAAGATCGATCCGGATCATACCAAGAATTATATATGCCAAGAATCAGGCCAATCAAGGCAATCGTTTGTGAGGTAATAACACTGGGTAGGATAGGTGGGAAGGAATGGGTGGGATAGGGTGAAATGAGGGTGGAAAGTATACCCTGTGAGGAAAGTATACCCTGTGTGGAAAGTATACCCTGTACGGAAAGTATACCCAATGTGGAAAGTATACCCTGTCTGGAAAGTATACCCTGTCTGGAAAGTATACCCTGTCTGGAAAGTATACCCTGTCTGGAAAGTATACCCTGTGTGGAAGCATACCTTGTGTGGAAGGTATACCCTGTGAGGAAAGTATATCCAGTGTGGAAAGTATACCCTGCGTGGAAGGTATATCCTGTGAGGAAAGTATACTGTGAGGAATGCATACCCTGTGTGGAAAGTATATATGTCCTGTGTGGAAAGTATACCCTGTGTGGAAAGTATGTCCTGTGTGGAAATTATACGGAGTGGAAAGTATACACGAGTAATGGAGAGGAGGATGGCATTGGTAATGAATGGTATTGGATGGCATATCTGAAATCTGTTGTATGTTGATGATGCAGTACTGCTTGTAAATACCGGACAAGACCTTGGTAGGCTAGTGCAGAGTTTTGCTGATGTCTGTGAGTGTCATGTCTTGACAGTAAATGTAGAAAAGCGTAAAGTGATGGTTATTGAGAGAGAAGGTGACTCCCAGTGCGATGTTACAGTGAATGGAGTGAGACTGGAACTGGTGAGAGAGTTCAAGTACCTGGATACAGTGAGAGAAAAGAGAGGAAAATGTGCAAACGAAGTTGAAAGTACAGTGACACAAGAAAGAATGGTAGCTGGTGCAATGAAGGCCTTGATAAGAAACAGAGGCTTGCGAGTTGCAGCTGCACGAGGTTACGTGAAGGAGTGTTAATGCCACCTTTAACATATGGATGTGAGACTATGGTGTGGCATGAAAATGAAAAGTCAAGAGTAAGATCAGAGGAGATGGGACTGCTGAGGAATGTATGTGGAGTACAGAGGGTGGACAGGATACGAAATAATGTGATTCGTGAAAGATGTGGAGTAAGGAAGTCGGTGGACACCAGAATTGAAGAGAGTGTACTGAGATGGTATGGTCATGTGGAGTGAAAGGATAGCAACAGAATGGTGAAAAAGGTATATCAGAGCGAATCTGAAGGAGGGAGGAGGCGAGGTAGGCCAAGGAGAAGGTGAAGAGATATGGTGGGTGAGTGTGTGTCGGTGAGGCTAGGGACCTGACAAGAGATCGAGCTGGCTGGATGAATGTTGTGAGGAGAAGTGCATGATTAGGGATTTGGCACCCCTTTTTAACGTGGCAGCCTCCGGATTGACTCAATCGGATACGTTTATGTGAAGCTACAGAACGTGATGAATGTTTTTGGCGTATCCCATACAGCCAGGATTCCGGAGCTTGAATGATGAGTGAATAGAAGCGTGACTCATTGGACTGGGCAAATTTGGCCAGTCTGGACACTGCTACTCCTCACCCTGCCCCACGGTAGGAAAGGAGGTCCGGATGCTGCTGCTGCTGATGATGATGATGGAAAGTATACCTGTGTGGAAAGTATATCGTGTGTGGAGAGTATACCCTGTGAATTTGGGTACTGTAGGTGGACTGGTAGTTGAGGTATTCATCTTTATGTTTACATCCGCGTAGAAATGGGTGGGGTGGGTAGAGAGGAGTGGGTGGGATGGGGGGGTGGATAGAGATGCGTGGGTGGGGTGGATAGAGATGCGTGGGTGGGGTGGGTACAGATGGATGGATGGGATGGGCTTGGAGAGTGGTGAGTGGTGGGGTATGCTAGGGGAAAGTAACTCTGTATATGCTGTGTAAATAAGTGTTGTGGTGCAAAATATGTGAGGGGAAAAAATGGGTGGGGTAGGGAGAATCGAGTGGGTGGGTGCGGTGGACAAAGATGGATGTGGGTGGTGAGACAAGGTGGGAATGGTGTAACAATTTATGAAGGCCATTACGTGATGCGTAGTGTTGATAGTGGAACGGTTCAACAATATCATCACCAACATCATCAACAACAACAAAAAAGTAAAAATCAATCATATAACAACAACAAAGTACGTAAAAATCACTCTATATATATGTAGAGAAAAAGGTGATTACTTGGATATGAGCAGTACATTCGTAAATAGGACAGTAGCCAAATGCCAACCACCAGAAAATCAAAATATTGTGTTTCCCAGGCTAATGGATTATGATATACTGATTAGGCTTCATTTACACGCAGCGTAACTCAGAAGAATAAAAATTTCTTGGCACTCTGTATATCCCTTGTTATCATCCATCTATATCCAAAACAACGGCCATCTGTCGCAACCACACCAGTAACCACAATCTCTCTCTCTCTCTCTCTCTCTCTCTCTCTCTCTCTCTCTGGCCATGGTTACAATTTCACCCCTTTAGATTAACTATTCTGCATTTCACATCGGACAACAAGCAATTAATACTGTACACTCAAAACAAAGCCACGAGAAGTTTACAAAATTATCACTATTAACGCTTTGGCTACGAAATAAGCACTTCATTTTTCCTTCCAACATATGACATACGATTTTCTTCACACCACAAGGGGTTACGGTATGTGAGGTGGAATGGAGGGTATGGAGGGTAAGAAAACACGAGATGAGAGGAAAAAGGTAACTAACAAGCCATCCTATTTCACCTTCTTCGATTACTTTCCTCCAAGAACAAATAAGAGTGAGGGAAACAGGGTGGGGTGGGCTAAGATGGAGGTGGGTGGTGCGGTGTAGGAAGCTCGGTGTGGGTGTGGTGGGGTGTAGGCAGCTGGGTGTGGGTGTGGTGGGGTGTAGGCAGCTGGGTGTGGGTGTGGTGGGGTGTGGGCAGCTGGGTGTGGGTGTGGTGGGGTGTAGGCAGCTGGGTGTGGGTGTGGTGGGGCGAAGGCAGCTGGGTGTGGGTGTCGTGGGGCGAAGGCAGCTGGGTGTGGGTGTGGTGGGGTGTGGGCAGCTGGGTGTGGGTGTGGTGGGGTGTGGGCAGCTGGGTGTGGGTGTGGTGAGGTGTGGGCAGCTGGGTGTGGGTGTGGTGGGGCGAAGGCAGCTGGGTGTGGGTGTCGTGGGGTGTGGGCAGCTGGGTGTGGGTGGGGTGTGGGCAGCTGGGTGTGGGTGTGGTGGGGTGTGGGCAGCTGGGTGTGGGTGTGGTGGGGTGTGGGCAGCTGGGTGTGGGTGTGGTGGGGAGAAGGCAGCTGGGTGTGGGTGTGGTGGGGCGATGGCAGCTGGGTGTGGGTGTGGTGGGGTGTGGGCAGCTGGGTGTGGGTGTGGTGGGGTGTGGGCAGCTGGGTGTGGGTGTGGTGGGGTGTGGGAAGCTGGGTGTGGGCGTGGTGGGGTGTGGGCAGCTGGGTGTGGGTGTGGTGGGGCGAAGGCAGCTGGGTGTGGGTGTGGTGGGGAGAAGGCAGCTGGGTGTGGGTGTGGTGGGGTGTGGGCAGCTGGGTGTGGGTGTGGTGGGGTGTGGGTAGCTAGGTTGGGTGTGGTGGGGTGTGGGTAGCTGGGTTGGGTGTGGTGGGGTGTGGGTAGCTAGGTGTGGTGGGGTGTAGGCAGCTGGGGTAGGGTGTAGGCAGCTGGGGTTGGGTGTGGTGGGGTGTGGGTAGCTAGGTGTGGTGGGATGTAGGCAGCTGGGGTAGAGTGTAGGCAGCTGGGGTTGGGTGTGGTGGGGTGTGGCCAGCTGGGTGTGGGTGTGGTGGGGTGTGGGTAGTTAGGTGTGGTGGGGTGAGGGCAGCTGGGGTTGGGTGTGGTGGGGTGAGGGCAGCTGGGGTTGGGTGTGGTGGGGTGTGGGCAGCTGGGTGTGGGTGTGGTGGGGAGTGGGCAGCTGGGGTAGGGTGTGGTGGGGTGTAGGTAGCTGGGGTTGGGTGTGGTGGGGTGTAGGTAGGTGGGGTTGGGTGTGGTGGGGTGTAGGCAGCTGGGGTTGGGTGTGGTGGGGTGTGGGCAGCTGGGGTTGGGTGTGGTGGGGTGTAGGCAGCTGGGGTTGGGTGTGGTGGGGTGTAGGTAGATGGGGTTGGGTGTGGTGGGGTGTAGGTAGGTGGGGTTGGGTGTGGTGGGGTGTAGGTAGGTGGGGTTGGGTGTGGTGGGGTGTAGGCAGCTGGGGTAGGGTGTAGGCAGCTGGGGTAGGGTGTGGTGGGGTGTAGGTAGGTGGGGTAGGGAGTGGTGGGGTGTAGGTAGGTGGGGTTGTGTATGGTAGGGTTGAGTAAGGAATGACAATTAAACAAAGAAGACATAAACAAGAGGCCAGATGGTGTGAAGACAGGGCGAGGTGGAGATCATGTTGATGCTGAATTAAAACATCTTCTCTACGCCTAGTTTACTTCTCTCGATTTGATTACGTATTTTCTTTCTTGAGACGATTTTACTCAGCTAGTGATTTGTTTTCGAAATGGAAGAGTTGGCTGCAGCTTTCATCAACCCCTTCACTCTCAGGGTGCTCTCCTAAACAAAAATAATCCAGAAGTAACAAGAACAAACCAAATTAATGTCACCCGAATGAGGGGATTTAGACAAGGATTAATCGTGAGGGAGTAAGAGTGATAAAGGCTAGAGGTGACAAGGACACAGTACAGTAGGTTGCTGCAAGATGAAGCCATGTGAAGAAGGGAGTTTGGATAAATGCCCGGACACTACACGAGGGTTATTACAGCACACAATCAAGTTTTTGTCGTGTTCCTATCTAACCTCTAGAACACGAGACGCAGCCGAATTTATATCCATGTTTCCCGGTCCGAACAACGAGTTACGGAGTGAGGGGAGCTCTTGTGTAGTATTTATAAACACTTTTACTCCAACTTTGTGCATTCCACTGTTTGTATATACGTCCACAACCAAACTATAGTACATATTATAGTTACATATTATAGTAAGGAAAGAACTTATGACTGCAGTTAATTGTGACGGAGATTGTGTGGCTCAATCGGTAGAGAGGTGGCTTGCAGTCATACCGGACCCAGGTTCATATCCACGCTGGGGCAGGGAACATTTTAAGGATTTGAATTTCATAAAATCAGACTTTACTAATCTACCAGAAGACCCGCCGACATGTCGTAAAAATACCCCAGCTAATACCAATACACCTGTCCTGACTGAGACAGCTCTACCATATATTCACTATGGACGGTGGGTGTTAGCGCCAAAGTGGTGACATGCAGAGAGGTGTATGGTATGTAGGAGGACTACTGGGCCTTGAGAACAGGCTGTGAAGCCTATGCCAGAGTCGGACAGAAAAAAAAAAAAAAAAAAAAAAAAGGAGCCTTCGTGAATGCTACAGCTGTCAAAATGAATGTTGCAACAAAATACATAAAAATACATGATCAGTGATATTCCTGAACTCCTATAAAGTGCTGCTAGTCGTAAAAAAAAATATGATTAGGTTCTTTTATAAATACAACCGCTGTTACAGTGAATATAAATAACATGAAAAACAAAACTGTCTGTGGTAATTTATAACTGTGATGGAGACCTGTTTACCGTAAATATCGTTTAGGCTCCTTTATAAATAGGGTCCCTTGTGTGGCGAGCGATGCGGCCCGTCACCGGTCCCCACGCAGACAGAGAGGGAAAGTTGTTAGAAAGTGCGTCGTACAAACTCCCACACCACTACACCCGTTTTCTAGCCAAGTTCTATGTACAGACTGGGCCAAAAGTTCGCTTCCTACTCCACTCAGCCCAATTCGCACTCAGGGTACATCCGTCACTTTCCTTCCTACGAATAATATTCAAGAGAGTCATCTACGGTCAGAAATAAACCAAGCCTCCCTTACTAAGGAATATTAACCAGCAGAAGAACGTATGAAATAGTAGAGCTGATATGTTATGCGAATTTTCCGTCCTGATGCTTCATATGAAAGGGAATCACCTATGGGCAGAGAAACATACCAAGCCTCTCAGAATTAAATATCTGGCAGCAGAGGGAAGTGCCAAGTTAAAGAGTTGAAATACTAGGCAAATTCCTATCCCTAACTGTACAATGCAGCTCCAGCCACTCTCATTACCATGTGATGCAACAACACTACTGCGTATGCTCATCAACTGCATTTCTTGTGGGAGGTTTTCTTAACGCCATCAGTAGAACAGCGATTTTGTGTAATTTATTCTTGTCACCACCAGACTGTTTTATTCAGTTTACAGGAGAGCTCTAGGCAACCACTACTATTTGAACATTTTCCCCTGAGCTGAATACTACTGCCTGGGTAAAGAATAATTTGTAACTGTACAATAGTCATCGGAGTGGATACATCTTACATCCGCCTCCACTTCGAAGCACTACAAAAGGTGATGTGCAGAGGCCCATATGTTGCACCAGTGTATTTGTTTACGTCTTACGTCTTACATCTGGTCGTATTACTAAAACGGACATTTTCCAGCACAGTAAACATGAGACGTAAAGAAATACATTAGTGTCGCCAAAGCCCTCGGACACGACACCCCCTGTAGTGCTTAGCAAGGTCTAAAGATACAACTGGTGCTTAGAAGTGGAGGCGGTTGTACGTGACGCCACTGCAGTCATGCATTATCAATATAATCTGGCTGCCTGTACACGAGTTATCTTCAGGTTATCAGAAGCTTCTCGAACAGAAATGATAATAACACATCCACTGAACCTACAGTACGAAGACTTTTTTTCTTTAGTTCGTGGCAAACACCCAACAATTTTTCTCCTCTTAGTGTTAACATATTTACCGTATCTTCTCATTCAGCCGTGAATAACAAGGCGTGAGGTGTTGAGTCGGGACAAAAGTTCGCTCAATACTATCACCTATTCTACTTTGTACTTTCCTCCTGGAAAGATGGGAGAAATAGGAAGAGAAGACGACAGACACAGAAAAAGAATGATGGAGGGGAACGAAGAAGTACGCAGCACTACATCAAGTGAGTGGTGTGCTGCCTACTTCTTCGTCCACCTTCATCATTCTTTTTCTGTGTCTGCCCTCCTCTCTTCCTATTTCTCGCATCTTTCCTGTCAATATTTATTACTCTTCTTTCCTTTTCAGGTGGCTTTACAATGAGTGACAAGCCTAATGACTTCCTGAAAGTCAGGAAACCATTTATAACGCTGGGTGATAACCATATAACCAACACATACGTGTCCCCTACGAGTCAACAAGTGGGTTGGTGGAGGGTTAGTGCCCCTCCCCGTAAAATAACTAACTCAAAGACAAACGGCCACCCCTTACGGGATTATGGCGTCTGGTTATAGATAGATAATATTACTGACCTGATAGGGATTTAGTATGTTTCTCCGCCCATAGATGATTGTATTTGATATGATGCGTTTGGGAGGAAAGTGACGGACATTTGTTAGGTGTAAAGTTGACGCCGTGGAAGAGTGGGCGAACTATTGCTCCTGACTGTACAAGTGCTGGAAAGGGTTGGCGGTGCAGTGGCTGGCCGGTGCAGGGCAGATGGCAGAGGCGGTGTTTCAGGGCAGTGACTGGTATGCTATGTAGCTTTCAGTATTTCGTAACAACTATTTCTTAGCGAGTTATTCTACAAATTGCACCTCAATATCCTCTTGTATGCTACTGACGCAAATTACGGACCAGAGAATACGAAGGCAACGGTATAATACGTAAAATCAGTGTCGGGATGTTCCTTAGTAAACGTCTGCAGTATAAGTCACACACACACACACACACACACACACACACACACACACACACACACACACACACACACACACACACCAAGGAACGTAAAAAAAATTGTAAGCGAAGGTGAAGCAAGTTTGTATAGTTTTAGGGTCACGTATGAAACGCCTGTGGTTGTTAAATGTGATCAGCTTGCATGCCAAATTAAATAAAGCAGTCAGCACCGATTTAGGAATGTTATATATTCTATCATCATCATATGCTTCAGAGATTATCGCTGTTCTCTATTTTAGGTCGTCAACAAGGGGAATTTAGTGATATGACAGTTCTTCTTTCGCAATATGTTCTGGCCATTACATCTCAGCCTCCCATGTGAGCGATACAATACCATGCCGATATTTACACGATATACGTAACTTACAACAGAATACTGAGGTGTAATATGCTGAACAAATTGCTAACAAAGAGTCCCCAGTGCCACCCAAAACACAGCAGTAACAACCTATAAATCTGTATATCCCACTGGAGCCCAGTGGCCGGAATACAGGACGGAACTGGGAATTTTCAAAGACTATGAGCCGATAGGCGGAGGGGGGTACGCTTAGTACCTCGCCCAGGAACTGTGGGATCCAATGGGATATATCTATACGGTACTGTATATCTAAAAGAGCCGCGCTGTTTGTTTGTATGTCCTTCAATCACGCCCAAACTAAGGGCCAGAGACCCCCAGACCCATACATATTCTGAATCAGGGTGACCTAAGGTTAGTTTTAGGGGGGTCAAAATTCAGATCTGGGTCATTTGAGGTCACCGGCTGAGTGTTTGCCTAACTGGCCCGGGCAACGCCGGGTACTCCTGCAACCCAATTTTTGGCAAGGAGACTCACATGACCTCCAGTTCGGACATAGACTATGTGAGGTTGACCTCCGAGGTCATTTGAGGTCACCGGTCGGAGGTCATTTGAGGTCGCTGGTAACAGTAAACAAGTGCGCACAAATACTGTGCGTTAGTCTGCGAAAACTGAAAGAGAAAGTTCCTGGACCTCTTATGATCCCTCTTCAAAAGCATAAGAGGTATATGGTCTGTGTGCAGTAGAAAGACTGAACTAAAACAAATAGGATTAGAGTGTTTGCATTATTGGCCTGGGCAACGTCGGGTACCCCTGCTAGTAATTAATCAGGTCACCAGCTGCCACCTCACAGAACACTGTCGGGAGCAGGTTTCCGCTCTGTGTATCATTATCGCACTACTCGCTAAATTTGACTCTCCCTGGACGATTGTACTTCCATTATTTTCTTTCCTAACTTACCTTACCATAACCTAACCTAACCTAACATGTTAACCTAAATGACTGACAGACTAACCTATCCTGATACATAGATAACGAACCTTACCTAACCTAAAATTTCCTGGATAAGAAACAGTGCAAATATGCTACACAGAATGGAAATTAGCCTCCGGGACCAGGTCTCTTGCTCTCCATCCTCATTAGCTTTTTTTTTCTTTTTTTTACTATAGTGGAAAGTTTAATATGGACCGTAACAACATTTGGAGGATAAGTGTGATAATAGTTTGCTGTTTCAAAGGACGAGTTAGATTCCAGACTGTGGCAGGAATAAGTTTCGCGATAAGAATTTCGTTTAAACAGATTTCACTGATCTTCAACAAGACCCGTCGACAAATGATAAAAACACTCGCACCAATACAATGACACCCTTGTATGTATTGAAATGGGACGGTAGGTATTAGGGCCGAAGTGGTGGCATGTGAAGGTGTGTGGCAAGCTGGGGGATTGCTCGGCCCGGGGGAACGAACTACGAAATCTATGGCCAGAATCGGACCCACTCACCCACCCAACAATTAATACAAAATAACTACATGGGTCTAGAGCAGTAGTAGCTTCCTTTCTGCAAAAAATCTTAATGCACATACTCTATAAACAAACGGCAGGAAATTCCCCACATGGAACAGAAATACAGGATGCCTTCACTGTATGCTGCCTTTATCTTTCTCTCTCTCTCTCTCTCTCTCTCTCTCTCTCTCTCTCTCTCTCTCTCTCTCTCTCTCTCTCTCTCTTCCCTGCAATTCAATTCAACGTCAATCACAACACACTGCCTATCAAGGGTCCACTGCCCCCTGTGAAGCTGATATACCAGTTTCTACAAGTTACAATACCAGTTATGAAAACTGTTTTGGTCTTTTGGAACAAATTCCTGACATACAACAAGGGGTTAGGCTCGTATTCCTTGTAGCTTAGGAGGCTTACCACACTTCTCAATGATGTACCGTATCCTCTTTTGTGGATTACAGTCTACCATTCTTCCATGTTATTTATTTTTACCTCCGTCAAGGAAGCTATGTTTTTGCCGGCGTTGGTTTGTTTGTCTGTTGGCAGGATTACTCAAAAAGTTAAGAACGGATTATGCTGATATTTACTGAAGGGACAGGGTATGGCCCAAAGAACAGCCCATTAGATTTTGGTGGAGATCCGTATCATCATGCGGATCCAGGAGTTTTTTGTTTGTTTGTCCACATGATATCTCCAAAAGTTCTCGATTAATTTCAATGAAATTTTGTGGAAGGGCGGGCTACGGGCCAAGAAAGAATTGATCAAATTTCGGGGCGGATTCGGATCCTGCGGTGGCATTGGTGGAGGTATGCGCTCTCTGAGTGTTCTAGTTTTATATCGATCCACACTGTATAATAATACTTCAGAATCTATTAATGGACCAGCTACAGAAATAATGTGATGAAGAAATGCAAGGAGACTAACCCAGGAGAATATGACCCTCACCGCATACTGTTCCCAGATGCTGCTCTCACACTGTGTCAACACCGTCACAGACACATTGTTTAGGGTTTTAGTGGGCCAAACTCTCAAGGTCACTCAGAAGACAAGTCCAACAAGGCTGAAGGTGGTATTGGTTCGTGAAATGAAAACAGCCTTAACGTCATCCACACACACGAAACATTATGACCACAACGATGGATATTACAGAACGCCCATATTTCTTACCCTGCTCTCAGAATGATGCTTAATATCGCTTGCCAGGGACATATTCTGTCTTATTCACTGTAAGTATTGTTACTACATGGACACCTTCGTGGAAACAGATTCCTCAAAAATCCCGAGCTGTTTGGGTTTAGAAAATCACTGGGCCCTTCCTACACGACACTTCTTTTAACCGAGTTTACTTCAGACCAAAGCTGCACTACAGATTAAGATGTTTATTGACACCAACATAAACAAGACAAAGAACACACTGATAACCGCACACATCCCTGCAGAATTCTATGGGAAAAAATTAGTTTCTCGTTAAGCAGGGCACTGAAATGGTGGGGGACAGGGCGACATGGAGGCGGTTTGCTTGTGTCCAGCCCTTACGGGATCAAGGCGTCTGGCAATACATAGATGGATAGAGAGATAGTTAAGCGCTGGAATGACACCCATCTGGCACCCCTTCAACACATCCCCGACCACAGTTCCCATCACACACTCTGGCACACCGGCATCACATCTCAAAAGTGTCCTTCCTTGTACACATCCCTCAGACAAGTTACAGATACACCCTTGACGAACACCAGCCACACCACCAATACTCCCCACCACAGTGTATGGGGCGACAACACAAGAGGGAAAAGGGTGACGCCCATAAAACTCTACGGGTACAGCTTGCCACATTTCATCTTCTAAAAAGGAACAGTGACACAGTGAGGGATACATGCTGGATTTGGCCGCCCGCGGGGATGTGACAAAAGGCTGACTATGATAGACAGTCTGCGTGTTACTTTTCTCTTTTTTGCCGCACTCAGTAGAGGCGGAGGGGGTCATACCCAGATGAGTCCATAACTGTGTCACTTGCTCCTTGGTTCAATCACTAAATCGCTGTACTATTTTGAAATGACCCAGGCCTTATTGGTGAGGGGGTGCTGGAGGGAGGGGGTAGTGGTCGTGACTGGTGTGTGTGTGTGTGTGTGTGTGTGTGTGTGTGTGTGTAGTCGACCGCGTACCTGTGTCGTGCCGGAACAGCCGTTAATACACCACAGAGAAGCAGGTCTCATTCATCCCTTCGTTCCTTCTTACTTTCTTTCCTTCTTGGTTCTTTTCTTTTCTTCAGTGTGTGTGTGTGTGTGTGTGTGTGTGTGTGTGTGTGTGTGTGTGTGTGTGTGTGTGTGTGTGTGTGTGTGTGTGTGTGTGTGTGTGTGTGTATGTGTGTGTGTGTAGTCGACCGCGTACCTGTGTCGTGCCGGAACAGCCGTTAATATAGCACAGAGAAGCAGGTCTCCTTCATCCCTTCGTTCCTTCTTACTTTCTTTCCTTCTTGGTTCTTTTCCTTTATTCACTTGCTCTTCCACCTTTTCATATTTTTCCTTGGTTAAATTGGATCCAAATGGCCCGTTTCTCCTTCTACTGCTCATCTTTCCCTCCCCATCCCTTTTTTGAAATGGCCTGTGAGCCAGAAGGGTGTCACTGAAGTACTTAACAATTAAATAACTACTACTTTTCCTTTAACATGCTGCAGGGGCGGGTGCGACTGTTAAGAGTGTCCTTGGTCTTGTTTTCCCGCATACCCCTCCCATTCAAGCCGATGATGTATACTTTATTTCATTCTCGCTTTCTCCATACAATTTGATTCAGCTTAGGAGAGGAATTTCGACTTTTCAATCCATTCACTACCACAGATGAGTAAAACTGTTCACGATCGTATGATGGCAGGAAGGAAAAAAATAAATCGCTGGAGTAAAGGGGTTAAGTAAACAAAACGCTCGTTAACAGACCAGCGGGAAGGATGACAATGGGATGACATCAACCGTGCTGGCTAATTCAACACGACAGGAAACAGTTTAATCGTTCTTGGCATCGTGTCAGCCAGAGTCATGAACACTTCTCGCTTTACTCACGACATAACCACAACACAGATTATTTAAAAGCCACAGTTTAGGCGGGGGACAGAGCAACATGGAGGCGATTGTTTGTTGGGACAAGGCGACATGGAGGCGATTTGTTAGACAGATAGTTTAGGCCACACAGAAGACTTCATATCACCTCTATCTTAGCGATTCATTTTGCATACGAATGTTACACCTTCGCATTTTCAAGTATGTTATTTATATTCTTTTAATATAGACATACTTTACGTCAATACCACACACGAGAATACTGAGATGTCCAGAATAATTTGGTAAGGAAGAGGTGTTAAGAAATCTCAAAAGCCATTCAGACTACGACACATATGCACGGATAATGTATAAGCAACAGCAGTATGGATGGTGGTGGTGATGTCTATACAACTGTGTGTTAAAGGGTGTTCAATTGTGCTGACTCGATACATCGCTGAGAGAAATATTTGAATTCTGAAGGAAGCTGTGGCGTGGAGAGAGGAATGCGGCAAGGGAGGGGACACGGCTAGGGAGGGGAGGGGGACATGGCCAGGGAATGGTGGGGGACATGGCCAGTGAGGGGAGGGGGACATGGCCAGTGAGGGGTGGGGGACATGGCCAGTGAGTGAGGGGTGGGGGACATGGCCAGTGAGTGAGGGGTGGGGGACATGGCCAGTGAGTGAGGGGTGGGGGACATGGCCAGTGAGTGAGGGGTGGGGGACATGGCCAGTGAGTGAGGGGTGGGGGACATGGCCAGTGAGTGAGGGGTGGGGGACATGGCCAGTGAGTGGGGGGTGGGGGACATGGCCAGTGAGTGAGGGGTGGGGGACATGGCCAGTGAGTGAGGGGTGGGGGACATGGCCAGTGAGTGAGGGGTGGGGGACATGGCCAGTGAGTGAGGGGTGGGGGACATGGCCAGTGAGTGAGGGTGGGGGACATGGCCAGTGAGTGAGGGGTGGGGGACATGGCCAGGGAGGGGTGGGGGACATGGCCAGTGAGGGGTGGGGGACATGGCCAGTGAGTTACGGATAGGAGACATGGCCAGTGAGGGGTGGGGGACATGGCCAGTGAGGGGTGGGGGGACATGGCCAGTGAGTGATGGGGGACATGGCCAGTGAGGGGTGGGGGGACATGGCCAGTGAGTGAGGGGTGGGGGACATGGCCAGTGAGTGAGAGGTGGGGGACATGGCCAGTGTGTGTGGGGTGGGGGACTTGGCCTGTGAGTGAGGGGTGGGGGACATGGCCAGTGAGTGATGGGGTGGGGGACATGGCCAGTGAGTGAGGGGTGGGGGACATGGCCAGTGAGGGGTGGGGGACATGGCCAGTGAGGGGTGGGGGACATGGCCAGTGAGTGAGGGGGTGGGGGACATGGCCAGTGAGGGGGTGAGGGACATGGCCAGTGAGTGAGGGGTGGGGGACATGGCCAGTGAGGGGTGGGGGACATGGCCAGTGAGGGGTGGGGGACATGGCCAGTGAGTGAGAGGTGGGGGACATGGCCAGTGAGGGGTGAGGGACATGGCCAGTGAGGGGTGGGGGACATGGCCAGTGAGGGGTGGGGGACATGGCCAGTGAGTGAGGGGTGGGGGACATGGCCAGTGAGTGAGAGGTGGGGGACATGGCCAGTGAGTGAGGGGTGGGGGACATGGCCAGTGAGTGAGGGGTGGGGGACATGGCCAGTGAGTGAGGGGTGGGGGACATGGCCAGTGAGTGAGTGGTGGGGGACATGGCCAGTGAGGGGTGGGGGACATGGCCAGTGAGGGGTGGGGGACATGGCCAGTGAGGGGTGGGGGACATGGCCAGTGAGGGGTGAGGGACATGGCCAGTGAGTGAGGGGTGGGGGACATGGCCAGTGAGGGGTGGGGGACATGGCCAGTGAGGGGTGGGGGACATGGCCAGTGAGTGAGAGGTGGGGGACATGGCCAGTGAGGGGTGAGGGACATGGCCAGTGAGGGGTGGGGGACATGGCCAGTGAGGGGTGGGGGACATGACCAGTGAGTGAGGGGTGGGGGGACATGGCCAGTGAGGGGTGGGGGACATGGCCAGTGAGGGGTGGGGGACATGGCCAGTGAGGGGTGGGGGACATGGCCAGTGAGTGAGGGGTGGGGGACATGACCAGTGAGTGAGGGGTGGGGGACATGGCCAGTGAGTGAGGGGAGGGGGACATGGCCAGTGAGTGAGGGGTGGGGGACATGGCCAGGGAGGGGAGGGGGACATGGCCAGTGAGGGGTGGGGGACATGGCCAGTGAGTGAGGGGCGGGGGACATGGCCAGTGAGTGAGGGGTGGGGGACATGGCCAGTGAGTGAGAGGTGGGGGACATGGCCAGTGAGTGGGAGTGGGGGACATGGCCAGTGAGTGGGAGTGGGGGACATGGCCAGTGAGTGAGGGATGGCGATTAGGAGTGGGGTCCCTCAAGCAAGTTTACGATCAGAAGAACTTACAGACGCTGACAGAGTTTGTTCTTTCCTTCCCATTCATACGGCACTGAGATACCTCACTGCACATATTTATTTCTATTAACTGATATTTCTTTTCGGAGGGAGAACAAAGACCATCTTAAAATTATGCTTCCTCCTAGTCCTTCCTGCAGTACCAAAGCACACTTAGTACTGGGCATCGATCGTAATTTAGTTTCAAAATCCCGCCCCACGTTCGAGATTCACCAGCAGACATAAGATCTCTCGTAATACGTATATTGATTTGAAGACAGAACAACATGGGAAGTACTTGCATTCGATTTTCCTTGTTGCTTCTGGGAAAAAAAAAAATAGTGTTAGCGTGGGGTATTGACCTTTAGAGTGTTTGTGAAGCTGCGAGAGGGAACAAACATGAAAGGAAGTGTGTGTGTGTGTGTGTGTGTGTGTGTGTGTGTGTGTGTGTGTGTGTGTGTGTGTGTGTGAAGCAGCGAGAGGGAACAGACATGAAAGGAAGTGTGTGTGTGTGTGTATGTGTGTGTGTGTGTGTGTGTGTGTGTGTGTGTGTGAAGAAGCGAGAGGGAACAGACATAAAAGGAAGTGTGTGTGTGTGAGAGAGAGAGAGAGAGAGAGAGAGAGAGAGAGAGAGAGAGAGAGAGAGAGAGAGAGAGAGAGAGAGAGAGAGAGAGAGAGAGCGCACTGAGGCCGAACAAAGGTGAGGAGAAATGTTTAGAGAGGAGAGGTTATGAAAGAAACAAAACTGAAGACAGTACGGGACGTGAGTGAAGGGAGGGAGAAAGGTGAGATGTGGGAAGAATGAGAAAGTTATAAGAGATGGGATGAGGATCAGAGAGAAGGAAGTCGAAGGTGTAAGGACAGGAATGAAGTGGTATGGCAAGGGGTGAAGTGGGTGAGAAAGAATGATAAAGTTGGGAGCTAGGGGATTGAAAAGGAGTGAGCAGATGTGAAAGGAGAAGACTAGGGGAATGGTGAAAAAGATGATGTTTTAGGTGGATGGGTGAGTGTAAGATAGCGACATGGGTGAGGATGGAATGCGAGTAATGAAAGAGGAAATCAGGGATGGGATGAAAATAGGAGAAAAAGATGGGTGAAAGGGTGTGGAAAGAGGGGATGAACACGTCAGGGAGGTGATGAAGGGTGAGATGTGTGTGTGTGTGTGTGTGTGTGTGTGTGTGTGTGTGTGTGTGTGTGTGTGTGTGTGTGTGTGTGTGTGTGTGTGTGTGTGTGTGTGTGTGTGTGTGTGAAAAGGTGGATGCAGAATGAGGAGAGGCACAGAGGATGGGGGCGAGGTGAAAGGAGGAATGTGGACCAAAGTGACGGAGCAGAGGGAGTGGGATGTAGATTATAATGAGGTGTGTTGGAGGTGGGGGGAAATGTGTGTGTGTGTGTGTGTGTGTGTGTGTGTGTGTGTGTGTGTGTGTGTGTGTGTGTGTGTGTGAGAGAGAGAGAGAGAGAGAGAGAGAGAGAGATTATTCACTGTACAGTAACAGAGACGTACGTATTGAGAGAGAGAGAGAGAGAGAGAGAGAGAGAGAGAGAGAGAGAGAGAGAGAGAGAGAGAGAGAGAGAGAGAGAGAGAGAGAGAGAGAGAGAGAGAGAGAGAGAGAGCACTTAAGTACACACATACATTTTCAACACAGTGAGGCCCTAGACACATTACACACACATACTGGCAAAATATCGATGGAGGAGTTGGGGTGTTGGGGTGAAGGGTGTGGGGAGGAGGTGTGGGGTGGAGGGAAGGGAGGATGGGGAAGGGGTGTGGGGTGTATGGAGGGAAGGATGGGGAGGTGTGGGGTGTATGGAGGGAGGATAGGGAGGGTGTGGGGTGGAGGGAGGGGAGGATGGGGAGGGGGTGTGGGATGGAGGGAGGTGTGGATGGGGATGGGGTGTGGGGTGGAGATATGGATGGGGAGGGATGAATGGACAGGAAGAGGTGGGGAGGGAGAGAGAAATGGCCAGGGAGGGGAGGAGGACAGGGGCGGGGAGGGGAGGGGAGGGGGACATGGCCAGGGAAGGGAGGGGATGTGGACATGGGCAGGGAGGGGAGGGGAGGGGGACATGGCCAGGGAAGGGAGGGGATGTGGACATGGGCAGGGAGGGGAGGGGAGGGGGACATGGCCAGGGAAGGGAGAGGAGGTGGACATGGGCAGGGAAGGGAGGGGAGGTGGACATGGGCAGGGAAGGGAGGGGAGGTGGACATGGGCAGGGAAGGGAGGGGAGGTGGACATGGGCAGGGAAGGGAGGGGAGGGGGACATGGCCAGGGAAGGGAGGGGAGGGGGACATGGCCAGGGAAGGGAGGGGAGGGGGACATGGCCAGGGAAGGGAGGGGAGGGGGACATGGCCAGGGAAGGGAGGGGAGGAGGACATGGCCAGGGAAGGGAGGGGAGGTGGACATGGCCAGGGAAGGGAGGGGAGGGGGACATGGCCAGGGAAGGGAGGGGAGGTGGACATGGGCAGGGAAGGGAGGGGAGGGGGACATGGCCAGGGAAGGGAGGGGAGGTGGACATGGCCAGGGAAGGGAGGGGAGGTGGACATGGGCAGGGAAGGGAGGGGAGGGGGACATGGCCAGGGAGGGGAGGGGAGGGGGACATGGCCAGGGAGGGGAGGGGGACATGGCCAGGGAAGGTAGGGGAGGTGGACAGGGGCAGGGAGGGGAGGGGGACATGGCCAGGAAGGGGAGGGGAGGGGGACATGGCCAGGAAGGGGAGGGGAGGGGGACATGGCCAGGGAGGGGAGGGGAGGGGGACATGGCCAGGGAGGGGAGGGGAGGGGGACATGGCCAGGGAGGGGAGGGGAGGGGGACATGGCCAGGAAGGGGAGGGGAGGGGGACATGGCCAGGAAGGGGAGGGTTAGGGGATATGGCCAGGGAGGGGAGGGGAGGGGGACATGGCCAGGGAGGGGAGGGTTAGGGGACATGGCCAGGGAGGGGAGGGGGGCATGGCCAGGGAGGGGAGGGTTGGGGGACTTGGCCAGGGAGGGGAGGGTTGGGGGACATGGGCAGGGAGGGGAGGGCTGGGGGACATGGCCAGGGAGAGGAGGGGGACATGGCCAACTGGGGAAGGAGGCCACACAGGAATTTGGCGTGGCCCTCCCCGTCCGTCGCCATTATGAGAGAGAAGAGTGAAAGTTACCTGGCAGGGGTTTCTCTATTCCATGGCTGTGTAAGGGACGGGCTCACACACACACACACACACACACACACACACACACACACACACACACACACACACACGCACACGCACACGCACACACACACGCACTCACACACACACACACACACACACACACACACACACACACACACACACGCACACACACACACACACACACACACACACGCACGCACGCACACACACACACACACACACACACACACATGTAAAGGAACAGGTGTGTCTGCATTGCACAGGTACGATACTTTTTATTCCCTCTGCCAAACTTAGCTGTCTAGACACCCGTGTTTCACTTTCCTCAGACGCTCTCTCTCTCTCTCTCTCTCTCATGAATATACACTCTCTCTTTTATATATACAGTATATGCTATGAACATTCTCTCTCTCTCTCTCTCTCTCTCTCTCTGCTGGCAAGGAGTGGAGGGAGGTTAGGTGAAGAGAAATACGAGGCAAGAGACCTAAGAGAGGGCACGGAACTCAGGTAAAAACAGTGAAGGAAGCGGAATCAAATACTGAACATGAGACTGGCTAAGGGATACTGAGGTATGAGAAGGACTGACGGTAAGAACACAAGGGATATGGACACTCGAGGCATGGTAGGGGTCCTGAGATTAGGGAAATGACTTAAGGAAGTGCACTGGAATACTGGACACGAGACAGGGAAGACGACTCTGAACATAGGCAATGGAGTGAAGGTAAGGACTCAAGTCAATGAACACGAAACAAGTAGGGTCACTGGGATTAACCCTTGGAATCTGGGGACCCATTTTTGGTTAGTGTATCCCTGTTATATCTAAACGAATTAATCTTGGGAAAGTACTTATGGCGACAGGGTTAAATACACTCTACATTAACCCTTTCACAACCTGAGTTCTCTCCCTACGGTAAGTCGTGTGTCTATAAGTAGCAAGACTATAATTTTATGCACATCAGAAAGGGTTAAGGGTATGGAAGCAAAGGTAGTGAACGCTAGAATGATAGTAAAGGTAGTGAACGCTAGAATAACTGCAAAGGTACTGAGGTAAGGAGAGTACAGAGGGGAATTTTATTAAACCTGAGAGGGCAAACGTGTGACAGCTTCTTAATTTTTGCGATAATCTCAGAAGGAAGTGATGATTAATGACAGACTGTGTGAACTTTCTTTAATACAATTTGTAATGTGGGATGCAGGCCAATCATCAGCACCAATTAGAGGTGTTCCATAAAATGACCGTAAAAAACTAGGGACTTGCTTGCCACTGGTCACTCAATTTTAAGAATACTTGGCTGGAGGAAAGTGCCTTGAACATGAACTTGACAGAGGTATTGAGTCAAGGGTCAGAGACAGAGGACAGTGGGACAAGGACACAGAACGAGCAATGGGGCCTGAGTCATGTGAATGTTTAGGACTCGGGGAATAAGTAGCGTCCTAGCACCTCTTCCTTAGTATTTTGCATTTTTTATCTGAGCATTGTTTATGTTATTTTATTGTGGTAGGTGGTGGCCACCATCATCCACTCACTTGATATTGTGCTACCTGCTTCTTCCTTCACCTCTGCCTTTCTTTTTCTGTGTCTGCCTTCCTCTCTTCTGATTTCCCCCATCTTTCTTGTCACTTTTTATTACTCTTCTTTCCCTTTCAGGTGGCTTTACATTAAGCGACAAGCCTAACAGTTTCTTGTACGCCAGGAAACCATTTACAACTCGGGGTGGTAACCATATAACCAACCCACATGTGTTCCCTACGTGTCAACAAGTGGGTTAGTGGGTTGGCGGAGGGTTAGTATCCCTCCTCGTAAAACAACTAACTCGACGTCAAACGGCCACCCCTTGCGGGATTATGGCGTCTGGCTATGGATAGATAGATAGATACCGTTTTATTATCAACAAAGACTTCATAAATAACATACAAGTGGATGCTGAGGCGTCATGTGCAGAAGAAATCACTAGGGTAGAGTTGTTACGAAAAAGTTGAATTGCAAAATCGCCACTTTATAGCATACGACTCTAATGCCTGTCCACTGCACGGTTTTTTTTTTTGAGGCAGACGGTCAATTTTGTTCAGTCATAATATTTGCCAAGAATACGGGAGGCAACACGCGACTCTACAGCCAGATTCCCTGCCCTGCTGCTGGGTGAACGAGGCCAGTGAAAAATAAAACAATGACCAGACTAAGAATCAAAGTTATTTTTTTTTTTTCGGTTGTGATGGGACCACACACACACACACACACACACACGAACAGGGTCAGTGGACACAAGACATGCAAGTGGTTCTGAGTAAGGGAAAAGGCCTCAGTGATATAAGTCAACACTGCGGCTCTAAACCCATTTCACCACACCTTTTAATGACTTAAGTAATACCTTGTGTTAAGCCTTTGTTATGACACACTGTTCAGGATGGAAAGATGGCCATTTTTTTTGCCAGGTAAAAGTGGTCAGAGTGAAGCAGAGGACAGAGGATCAGGGACAATGTACAATCTTACGGACTTCTGGCCTTTGGTTCCTCCTTCTGTCTATCTATCTATCTATCGCCCGACGCCCTTATCCTGCAAAAGGTGGCAGCAGACAAAACGCCTCCAAGTCGCTGTCACCCATAATTTCACTGCCCTCACCCCGACTCGCTACCCCTTCACTCATATACTTCTTCCTTGCATAAAAAGACATTAACAAACAAACGCGAGACACTGAACCACGGTATAAGGTGTTAAATAATATTTGTAAAAAAAAATAACAAGGCCATGACACTCTGGCCATGTGATGTTTACCTCAGTTGAGTAAAATGAGTAAAACTGACTCGCGGTATCCATGATGAACCTCGCCAGACGCCCTCAAGAAGCCAAACGTACGAGTGAAAGCAGCGATGACCCAAGGGAAAGGACTGACGAGAAGAGAACAGAGGAGCTATACAACGACTTGGGACACCATACTGACAGAGGGGAAGACAAAGGGCACAGGGTCTTATTTTAGGCGGTAAGGGAGACACGGTAACAAATTTTTCATAGCGATTTATTTAACGTACTGCATCTTACCATCTTCTAGCATGTAATTATATCGTTGTAATATTGCCGCAGCTTGCACCAACAACCCACACGAGGATGGTGAGTTACAGGAAGAGGATGGTGAGTTACAGGAAGAGGATGGTGAGTTACAGGAAGAGGATAGTGAGTTACAGGAAGAGGATGGTGAGTTACAGGAAGAGGATGGTGAGTTACAGGAAGAGGATGGTGAGTTACAGGAAGAGGATGGTGAGTTACAGGAAGAGGATGGTGAGTTACAGGAAGAGGATGGTGAGTTACAGGAAGAGGATGGTGAGTTACGGGAAGAGGATGGTGAGTTACAGGAAGAGGATGGTGAGTTACAGGAAGAGGATGGTGAGTTACAGGAAGAGGATGGTGAGTTACAGGAAGAGGATGGTGAGTTACAGGAAGAGGATGATGAGTTACAGGAAGAGGATGGTGAGTTACAGGAAGAGGATGGTGAGTTACAGGAAGAGGATGGTGAGTTACAGGAAGAGGATGGTGAGTTACAGGAAGAGGATGGTGAGTTACAGGAAGAGGATGGTGAGTTACAGGAAGAGGATGGTGAGTTACAGGAAGGGGATGGTGAGTTACAGGAAGAGGATGGTGAGTTACAGGAAGAGGATGGTGAGTTACAGGAAGAGGATGGTAAGTTACAGGAAGAGGATGGTGAGTTACGGGACGAGCATTACATCACCAAAGAAGCTTAGAATAGAGTCAAAGCATCATGAAAGTTAAATATGGACGGCGATTAGGGAAGAGAGAGAGAGAGAGAGAGAGAGAGAGAGAGAGAGAGAGAGAGAGAGAGAGAGAGAGAGAGACAGACAGACAGACAGACAGAGACAGACAGACAGACATAAGCTAAAACAAAAGACAGGGATGGTAAGTGATAGAGGGAAGGAGGAATGGAGTGGCAGGGAATAGTGGGACTGTAGCAGAGTTCAGTGGGAGTGTGGTAGTGACTGTGGTGGAGGTGGTAGGGAGTGTGGCAGGCGGTGTGGTAGGGGGTGTGGCAGGCAGTGTCGTAGGGGGTGTGGTAGGGAGTGTGGCAGGCAGTGTGGTAGAGGGTGTGGCAGGCAGTGTGGTAGAGGGAGTGGATGGCAGTGTGGTAGGGGGTGTGGCATGCAGTGTGGTAGGGAGTGTTCCAGGCAGAGTGGCAGGGGCTGTGGTAGGCAGTGTGGTAGGGGGTGTGGCAGGCAGTGTGGTAGGGGTTGTGGCAAGCAGTGTGGTAGGGGTTGTGGCAAGCAGTGTGGTAAGGGGTGTGGCAGGCGAAGTAGTAAGCGTGCAGTGAGCAAGGCAGGGGTGTGTAAGGAGTGACGTTGAAAGCAAGGCATGGAGTGTGTAGGAAGCAAGGCATGGAGTGTGTAGGAAGCGAGGCATGGAGTGTGTAGGGAGTGAGGCATGGAGTGTGTAGGAAGCAAGGCATGGAGTGTGTAGGAAGCGAGGCATGGAGTGTGTAGGAAGCAAGGCATGGAGTGTGTAGGGAGTGAGGCATGGAGTGGTAGGAAGCAAGGCATGGAGTGTGTAGGAAGCAAGGCATGGAGTGTGTAGGGAGTGAGGCATGGAGAGTGTAGGGAGCGAGGCATGGAGTGTGTAGGAAGCAAGGCGGAAAGTGCGAAGGAGCGAGGCAAAGAGCAAGGCATGGAGTGTGTAGGGAGCGAGGCATGGAGTGTGTAGGGAGCGAGGCATGGAGTGTGTAGGGAGCGAGGCATGGAGTGTGTAGGGAGCGAGGCATGGAGTGTGTAGGGAGCGAGGCATGGAGTGTGTAGGAAGCAAGGCATGGAGTGTGTAGGAAGCGAGGCATGGAGTGTGTAGGGAGCGAGGCATGGAGTGTGTAGGGAGCGAGGCAGGGAGTGTGTAGGGAGCGAGGCAGGGAGTGTGTAGGGAGCGAGGCAGGGAGTGTGTAGGGAGTAAGGCAGGGAGTGTGTAGGGAGTAAGGCAGGGAGTGTGTAGGGAGTAAGGCATTGAGTGGGTAGGGAGCGAGGCAGGGAGTGTGTAGGAAGCGAGGCAGGGAGTGTGTAGGGGGCGAGGCAGGGAGCAAGGCAGATAGTGTGTAGGGGGCGAGGCATGGAGTGTGTAGGGAGCGAGGCAGGGAGTGTGTAGGGAGCGAGGCAGGGAGTGTGTAGGGAGCGAGGCAGGGAGTGTGTAGGGAGCGAGGCATGGAGTGTGTAGGGAGCGAGGCAGGGAGTGTGTAGGGAGCGAGGCAGGGAGTGTGTAGGGAGCGAGGCAGGGAGTGTGTAGGAAGCGAGGCAGGGAGTGTGTAGGGAGCGTGGCAGAAAGTGTGTAGGGAGCGAGGCAGGGAGCAAGGCAGGGAGTGTGTAGGGAGCAAGGCAGGGAGTGTGCAGGAGGTGAGGCAGGGAGTGTGTAGGAGGTGAGGCAAGGAGTGTGTAGGAGGTGAGGCAGGGAGCAAGGCAGGGAGTGTGTAGGGAGCGACGCAGGGAGCAAGACAGGGAGTGTGTAGGGGGTGAGGCAGGGAGTGTGTAGGGAGCGAGGCAGGGGGCAAGGCAGGTACTGTGTAGGAAGCAAGGCAGGTACTGTGTAGGAAGCAAGGCAGGGAGTGTGTAGGAAGCAAGGCAGGGAGTGTGTAGGAAGCAAGGCAGGGAGTGTGTAGGAAGCAAGGCAGGTACTGTGTAGGAAGCAAGGCAGGGAGTGTGTAGGAAGCAAGGCAGGGAGTGTGTAGGAAGCAAGGCAGGGAGTGTGTAGGAAGCAAGGCAGGGAGTGTGTTGGAAGCAAGGCAGGGAGTGTGTAGGGGGCGAGGCACGGAGTGTGTAGGGGGCGAGGCAGGGAGCAAGTCAGGGAGTGTGTAGGGGTCGAGGCGGGAAGTGTGTAGGGAGCGAGGCAAGGAGCAAGGCAGGGAGTGTGTAGGAAGCAAGGCAGGGAGTGTGTAGGGAGCGAGGCAGGGAGCGTGTAGGGAGCGTGGCAGGGAGTGTGTAGGGGGCGAGGCAGGGAGCAAGGCAGGGAGTGTGTAGGGAGCGAGGCAGGGAGTGTGTAGGGAGCAAGGCAGGGAGTGTGTAGGGAGAAAGGCAGGGAAGGTGTAGGGGCGAGGCAGGGAAAGTGTAAGGAGCAAGGCAAGGAGCAAGTCAGGGAGTGTGCAGGGGGTGAGGCAGGGAGTGTGTAGGGAGCGAGGCAGGGAGTGTGTAGGAAGCGAGGCAGGGAGTGTGTAGGAAGCGAGGCAGGGAGTGTGTAGGGAGCGAGGCAGGGAGTGTGTAGGGAGCGAGGCAGGGAGCGTGTAGGGAGCGAGCAGGAAGTGTGTAAGGGGCGAGGCAGGGAATGTTTAGGGGGTGAAAGGGAGCGCAGCGAATGTGTTGGGAGCAAGGCAGGGAGTGTGTAGGGGGCGAGGCAGAGAGTGTGTACGGGGCGAGGCAGGGAGTGTGTAGGGAGCGAGGCAGGGAGTGTGTAGGGAACGAGACAGAGAGTGTGTAGGAAGCAAGGCAGGGGGTGTGTAGGGAGCAAGACAGGGAGCGTGTAGAGACCGAGGCAAGGAGTGTGTAGGGAGCGAGGCAAGGAGTGTGTAGGGAGCTAGGCAGGGAGTGAGGCAGGGAGTGTGTAGGGAGCGAGGCATGAAGTGTTTGGGGGGTGAGGCAGGAAGTGTGTAGGGAGTACAAAGGAGTACAAAAGAAAGCAAACAGCATCAGACCTTATTGTCCTTTCGAGGCAGTTTGTTACAGAATAGACTATGACTACGAAATCTAACTCTACATGCTGAAGGTTAAGGATAGTAAAGCAAGAAGGCTTCCCCCGCCTCCAAACCCTCCAGTTAAAACTGGTAAGAAAAAGTGAGAAAAACCACCATGCAGCATGGAAAAACAGACATGGAATTTTCATAGGAAAGACTGAAATGGAAAAGTTACTTTCTATAAAACTTTATCTATAAGCTACAAGTATGAATATCCTGAAAGGGGATGTAGTAAAGTAAAATGTATAATCGAATAAATAAATCCCGCTCAAGAACATGTATGGGTACACTGAGTTAACGGGGTGTCTGCGGACACAGCGTGGAAATTGGACAGTGCACAGTGTGGATGTTCAGGGGTGGTGCAGCAGCCTTGCTTAGGGCTATTAAGATAGGCAGCAGTCAATCAGGCCCCAGCTCCGTTCATTCCACTGAGACTATGAGCTTTCCCATGCGGGACAAGCACACAAGTCACCTCCTGAAGCAGTGACCCCTGGTACATTAAAAAAATCCCGATGGTGGTCACTTAACCAACAGGGACCCTCAGTGATCCACAGCCCATCACAGGTCGAAAGTATGAGTAGTGACCGTTAACTCAGGGCTATCTGTGCATATCCTAGTCTGTGCATATACTATATTTGCATTCATAAATTGATCCAGGCTCTAAAAAATAAAAAAAAATAAAAATAAAATAAAAAATTATACATACACAAGTGTTTTATTCAGCTGGGGGTTAGTCGACAAATACTTATCGAGGCGACCTTTAAAGGTCAGTACTGTATTAGAATTTACTACATTGGAGGGCAATTTATTCCATATATTTACAACTCTATTGCAGAGGAAATGCTTAGCTTCATGTGACTGGAATCGTTTGCCAATTATTTTATACCCATTGCCTCTAGTATAATTCGAGTGATCAATTGTGAAGTATTTATCAACAGCCATGTTATCATATCCTTTGAATATTTTGAATACTTGAATTAGATCTCCTTGTAACCTCCATTTAGTTAGGGTAAATAAATTCAGGGCTTCTAAACGTTCCTCGTACGGTTTATTTCTCAGTCTAGGTATCATCTTTGTCATCCTTCGCTGCACTCTTTCAAGCTTTTCTATATCCTTTTTATAGTACGGTGACCAAAACTGAACGCAATACTCCAAGTGTGGGCGTACTAAGGAATTATACAAAGTGAGGACACTATTATCAGATTTATATTCAAATGCTCTACCTATGAATCCAATCAATTTATTGGCTTTTTTCATGGCTTCTGTGCATTGTTTGCTTGGTTTCAAATCGTTTGTTATTATAACTCCTAGGTCTTTTTCATGATTTCCCCTATCAAGTTGGACATTGTTGATGCTATAACTAGCTCTTACATTTTTACTGCCAATGTTTAGCACTTTGCATTTCTTAATATTGAAATCCATTTGCCAAACTTGGGCCCAGTTAAACAGTCAATCGAGATCTCTCTGAATTGCCTGTCTTTGCAGTGCTGTATCTGCTCTGTTACCAATTTTAGTATCGTCAGCAAATTTTGAAATTTTACAACATACTCCTTCATCAATATCATTGATATATATTAAGAAAAGAATAGGACCTAACACTGAACCCTGCGGTACTCCACTTGTAATGTTTATCCAGTCTGACCCTTTTCCCTTTATTACAACTCTTTGCTTCCGTCCAGTGAGCCAATCTTCAACCCACCCAAGGACCCTGCCGCTGAAACCATGTGCCTGTAGCTTTTGAAGGAGTCTTTTGTGTGGAACTTTGTCAAAGCCTTTTGAAAATCAAGGTAAACAACATCAACTGATTTAGTGTCGTCGTACATGCTCAGTATATCATTGAAAAGGTCCAGCAGATTCTTAAGGCAAGAGCGATTATTACGAAAACCATGTTAAGAATCTTTGATGAGATTGTTTGATTCTAAGTGTTTCACAAACTTGTCTCTGATAATAGTTTCAAGCAGGCATGAAGTGTGTAGGAAGCGAGGCAGGGAGTGTGTAGGGCGCGAGGCAGGGAGCGAGGCAGAGGTGGGGTGGTGGACATGGGGCAGGGGAGGTAAACAGTGATTTGACCTTCACGGGTCACCGTCATGACTGGCCACCTCGCAAACTGCAAGTGGGGGGGGGAAGGGACTGTGTGGGGGGAGGGGCTGTGTGCATGAGAGGAGGGGGAAGGGTTGTGTGCATGAGAGGAGGAGGAGGGGACTGTGTGCATGAGAGGAGGGGGAGGGGACTGTGTGCATGAGAGGAGGGGGAGGGGTAGTGTGCATGAGAGGAGGGGGAGGGGTAGTGTGCATGAGAGGAGGGGGAGGAGATGTGTGCATGAGAGGAGGGGGAGGGGTAGTGTGCATGAGAGAAGGGGGAGGGGACTGTGTGCATGAGAGGAGGGGGTGGGGGCTGTATGCATGAGAGGAGGGGGAGGGGTTGTGTGCATGAAAGGAGGAGGAGGGTGTGTGTGCATGAGGGGAGGGGGAAGGGGTGTGTACATGAGAGGAGGGGGAGGGGTTGTGTGCATGAGAGGAGGAGGAGGGTGTGTGTGCATGAGGGGAGGGGGAGGGGTTGTATGCATGAGGGGAGGGGGAAGGGGTGTGTGCATGAGAGGAGGGGGAGGGGCTGTGTGCATGAGAGAAGGGGGAGGGGCTGTGTGCATGAGAGAAGGGGAAGGAGTGTGTGCATGAGAGGAGGGGGAGGGGTTGTGTGCATGGGAGGAGGGGGGGAGGGGCTGAATGAGGGGAGGGGGAGGGGCTGCGTGCATGAGGGGAGGGGGGAGGGGCTGTGTGCATGAAAGGAGGTGGAAGGGGCTGTGTGCATGAGAGGAAGGGGAGGGGCTGTGTGCATGAGAGGAGGAAGGGGGCGATGTATATGAGGGGGGGGGAGGCTGTGTGCATGAGAGGAACAGTATTGAATGCATGAGAGAAGAAGGATTGGATGGAGAAGGGATAAGAAGTATGCAGGGAAGATAAGGAAGGTAAGAGAGAAGCACAGTAACCCTAAGATGATGACAAACTTCAGCATCCAGGGAGAAGGAATGAAATATACAGCAGGGAGATAACACGAAAGGAAGGAGAAAACTGCAGAGGGAGAAAGGCCGAAAATGACAAAGAAACGAAATACTGAAAAGGAATGTATAAAAATGAAAATAAAAGAAGACATAAAAGGAGTATGATGTGAGAGAATGTGGAGAGAGAGAGAGAGAGAGAGAGAGAGAGAGAGAGAGAGAGAGAGAGAGAGAGAGAGAGAGAGAGCAGCGGTGAGTGGCGAGAGGAACCGGTCACGACGAGAGGAGAGCAGGGAGAGGAGAGAGAGGGAGTCGCGTGGGGGAGGGAGGGGGAAGGAAAAAAGAACAGACACGAGAAAGGGAAGAGAGAGAAAAAAAAGAGGGGGGGGGAAGTGAAGGGAGGAGAGAAAGGGAAGGGGGAGAAGAAAGCTGAAGGGAGAAGAATGGGGAGGGGGAGAAGAAAGGCGTGAGGGAGGCGATAGGGGAGAAGATGGATAGGCAGGATGAAGAAGTACGAGAAGAAAGGCGAAGGAAAAGGAAGAGGAAATAGAAAGGGAGGAAAAGAGAGAGAGAGAGAGAGAGAGAGAGAGAGAGAGAGAGAGAGAGAGAGAGAGAGAGAGAGAGAGAGAGAGAGAGAGAGAGAGAGAGGAAAACAGGATGGCTGAGGAACTGAAGAGGAAGGGGGAGAACAAAGAAAACTGAGATAAAATGAGAGGGCAGGAGGAGAACACCGGTGTAAGGAGAAAGGCGAGATACGAAGAAGGGGGAGAGGATGAGAGAAGGAGGAGAGGAAGAGGGAGAAGGAGAGGAGGAGAGAAGGAGGAGAGGAAGAGGGAGGAGGAGAGGAGGAGAGAAGGAGGAGAGGAAGAGGGAAGACAGGATGACAGAAGGATGACAGGAAGAGGGAGGAAGAGGAGAGCATGAAACAATACAGAGGGAGAGGAAAAGGGAGGAGGAGAAGATGAAACAAAGAAGGACGAGAGGAAGAGGGACAAGGAGAGGATGAAAGAAAGAAGGATGAGCGGAACAGGGAGGAGAAGAGGAAGAGAGAGGAGGATAGGATGAAACAAAGATGGAGGAGAGGGAAAGGGAGGAGAACAGGATGCTAGGAGGAGGAGAGGAAGAGAGAGAGGAAAGGATAAAACAAAGATGGAGGAGAGGAAGAGGGAGGAGGAGAGGAGGAAACAAAGGAGGAGGAAACTTCAAACTGTCTTCCTGTTGCTTAAGAACTCTCTCTCTCTCTCTCTCTCTCTCAAATACCTTCTCCCTTTAAGTATATTTCTGTATGTGGAAATCTAATATTCTCTTTCATTTTGCCTCCACCTCTAACTCTACTTCACCCATTTTCTTCCACCTCTAACTCTACTTCACCCATTTTCTTCCACCTCTAACTCTACTTCACGTATTTTCTTCCACCTCTAACTCTACTTCACGTATTTTCTTCCACCTCTAACTCTACTTCACCCATTTTCTTCCACCTCTAACTCTACTTCACCCATTTTCTTCCACCTCTAACTCTACTTCACCCATTTTCTTCCACCTCTAACTCTACTTCACCCGTATTTTCTTCCACCTCTAACTCTACTTCACCCGTATTTTCTTCCATCTCTCGCGTTAGCCAGAAAAGTCAGGATATGTAATTTGCAAGTGTGGCTGCTTCTCTGAAATGATTTAAATGGCGAAGGGCAAGACGCAAGAGTGGACTGGCAGCAAGAGAACAGGGGAAAATGAAAAATATGAACTAAAAAGGGGGTCTGATAACGTGTATAAAGGATAAATTAACCTCTTCAATCCTGTGTCATATTGGTATTTTTTTTTTTTAAATTCTTGATACTAGATTTTTTTTTTTTTACACTATCGTGGCCTAGAATTGCCAGCTGTCCATCTTGAATGCTGATTTGTAATACCAGATTAACACCAGAATCGGATGCTAGTCACAAAGAAGTGCTATGGAAAGAATCCAGAATCATAGCATTGTCTTTTTCTGTCACTGGGGTAAGCGAAGTACATTGCAAAAGGATGAAAATCTGGGCCAAGTTAAGATGAACAGGGTATAGCTGATGATTATATTTACATTAGCAGAGATCTTTCCTTATGGAGGGGAGAGATACGGCCTTGTTTAACTCCTTCACCATGAGATCTCTTTCCTAAACCTCCTTCACCATGAGATCTCTTGCCTAAAGTGAATAATGTCGTTTGGTGGCATCTATCTATATACCTAGGATGCTTGCTGGTTTACCCCTGACACATCATTATGGACCCATCCCCTTACCCGCACCTGACCTGATCATTTGGTGGTACTAAGAATAATATACAAGCCCGTCTGCCGATCACGTGACCCGCGTTGCTCCATGAAACTTAGGAGTGAAAAAAAAGGGGGGGTGAGGGGGAGGAGGGGGCGGGAGTGAGCAAAAGAATGGGTAGAATTGGCGGGAAAGTTGGTGGAAGGTGGAACTGTGATGAGTAAATTATACCATGCGGGTAAAGGTGCTGTAGAAGTGGTTATTATGTGAAGTGAAGGTTTATTTTAAAGGTTTCGCCAACAACAACAACAAGGCCAATAAGATGAACTCACGCCGTTATCATATACCTGACGCCACCATAACGAAGAAGTTAAAGATGAGTGTCACGGGGAGGGAGGGGGAGTACAGGTGTTGGGTGGCTATGATTGAGGTGTAAGTGAGCAACAAGTGTTTGTAGCACTCCCACCTCCCTACCCCGCCACCACCACACCTCCTCACGTCAGCACGGGCCAGTCACTAATGCATTATACTCTTTTTACCTTCGTTTGGTCCAGATGTTTGTCCTTTTGGCACTTATTTCACGCAGCTTCGTGGCAGAATAAGACAACACTGTGGCTCTACATCCTTGCCACAGCACTTTTCATGACTTGCACCATATTCTAGCGTTAATCTTTTGCTGCAACTTATTAGTCAAGATGGAGAGATTGTAAATTTAGGTCAAGTTAGTGTAAAAAGAGTGTAGTTTAAATATCCACCCCGTAGCTGAATGAACACAGACTTGATTCTTCTCCCGGTCAGCATTTTGGCCTAAGCTGGTTTCCTCTTGTCCCTGTTCACCTATCGGTACAATTTGGGACCTGGAAAGTAATTTGGTTGTTGAGTGTCGTACTTCAAGAGATTTAGTAATAAAATTAGTTATTTGATTCAAGAACCCTTCTGTAGCCTACTCGACGGAGATGAGCTTACGTCGCTGCCTCCTCCTCCTCCTCCTCCTCCTCCTCTTCTTCTTCTTCAACAATGTCAATAGAGACGCAGATCGGCAGGGACAGCGAAAGACTAGGAGGAGGAGGAGGAGGAGGTGGAGGAGGAGGAGGAATGTTTAAATTAATGCCTATTGACTATACGAAGGTCATTAAAACAAACAGACAATTTTAGCTGTCCCAATCTTCCCACAGAGTACCACCGCAATCATCAAATGTTGTACCCAGGTCCCCAATACTTAGAGAGAGAGAGAGAGAGAGAGAGAGAGAGAGAGAGAGAGAGAGAGAGAGAGAGAGAGAGATTAGAGTGCAAGGCGCGAGAGGACTGGAGTGCCAAAGATAAGTAAGTACAAAGGAATACAAACGGCAGCAAATGGCATGAATCCTACTAGTCCCTTCAAGGCTGTTATGGGATTAGTTATAAGAGTGTACGACAAGGATAACACATCAAAGGAGGTCGGGGGAGAAGGGAGAGAGAAAAGAGAAAGGAGTGCAAACAGGGTGGGGAGGAGGGGAGAGGGAAAACACGATACGAAAGAAAAGGGGAGGGGAGAGTGTAAATACAGGGAGGGTGAATGAGAGAGGGAGATGAAAAGGAGGAATGGAGCACGAGAGGGGGCGGGAAAGACGCAAAAGGAGGGGAGGTGACGCTAACAAGGGGAGGGGAAGGAAATAAAAGGAAGAGGCGAGAAGAGGACGGGGAGTGGGGTGAAACACGAGATGTGGGAGTAGAAGGGGATGGGGCGGGCGAACACAAGGAGGGAGGGGAGAGGGAAGAAACAAAAGAGGAGGGAAGGGGAAGGTGGGAGCATTACAGGCTAAGCAGGGGGGGTGGAGAGGGGAGATGAGGGAGAAGGAAGGGGAGAGGAGGGGAGAGGAGTGCACAGAGGAGGGATGGCACAGAAGGGGTTGTGCACAAGACAGAAGGAAGGCGAGGGGTGGGGGGGGGAGGCGCATGAAGGGTCAGGAGGGGATGGTGAGGGCATAAGAGTTGTGGGGTAGGGGAGATTAGGGGGAGGGGAAGAGAGGGGAGGGATGGGGAGAGGAGAGGAGAGGGGAGGGGAGGGGAAGAGAAGGCTAGAGCACAAGCGAGGAGGGGAGGGTATAGCACAACCTAACATGGGTTTACGGGGGTGAGTGGTGAGTGGTGAGGACAGGTAAGGACTAAATATAGAGGTCGACTCACTCTCATCCCAAAGTGTCTTTTGTCCGGCGAGATAAACAGTGGACAGGAGAGCCACAATAAGGTCCCTTCTCACTTACCTTGCCCTCACACACTGCTGGCTACTCCCTCCATAATGAATAACATCAGCATCATCAACCAGACCTCCTTTTCCCGCCTATGGACTGGATGAGCTAGGGTCCACAAACCTAGGAGAGAGAAAGTACGACTGAGGAAAAACTATCAACAACAAGCTCTTGGAAATGGGCAGACACTCAAAATTACCTAATATTTCAAGTTCCAAGAATCCTGGCCCTAATTCAGAGGCCTAACTGTCTACACATTTTGGAAATATTTTGCTTTATAGAATCACTTCTTATTATCTGCCTGAAAGAATTAGTCAACTTAGTAAAAAAATAAAAAAAAAGTGAGCAATGCCTATCATGTCCTCCTTAGTCATCCAACCAACTGTTAATTTCCTAGCCTCATAATCTTTCACACCTCAATGTATCGCATGCTTATCATACCCACCCACCTTCTTCCTGGCCAGTCACTCCTCCCCCATCTTCAGACTCATACATACCACTCCCACCTATCAATCAACATCGTCTCTTCACATGGTCAGATGATCAAACCACTTTCTCTTCAACCCTATTGCTCAGACTTCCTTATTATTATTATTATTTTTATTATCATCGTTATTGTTATTGTTATTATTATTATTATTATCATTATTATTATTATTATTAATCAGACTCTCTTATTCAACACCTTTCACGCATCAGAGAATTTCTTGTCCAGTCCTTGCTACCCACTCCACACACATTCCTCAATCATCCTATTCTCACTGCTCCTACTCCTGACTCTTCGTTCTCATGCTGCACCAAAGTCTCGCACCAACACGTAGCTGTGGGCGCTAACACACCTTCCTGCAGTTCCCCCGCAGCCTCCACACTCACACCTCTGCTCGGTATCAGCGTCTTCATCTATCTATCCATAGCCAGACGCCATAATCCCGTAAGGGGTGGCCGTTTGACTGTGTTATTCGTTTTGTAGGGAGGGGCACTAACCCTCCGCCAACCCACCTGCTGACACGTAGGGAACACGTATGAGTTGGTTACGTGGTTACCACCCACCGCTTTATACGGTTTCCTGGCTTACAGGAAACCATTAGGCTTGTCACTCAATGTAAAGCCACCTGAAGAGGAAAGAACAGTAATAAAAAGTGACAGGAAAGATGTGAGTAATAAGAAGAGAGGAGGACGGTCACAGAAAAAGAATGATAATGGTGAAGGAAGAAGTAGGCAGCACTACATTAAATGAGGGGATGATGGCCGCCACCACCTACCACCAATGTCTTCACAACACACACATTTAATATTAGGAAACACTGGCTCGTCAACCATAAATGCCATTATTATTGAGGTTATCATAAAAACTTGGCCTAATATTTCTGAGAGGCATTAAGTCTGCTCTAATCAGGGAGGAAAGGTGACGAATAAGAAGTTGAGAGAGAGAGAGAGAGAGAGAGAGAGAGAGAGAGAGAGAGAGAGAGAGAGAGAGAGAGAGAGAGAGAGAGAGAGAGAGAGAGAGAGAGAGAGGTGGGAAGGGTATTGCACGGGAGGTGAGAGTAGTGGATTGTGAGGGAGTGAGGAAGGAAGGGTGAAAGAGAAGAGGTGATAGAGGTGGTGTAAGGGGCAAAACAGATGCTAAAGGAGGAAAACCATGGTAAAGAGGAAATGCATCACGTGAGAGGGGTAAGGGAGGGGTGATAAGGGGTAAGGGAGGGGTGAGAGGGGGTCAGGGAGGAGTGAGAGGGGTAAAGGAGGGGTGAGAGGGGTAAGGAAGAGGTGCGAGGGTAAGGGAGCGGTGAAAGGAGGGTCAAAAACATGAGTCACGGGGCACGGGGAGTAGGTGTGGATGTGAAGGCCTTAATAGACAGTGTTTCTCACCTCACTACATCTGATTTTTCCACAATTAAAAGCATCATTATGGAGGCAGCAAAAATACACATGGGTCACCAGACTATACGGATACTCAATACACTTCAAATATACGGAGGTCACCAGATTATGGGCGTTAAATAATAGACTACAAATGAATACACCAGAGTACGCCACATTTGAAGCTAAGTTGTTTGGGGATATGCAGGTCAGACGTACGATTTCAGAACATTCCGAATTTACTGATTCACTTCACGCAGGTCTGGTCGTTTCCCGACAATCTGTAGCTATAAAATGAACCACTAAATTTGAAATGGGTTATTGGAGGTATGGATTAACTTCAAGCTAAACATTTTCTGGTTACACTGGCCAGCAACATCGGATTTCCGGATTCATTTTTCTTTCAGAGTTTAACAAATTTCAGTCCTTGCCAGATCTTGTATGTCTGTTCCAGAAAAAAAAAGTCAAAAATACTTTCACCGCAGCCACTTCCTGTACTTTTTTTTTTCTTATGCAAACGTGTCCTGACTGTGCCGTGTTGTGTTTATTTACTGTTGTGTTATGCTGTTGAAATATTCGGCTACAATGTTGTGTTGCAATTTAAGACTTTATACAGCAGATGTCGTGCTGTGATGCGATGTGGCTACTGCAAGGGTCTCGGTACATTGAGGCTGCAACAGGACATATTCTGCCACACACTGCTCACTCGAGCCAGTTGACTTGGCCAAAAAATAAGAACAACATTCCGTTTGAAAGGGTCTCATTCTGCACACCCCGCTTCTCAGTGCCAGGCATAATATACATGGCTGTGAGAAACGGAGTGCCCTGGACGTGGCTGCTCTGCTTTTACCCAGTTTACACGATCCCATAATTATCAGAAGAATATGTCCGATTCCATTAGAGTGACAGTGCGTTATGGAGCAATACCAGGGCCAATCCATCCCAAGCCAGTTTAGTCGGATATAGCTTACTCCTCCCTAGTGGCGAAGTCCGTCTTGCGGTGGACAAGTCATAGAATATAATCAGTTCACTTTAACTTGGTCTTCATTTGCCATCCCTTCATCTTCAATGCTGAGCTGTACCAAGACATTCAAACTAATATATGGTGCTCGTCACAAGAAAAGTGCTATGGACTGGTGATAAAGCCGCTGTACTGACTTATTCTGCCACGGAGCTACGGGTAATTGTCTGGTAGGTTAAGGCAGACGAGCTGTACTGATAACGATGATGACGAGAAAGCAGTACAAAGTTATTTTACAGCATTTTGTTGTGGCTTAATGCTGTCTCGCAAATACATACAAAAGAATTAATGATTATATTAACATTCTCAGGTCTCGCAGGACTCACTCTCAAACTAATAAAATCGTATGGTGTTAGGTGGAGTAGCGCTGGCATCTCCGTCCCTTAAGCTGACATTTTCCTTCTGGTGCGTCTTCCTAACCGGTATTTTTAGCGCGTCATATTTCAGCGACAGGGCGACATGGAGGCGATTTGTTTGTGGCCACCCCTTACGGGATTAAGGCGTCTGGCAATAGACAGATAGATATTTCAGCACTTTCTTGTGTGTTATTTACATGAACCTAATATCGATACTGTATGTAAAAATAATATATAAGTGGACATTAATTGAGGGTAATACAAAAGTTAGTGCTCTTCCCTCTAGTATTTCAGTTAGTTACTTTAAGACTCAACTTCAATAATCAACACACACACACACACACACACACCTTTTCTCCACGACCGTCTCATAAAAGAAGGGGAGGGCAGGAAGGGGCGTGCCCATATGCTTGTAAATCTGGCACAGAGTAAGGGCCGAATTATCAAAACAAAGAGCGCCAGGGTATGGACAAGCCCCGAATTTTTTACTGACAAATTCGAAAGCTTGTGAAGATGAAATATGTCTGGCTTTTCTGCGTCGTGGCTGACAACAAACTGTAATGTGAGATGCAGGCTGACAACATCTATACTGTATATGACTGACAACACTTAAAGGGCTGCCTACAAAGACTGCCAACACTTAAAGGGCTGCTTACAATGACCGCCAACACTTATAATAAAAGGCTGCCTATAATGACTGCCAACACTTAAAGGGCTGCATATAATGACTGCCAACACTTGAAGGGCTGCTTACAAGGACTGCCAACACTTAAACGGCTGCTTATAATGACTGCCAACACTTAAAGGACTGCTTATATTGACTGCCAGCACTTAAAGGGCTGCTTACAATGACTACCAACACTTTGAGGTCTGCTTACAAGGTACTTCATCGCGCTCTGTTTTAATAAGAAGGCTGTGAACTTTTTTCCCCACCACTGGCTCATAAAAGAGAGGAAGAGCAGCAATGAGAAACTGTCCATATGCTGGTACGTCTGGCACACAGAGGAAGTTTCCATTAAGTTCAGTGACACTTTATTTTTACACCTTCAGTTCCACGACGTCTTTTGTAATTCATTCTTGCAATCCCCAGACAATCTTACTCGGTTTTGGAGACTGAAATAAAGATGTTGCCATGGTGATAATACCACCGTGAGTCTGCGTTGCCATGGAGATAATACCACCGTGAGTCTGCGTTGCCATGGAGATAATACCACCGTGAGTCTGCGTTGCCATGGAGATAATACCACCGTGAGTCTGCGTTGCCATGGACATAATACCACCGTGAGTCTGCGTTGCCATGGACATAATACCACCGTGAGTCTGCGTTGCCATGGTGATAATACCACCGTGAGTCTGCGTTGCCATGGAGATAATACCACCGTGAGTCTGCGTTGCCATGGAGATAATACCACCGTGAGTCTGCGTTGCCATGGACATAATACCACCGTGAGTCTGCGTTGCCATGGACATAATACCACCGTGAGTCTGCGTTGCCATGGACATAATACCACCGTGAGTCTGCGTTGCCATGCACATCATACCAACCTTCATTAATCCCTTCACAGCTGGGGTGCTCTGCCTGGCTTAATTACATCGTCTGGTAGCAATAGAAAATAAAAATAAAAATGACGATCTCGGGCTAAAGGGTTAAGGCACATTCATCCAGCGAAATAGTTGAAAAATATCCTACACTATCTCAACATTTACCGCCAACCAGAGATCCCGTACTATCAACATTTACCGCCAAGCAGAGATACTGTAGATTTAACTCAGCCTCCTATGCCTCACTCGCAAATAAAATCGTCTGGCATTACCCGGCATTGAATATTACAGTTGTTCCGGCCATGAAAGGCAAAGTGGTTGTACAGTACGTAAAAAAAAAAAATATCCTGTAAATGAATACCAGTAACCTTATAAGTACCGTATGTTGGATATTTGAATACCCTTGGTCGGATTCTCGTCAGCTTGGGAGGCTTTGGAACATCTTTATATTACAGATTTATTATGCCTGTAAGACTATAATGTTCTTCTGTATGTTAATGATGCAAGTTATGCCGAGAACACAGGACAGAACAAAATATGAATTCTTAAATGAGTGTTCCCGGATTCGATTCTCAGGCCGATCACAAGACCAGTGGACACGGTGTTCTCTGGTCCAGTCCGTTCCCATCCTAGAAATGAAATAACTCTACACCCGGATTGCAAAGGGTATGTCAAAAGTCTGGAAACAGAAGGGTAATACATGCTTTCTCTCTTTGCAGTTCAGGTGGCACACGACAGCACTGACAAAGGAAGAGCACACCGATATCATCCTTCATGCTGGTAGCGGTAATTATCTCCTGGGACTTTACCTCTTATAGGAACATTTGAAAGTCATGATCTGTGCAAAGAATAATATGAACAAAGACAGTTAAAAAAGAGAGAATTATTGGCGTCTTTGCCAGAACTCAGCCGGAAGTCTGCTGACGAGTCTATACAGGTTGATAAAGACGATTGTGTGTGCCGTGAATAGGACAGGCGTCACACTAAGGATATCCTGTGGAGTGCCTGTCGCATGCTGCCAGGCTAACTTACCCTGTATATCGACGGTTGTCATAGGCTTGGAAAGTATCTGACCGTTTTCCCTGTCACAGTTTATGATTGTTCACAGCCAACAAAATTATATCCTCGCTCGTTCCTTCCCCTAAAATGCACTTCCTTATCTTGTAATTCTTCCTCCGTCCTCTTCTTCCATCTGACTTTCTGGCATGCCCCACGACATTTTTTCTGATGCGGGAGCATTCTATAGGAGGGGACATGACCGTCTTATTTCTCACTAACGAATTTCGGAAAAGAACTGATTCACTCTCGCACACAGCAACTTAAGCAAGGCCCCACATCTTATACTCCCTCCTCACACCCGCTGACTCCACGGACTTCAGCTTTCACGGGTATTTAGTACTTGTGTAGATGCTGGCTCTCCTTGTCGCAAATGGAATGGCAGACGTATAATACTGAAATGTTGTGAGTAGTGGGCTTTTGGGGGAAGATAGGGCGATTCAGTGGCAATACTTCTGCCTTTCACTTTGTGCGTACTCTTTAAATCTTGGCTTGACTTCGTAACTCAGTTGGCCAGACAATTGAAGTGGGTGGTGGTATTAAAACATAAGTCCATTTTACATACTAGCACAGGTCAGTGTTTGCACAGTGTCCAATCATACCAACAACATAATTATAAACAGACACTGACCTAACATCACACCAGTCACGAATGAAACAACCCTGGCACTGATTCAGAATGGACGATGGGCAATAGCATCAGAGTTGTGATCCGTGGCACGTAGGAAGACTGTTTGACCTCAGGGAATGAACAATAAAGAGCTAAGTCTAGACTCGGACACACACACACACACACACATACACACACACAGAAGTGTGTGTGTGTGTGTGTGTGTGTGTGTGTGTGTGTGTGTGTGTGTGTGTGTGTGTGTGTGTGTGTGTGTGTGTGTGTGTGTGTGTGTGTGTGTGTGTGTGTGTGTGTGTGTGTGTGTGTGTGTGCGTGCGTGCGTGCGTGCGTGCGTGCGTGCGTGCGTGCGTGCGTGTGTGTGTGTGTGTGTGTGTGTGTGTGTGTGTGTGTGTGTGTGTGTGTGTGTCTGCCGTGGTGGGAATGTGTGCGGTATGTGATCGTCGTGGTTGAGATGCCTGGCCTTCCCTTCCTCCCTTTTAACTCCTCCATTCATTTCTCGGCCCAGAGTTTTTCCTCCTTTCAAGTCAGGGTAGGAATCTCTCTCTCTCTCTCTCTCTCTCTCAATATTGTAGGGATCTTGGTTCGTCCTTGAAGAAATATCCTAGTTTCCTTTCAGACATTCGCAGACAGTTATGGTACCACAGAAGAGATACAGGGTCCCATTTCCGCTAACACAGGAGCCTTCGCAACACTTTTCCCTTTGCGATTTATCTGGCATACTACACCTTAACTCTCAGGTGAAGAAAATTATGTGATGTTAGCCGCGTACGCTTCTGATGGCGCAACAGGGGATGGAGTAATAACAAAAATAGGAGCTTTGTGTTCCATCATTACACTTTACCAGCCACAGATCAGTTCCTGTGTGTGTGTGTGTGTGTGTGTGTGTGTGTGTGTGTGTGTGTGTGTGTGTGTGTGTGTGTGTGTGTGTGTGTGTGTGTGTGTGTGTGTGTGTGTGTGTGTGTGTGTGTGTGTGTGTGTGTGTGTGTGTGTGTGTGTGTGTGTGTGTGTGTGTGTGTGTGTGTGTGTGGTGAGAGGGCCGGGTGAGATGAGTGAGTTATTGATGCGGTGAGTGGCCATGTGGGTGACTGAGGGTGTGTGTGTGGCTGCATCATCACCCGCCTCACTGCTTCACTCATGCCTCATCTTTCACCAGGGACCATATTTATCAACTCTCACAAGCTCATGTCGTGCTGTATAAGATCGCTTGCACATTTGCCTCCAGCCACCATGCACGTTACATTAAACTAGCGTAAATATAGTGACAAAAAACAAACTATAAAGCACTCAGAGAGTCGCATACCTCTGCCAATGCAACTGCCATTGAAAAGGATCCGGATCTGGATCCGTGGAAATATTGTTTGGAATACATAGGATCCGGATCCGCCCAAAAATGTACTCAATTGTTCCCATACTCATTTAATCAATGAGAACTATTGGAGATATTGTGCGGGATACTCCGGATCCGAATCCACCCCGAAATTTGGTGAATTCTTTCTTGGCCCACGACCCACCTTTCCACAAAATTTCATTGAAATTCGCTGAGAATTTTTGGAGATATCGTGAGGAAAAACAAACCAACAAACAAATATAAGTGAATACATAACCTTCTCCAGGTTCGTGGCGGAGGGAAAAACAACATTGGACAGAGATTCTAGAACAATCTGAACCAGTTCCCTCTCGTGACTTATATTTTAATCTGCAGGAACAACTGACATGTGTCGTTTCTGCTCTCTCTTTTCCTTGTGCTTCCTGCAAAAGTAAAAGTAACTGATATTTTTCCTCGTGTAACTAAGGCTTGTTTATGAGAGACGAGAGGATTCAATACTCCCCTTGTCTTTCCTGCAAAACAAATCAGGGCTACGAGAGGCAGCTGATCATACGTGTGTTTGTGAATCAGGCCGTTGGTTAGGATGATCAACACATCTGATTCAAGTCGGCTCCAGAGTTATCCAACACCTCTACCTTGGCGATTTATTTTGGATACTATACCATATTGTTCTCTGTATCGTAAGTACCAGTATATGTCCTACTTCATCCTTCAGTGCCAAATCTATGAGGGGGGTCCACGGAATCAATACCCCCCCCCCCACTTATGTTAATGAAGCAGTTTTATTTTTCCCTGCAATTAGTATAACGAATCACTAATACATAATGAAGCTTTGCATTTCACGGGTCTAAATACACCGTGATAATGTTTACAGAATTTTTATTTATATAGATTTTAAAGATATGATCAGAGGGTAAGAAAGGGAAAGAATACGAACCCCCTCTTTTAACAAGTAGTAGAGCGGCCCTGTCTATCACCATGTCTTTAAGTGCAGTGCTGTGACGTTGCCCGTGCCAGCTACTAACCAGTCGTAAATAGACCACATAGCGGAAATGACGGTGAGGAACGTAGCGAGTGTGAAATGGTGCAATGCTGGCAAGGGAACGTTGTGAGGAAGTGAACGTGGGCCGGCTACCCAGAACAAGCAGATGAGTATAGCGTCAGGCAGCACACCGACCCTGAGTATTAGATTTGTACTCTTGATTCCTTAACAGACTCCATAGCGCCTCTTCCTTACCCATTTCTATATTACACCTTAACCTGTTTTAATAATAGCCACTTTAATTCATCATTTTTACTTTATTATTCGGATTTACTAAACGCATCAGTTCCCGTCTTTATTCTATAATTGGAAAAATACATGCATTCAGTTTTTTTTTTTAAATCCGGAAAACACGTAGTCATGATGCTTGCATGCATTCCTGCGAGTTACGTAAAATTTAACTTGTAATATACTGTATATTTTTTTCTCATCCTGCACCCCTCCCCAGAGAACCTGAATTAGTAGGACACGACTTACAATTTACCACTTCCGAGGGAAAAAAAAAAAAATGTTATATGTTTGCAACTCTACTTCAGCTCCTCAGTGTTTAAAGGTAAAAGCATACTGTATTCGAAAATAGATTTGTTTATAAATTCTACAACGCTTTGCGGGAAACGGATCCAATGAGGTAAGATCCGAAGCCGGTGTGAACAGAATTCTCTTTTCTACAGTAACCAGTTCTCTCAGAATTTTTAAATGTCTTTAATTAAGTGTTAATGTGTGTTTTCCTGAGAGAAGCAGATGTAAACATTTTAGTCTTTACTCATGCCGTACAGATTTAGCGTCTTGTCGAAGGACGTCTTTTGTATCTCATTCTTACTGCCACCAGACTTCATGAAGGACGTCATCGTACTGAATGGGTTCATCTGAGTAAATCTATGACAATGGTAACCCCTTCTTGCACTACTTTAACAATACTCTCATCTTAATAATGACCCGCAAACTGAATACCGGTAGTATCAAGTGGCCACATCAAAATCCGTATTAACCTCTGCCCTCCGATGACGTGTTTTGTCCTTCTTGCTGCCCTAACACTACTTCACTGATCTCAGGGGAGGCTTTTAATAGTGGACACCGAAAGCTATTTCGAAAAAGCCCTCCTTAAGAGTAAATTCATCGACGGGTAGCAAAAATAAATAATGAGAGAGAGAGAGAGAGAGAGAGAGAGAGAGAGAGAGAGAGAGATGAAAAGGAGCGTCTTCACACGGCTCCACTGCCCAGTTATACAGAAGTCCCTCAACTCCATGCCTCTCCCCCTGACAGGAGGATGGTGGCCTGCAGAAAGGGATCAGCTTCAGGCATTTCACCAGGTTCGAGTTCAGTTGAGCCTGCAGCCACAGCAACAACAATATCCTCTGTCTGAACTGGCCAAGGCATAATTTCTTTGTTTCTTTACCCCATTCAGGTTTGTATCTCAGTTTATTTGATTACCAGCAGACGATGTCATTCAGGCAGCGGAGCAGTCGTCGTGTGGATCTTGTTAGTTAATTATTACGACCGTCAGACCATGTTGTTCAGGTGCAGGAAAGCCCAGGCCTAAATGAGGTATGTAATACTAGTAAAGACAAACAGTTTAGGTTTTTTCCCTCAGTGCAACGTGGTGAGAATTCTGAGATTATGAGAAAGTTACTCTCAGAAGTTTGGCTCCAACGATCATTAATTACTTGATTCATCATTTACCCGTCGTGGTCGCGTTTTGTCTTGTATTTTACTGCAATTAACGGCAGATTATGCCATCTGACTATGGATAGATAGATAGATAGATAGATAGACGATTTTTTCAGCTGTCACTGGATCCTCAGAATATTAATACTATCACTACTGACCTTCCCATGCTAGCGTCTTCTCCGGCATTTTATTTCAACTGATGCCAAAAGATTTTATTCATCTAAGTAAATTACACAAACCCTGTAGTGGTAATACTGTCACTAGTAATCCTCTCACATGTTTCCTTTTGCATTCTACTCCAGCTGACGCCAGACGATTTTATTCAGCAAAGTGTGAGTCATCGGAGTTAGGGTTTATGCCAAAATTTCTCTGAGGGTTTCCAGCATGAAGGGCTTAACAGATGCTGGCAAAGAGAACGTGTTAGTAACCATTCAGGCTGCTATATGTCACTCCCAGCAAAACAGAATCGGTAAGCGTTGGCTGGAAAAGAATCCTAGAGTACCAGCAGGAACGCGCACTCCCGGGACTCACTCTCAGATGTGATAGAAAGCGTTAGGAGAAAATACTGAGGTGGTTTGGCCATGTGGAAAGGATGGAGAGCGAGAGACTACGAGGAGGGTGTATGTGAGTGAGGTGGAGGGGGGCAGAGGTAAGGGGAGACCGAGGATGAGATGGAGGGATGGAATGGAGAGGTATATGAGAGAGGGGTGTGTAAGCTACGGGGAGGGTAGCGAAATGGAGTGGAACAGGGTGATATGGAGGCGATTTGTTTGTGGCCACCCCTTACAGGATTACGGCGTCTGGCCATAGATAGACAGAAGATAGACAGACAGAAAGTTAGACAGATAAAAAGACTGACATAGATAGATAGATAGACAGACAGACAGACAGACACACAGACAGATAGATAGACAGATAGATTTCCACAGATGAGAGGCTAACACTTCACCAGACAATGGACTTGCCTATAGGAACTGTGCAAGTATACAGACTTGCCGACAGATAAGTTTATGCAGCAGCGAGCAACCCCACCAGTGCCGTGTTTCTCCAACATTCTGTATTCTGGCTATATATGGAGGGGCTACATAGGGCTGCCATCATTCCCCTCACTATACACGGCCTCTCCTTAGCCACATTAACTATCTGGTTAGCGACAACATGGAGTTAATGGAGCTCTGTACGTAGTTTTTTCCCTCCATTTGCTAGTTACAAAGCTTATGTCACGGTTTGCTATCCTTCTCGTGCTTGCGTCTCCACTCGTTGCTGTATTCTATTTCTGACGATTTCATCCAGCTTAGAGTACACAGAGGAGGCTGTGAATGCTAATACTACAATTATTACCCCTATCATGGTCCGGACAACTCTAGCTTTCTACTCCAGTTAACGCCAAACGATTTAATTCACGGGAGTAACAGAAGCTTAAGAGGTGTGTGTGTGTGTGTGTGTGTGTGTGTGTGTGTGTGTGTGTGTGTGTGTGTGTGTGTGTGTGTGTGTGTGTGTGTGTGTGTGTGTGTGTGTGTGTGTGTGTGTGTGTGTGTGTGTGTGTGTGTGTGTGTGTGTGTGTGTGTGTGTGTGTGTGTGTGTGTGTGTGTGTGTGTGTGTGTGTGTGTGTGTGTGTGTGTGTGTGTGTGTGTGTGTGTGTGTGTGTGTGTGTGTGTGTGTGTGTGTGTGTGTGTGTGTGTGTGTGTGTGTGTGTGTGTGTGTGTGTGTGTGTGTGTGTGTGTGTGTGTGTGTGTGTGTGTGTGTGTGCTCTGACAATCCTAACACTCGCACTTGGGTAATGAAAAATGAGAACGAGATAAATGACGGACGAGAGAGAGAGAGAGAGAGAGAGAGAGAGAGAGAGAGAGAGAGAGAGAGAGAGAGAGAGAGAGAGAGAGAGAGAGAGAGAGGCATTTAAACACCAGCCTCCAATTCCTCCACTAATGTAAGTATTTAAGGCCTGTTGTCAGCCCACGCCGCTTAACTGGTGTAGGAGAGAGAGAGAGAGAGAGAGAGAGAGAGAGAGTTATTTGGATCATGGCTGGATTGTAGTTATTATGGGGCTATGTTGCTCGTCGCCTCTTTTGCGTGCTATTTTCGTGGTGTTAGGGGATTGTCTTCGGGTACAGGGAGACGCCTTGCTGTGTCATGGGGAAGTGACTCAAGACGCCTATTAGCAGCAAGAATACACTGGGATCTACGTCACTGGAGGGAGGGGTTCACGAAGCTCCCTACCACTTCTCTCTCAATAACTTTTCTTCTGTTGCTTAATTAATCTGTGTCGATATTAAAGACGTAGATGGGACTCAGGGGGATAGTAAGGTGTAGTATGCAAAATAAATCGCTTGTGAAGATGACGAAAGCCTCCACATCTATTTTCCTGCATTCTGAACCTTACTTTATCCTGTCTTTGGATGGAAAATGAGGGAGGGATGATGTGTCTTTTACTTCCTGTACTTAATAACAGTCTTAGGTACTTATCTTTCACTCTCAAGTATATTCTTTGGCGTTTGCTGTAATTGCATACTAGAGTTGTCCCAGCCATGAGTGCATTAGTAGTTTCCAGACGATCCATCTATCTATCTATTGCCAGAAGCCTCAATACCGTAAGGGGTGGCCACAAACAAATCGCCTCCATGTCGCCCTGTCCCCTGCCATTTCGCAGCCCTCCCTGCAGCTCACACTCCCATCTCTCATATACTCCATTCCATCTCTCCATCTCATCCTCGGCCTCCACCTCCCTCTCCCCCCCTGCACCTCACTCATATACACTCCTCGTTAGTCTTTCGCTCTCCATCCTCTCCACATGGACAAACCACCTCAAAGTATTTCTCCTAGTGCTTTCTACCACATCCACATCACAACGCTCCCTCACTTCCTCATTAGTCAGTCTGTCTCTCCATGTAACTCCACATGCTCCTCTCAAATAACTCACTTCCACTGCTCTACAGACGATAAATACATAAGCATATTCATATTATTTTAGTATGGTTAAAATTCAGCTCTGGTGGCGTTGTCATAGAAAAGGGTTTAGAATCGACAGCTATAAATTCTGCAATAGCGTACGATAGCGATTTTTTCTCCGTGCCAGCTACTGAAGAGGTTATGTTCTCTTCATTACTGATATTGGCATAATACTCTTTACCCATCCAATGTAACTATACCGCCAAGATAAGTCAGTGTCCACCTCAGCCATCACCTTCCCTCTCCTTCTAGAACAAGGTGGTGAGTTTCAACGCTGGCCGCACACCACTTGACTTGGCAGGCTCCCTAACTCCTCAGCGATACTTTTTGCACACAGTATCTTAATATTGTCTTGTGTGTTGCTGATGTAATATATGTCCATGTCAAAATATATGTATAATAAGAGAATACTGACCATGTGGAGAGGATGGAGAGACTGACGAGAAGAGTGTATGTGGGTGAGGTGAAGGTGGGGAGAGGGAGGGGGAGGCCAAGGATGAGATGAAGGGATGGAGTGAAGAGGTATATGAGAGGGTGTGTGTGTGTGAACTGGGAGCAGGGCAGTGAAATGGCGTTGAACAGAGCGACATGGAGGCGATTTGTTTGTGGCCACCCTGTACGTGATTAACCCTGGTAAACATTCGATTTTTTTTTGTACGCTACCACATTCGTGGTCACTATTGTGTACCAATTAAAAGAAAAATACCTGGAGTTGTTTTTATTAGACTTATGGACTTAAAATGTACTCAACACTTCAGTCTGACAGGAAAAAAAAAAATAGTGTAATCCTGCAGGGGTAACTAAAGACAATTTTTTAAAAATTAAGTAAAGACTCTAGGCACAAGTATAATGAATGGATCCCGATGTCCGTTGACCAATGGGCAGGGGGGGGGGGGAGCAGCAGGCCGACTCCCACTCTCCTGGCAGAAAAACATCGATTTTGTCCATGCACTAAATGTCTAGTACTGTAACACATTCGTGGACACTTTTATAGCCCACACCTGTGTTATATGAGAAACCTAGCCAAGGAGCGCACACCAACTACCTTCACCCTACACAGCGCATCATTTTAGGAAGCTACTGAGAACACCACCCACTTGGGCCACATAGGGAGCAAGGGCCATGTGGCCAAAGTTTGCGTGGGTCACAATAGTGCTCTCGAATGCGTTCCAGGGTAGAAGTCTGGCAACAGATAGATAGATCGAATACTAACCCTATATGGTCGGCATAACTCTTCACAGTTACTCCAGTTACGATCACACAAATTCATTTAACTGAGGATGAGTCCTGGTAGCTTGTGTTAATACTGGTACCTCCTCATGATCGGGACAACTCTCCAGTCCTGTATTCTACCGCACATGACTTTTGATGATTTTATTCAGCTGAGAGAGCATGCACGAGCCTGAGAGTGCTAACATCCTCCTGCAGGTTACTGATGCAGTGTATGTCGATATTTAACACATAATGAACAACAAGGGAGGGAGAGGGAGGGGGAGGCCAAGGATGAGATGGAGGGATGGAGTGGAGAGGTATATGAGAGAGGGAGGTGTGAGATAGAGCAGGGCAGTGAAATGGCGGGGGACAGGGCGACATGGAGGCGATTTGTTTGTGGCCACCCCTTACGGGATTAAGGCGTCTGGCAATAGATAGATAGATAGAAACAACAATTAAGACAAACACTGGTGACACTCTTACGCTTGTACGACTGCCTTTTCCATGAATATAATCGTCTAGCGTTGGCTGGAAAAGAACAATAGAGTTATTCCTACCGTAAGAAGGTTAGAGAGGACTATTAACTGACAGGCTAGTACGACTCATTGCCAGAAAGTCGTATTGCGTTAGTTAAAAGAGAGAGAGAGAGGGGGGGGGTGAAAATTACTAGAGTTGTGGCGACCATGAGTGAGTTTACGGTGACTGTGTTCTCCCTAGGTCTTCAATGCCTCACTGAAGTGAACATTATCGCCCGACGCTACCCGGTAGAGAATACTAGAGCTATCCCGACCATAAGAGGGTGTATGGCACTAGTACTAACACTCAGGTTCCCAATACTCACTCTCAGGTGGAATTGAGTATCGTCACTAGAGTTGTCCCCATCAGGAAAGGGTATATACCTGTGGACATGGAAGGTTTCTCAGAGCCAAATGAATGTTAAACTTCTGTAAATTTTTATCCAAGGCAGTTTTACTCACTCTCTCTCTCTCTCTCTCTCTCTCTCTCTCTCTCTGCTGCGGTAGGCTTATTGAGATGAATATAATCGTCTGCCACCCATCAAATACAAATCCGTCTATTTTATATATTCGTGCAATCTCCAAACAATTATATTCAGCTGAGGATACCAATATATTTTTTTAATGCAAGGAAGAAGGAACCAAAGGCCAGGAACCCACAAATCGTTCCTTAAAAAAAAAAAAAAAAAAAAAAAAAAAAAAAAAAAAAGAGCCAAATTCAAGATCCGTTCATTTCGAGATGCCTGGACACACTGCGTTTGAAAGACTGGAGATCATAGGAAGTAGGAAATACAGACAGAGGGAGACAGTTTCAGAGCTGACCTGTTGCATAAATGAAGGACTGGGAGTAACGGTTGACTCTTGCATTAGAGAGTTGGACAGAAAAGGGATGAGAGTTTGTTACATGCTGGGAGTAGGTTGATAAACACTGCATTAGCCCTTTCACAATACCAAGGCACTCTTCTAAACGGAGGAAAATGGTAGAAGAATGCCATTTAAAAGGAAGCTACTGTATGGATGGTGCTAACTAAAAACCCGCGCTCATAAAGACTGCTACCCTTCCTCCAACACGTAAGAACTTTGAAAACTATGGCTTGTATTCTAGTTACCATGAGGAAATTCGTACCAGTCCTTCCTCGGCAATTTGTTTAGTATATTCTATCTATCTATTGCCAGAAGCCTTAATCCCGTGAGGGGTGGCCACAAATAAATCGCCTCCATGGTGCCCGGCCCCCGGCCATTTCACTGCCCTGCTTTCAGCTCACACACCCCTCTCTCATATACCTCTCCACTCCATCTCCCCATCTCATCTTTGGTCTCCCCCTCCCTCTCCCCCCCTCCACCTCACAAAACAAAATATGTTAATATCAAAAGCATATATACAGCACAAAAGAAAACATCAAGAAACAGCCATAATTAGAGAGACGACATTTGCGAGCCCCAAAGCTTGCTATTCATACGTAAAGACACGTATTTGCGTGCACCGTTACTCCTAGTCCTTCATGTATGCAACAGGCCAACTCTGGAACTGTCTTCCCCTGTCTGTATTTCCAAATGCCTATGACCTCCAGTCCTTCAAATGCAGTGCGTCCAGGAATCTCCAAATGAACAGATCTTGAATTTGGCTGTTATCTTGTTTTTGTTTTTTCTTGGAGGGAACAATATTGCGAGTTTCTGGCCGTTGGTTCCTTCTTCCTTGCATTAAAAAAAAAAAATCTGCATCCCCTCTATGAAAAGAACCACAAGACAAACATACTCGGGACACACATCGACCTCAGCCAATACCATAACCAGGTTGGCAAGTGAGTAAAGCCGTGAATAAAGAAAGACCTGCGATTATTGTGATGGTTGAATTTATGTCTGAGGATCAGCGCCCGCTTTTTAACAACTTTCTAGAGCTACACAAACTTTCAACGGCTTAACTCTTAAACCCTTGAAAGGCGCTTAGAGATACGAGGTCCATATTAAGTTCACGCATAGTAACTTTCAGGCCAGTCAACTCAGAAGTAAGGACGTGAGGCTGTGGCGAAGAGTGACGCTATAAAAAAAATAGAATAAATAAAAACTCCAAGCAGAAACAGAGAACACACAATGCTGCTCCCCTTCAGAAATTGAATAAATCGCCAAGAAAAATGTGCAACGACTCCTGCAACACTGGCCTATAGGATGAGGGTGATGGTGTTATTGAGGAATCCCACGTTTTACCTCTAGCAGTTGCATGCGGGTCAGAGCTTATCTATGTTTGTCTAACTATCTATCTATCAATCTATCTGTCTATCTATCCATCTATTTATGTGTCAGTCAATCAATCTATCTATCTATCTATCAGTCACTCAACCTATCTGTATCTATCTACTGTCTATCTATCTATCTATTTATCTATCCATCTATCTATCAATCAGTCAATCTGTCAATCTATCTATCTATCAATCAATCAATGTCAATCTATCTATCTATCTATCTATCTATCAGACACACGTGCTGTACATAGGAGTTGTACACACGAGCTTAGGGGCACTTATATATACTGTCCCTTGGGTGTGAGTGTACAGTATGTGAGGAAAGCTACTGAAATATGTTGGAATATACTGGAGTGGAGGAATAAGTACACGGGGAGAGAGAGAGAGAGAGAGAGAGAGAGAGAGAGAGAGAGAGAGAGAGAGAGAGAGATGGTTACAGTAATACGTACTTCTCAAACAGGCACGACGAGAGAGAGAGAGAGAGAGAGAGAGAGAGAGAGAGAGAGAGAGAGAGAGTGTTACATAGAGTTACATAGATACACAGACCACACAGACCTTACGGTGCCTACGAGGTGGTCCGGCCTTAATACTAATATGCCTTAATACTAATACAGTGCATAGGAGCAGGAGAAAAGGATAGCACAGCAGAAGGCTCTCTCCCCCACCCTCCAGACCCTCCGGCATTTGCCGTACAGGAAACAAGAGAGGAAGTAATACCTTGCAGGAATGAAAAACCTGAAGTAATTTTATAGGATCGGCAGAAAGTAGAATAATATGGAAAAGGAAAATTTGAGCATACAGCCACATGCGGTACTTACTCTATGCATGCAATTTTTTTATATTTTTTTTTAATATATAAAAGGATGAATAGAATGTTTATCTATTATATATACCGTAAAATACTGTCTGTGTCTAATAGACAGATGAATGCAGACGCTAATATGAGAGAGAGAGAGAGAGAGAGAGAGAGAGAGAGAGAGAGAGAGAAAGGTGGGGAGGTGAAGAAAAAAAACAAAGAAAAAAGGTACAGTACTGATGATCGGTGGAGGAGGAGGAGGAGGAAGAGGAGGAGGAGGAACTGTGGAAGGAAAGAGGAAGTGAGGAGGAGGAAAAGGACAGGAAGGAGGGCAGGGAAAGCGGAAGTGCAAGGGGGGTTGGAGGGAAGGCCAGGATATGATGGAAGGACGATGTGGAAGCAGGGAGAAGGGGAAGAGAGGAACTGACGAAGGATTACCATGAATAGAAAGGAAGAGGGAAGAGGAAGGATGGAAGAAGAGGAAGAGGAAGGAAGAAAAGGAAGGAGATGAAGAGGAAGGAAGAAAAGGAAGAGGAAGGAAGAAAAGGATGAGGAGGGAAGATGAGGAAGGAAGAAGAGGAAGAGGAAGGAAGAAGAGGAAAAGGAAGAAGAGGAAGGAAGGAAGATAAGGATGAGGATGGAAGATGAGGAAGGAAGAAGAGGAAGAGGAAGAAGAGTAGGGAAGAAAAGGAAGAGGAAGAACAAGGAAGGAAGGAAGGAAGAAGAGGAAGAGGAAGAAGAGTAGGGAAGAAAAGGAAGAGGAAGAACAAGGAAGGAAGGAAGGAAGAAGAGGAAGACGAAGGAAGAAAAGGGATAGGAAGGAAGAAGAGGAAGAGGAAGGAGGAGGAAGAGTAAGGAAGTAGAGGAGGGGGAAGGAAGAAAAGGAAGAGGAAGAATGAGCGACACTATAAGGAAAACTGGGGCAAGGAAGAAGAATACGAAGAGGAGGGAAAGAATCTGGGAATGGAAGGAGTAACGGAGAGAGAGAGAGAGAGAGAGAGAGAGAGAGAGAGAGAGAGAGAGAGAGAGAGAGAGAGAGCCCGACTGCCCAACCCGCCTACCAGCCAGTCAGCCGGTTAGTCCCCCCCCCCCTTCCTCCATCACAGCCACGCCCCCAGCACCACCACCACCACCACACCAGTATTACCACAACTACCACACCAGCACTACCACCACTATCTATGTTCTAATATCTACACTACCACCATCGCTACCACAATTAACCATCCCAGTACCTACGCTGCTACCATCACCATCACCAATAGATATCACCACCACTACTACAACTACCCACCATCACCATTACCACCATTACGTATTTTTAAGCCTATATCACCATCACTACCTACCACCACCACCACCACCACCTATTCTAATGTCTTCCTTCACCACTATCATCAGTACCGTCGCTAAACTCCTTTTACTTTAACTTGATCTACAATTTCCATCTCCATCTTGAATGCTGAGATGAAACGTGACAAACACAAGCCTATGGTACTAGTCACGAAGAAGTACTATGAGGAGTATGTAAGGCCGTGGTATTGACTTACTTTGCTACACGAGATAAAGTACAAAAGGAAGAAACTCTGGGCCAAGTTAAAGTGAAGAGGGTATAGTATTATTATTCCTATCATCATTAAGACAACCATCAAGTTTACTGCGTCAGCCCCAGACAAAAGTTCGCCTAATGTTTTATCGCTTTCGCATCTAATTTTCTCCGTGCTGGATACTGTTGTTAAGCAGAGAGAGGCTTGGTTGGTTTCTCCGTACATAGATATGACTCTTGATAGGGTGCGTTTGGAGGGAAAGTGACGGACATCTCTAAGTGTGACGCAGAAAAGAGGACAAACTTCCGTCTCTGATATCCACACACCTTCAGCCTTATCTTTATCTGCACCACCCACACTGTAATCCCTATCAGAACTGCCGCCACCACGGTCACAATCACTGCCTCTAGTTCTCGTATTCTTAGCAGTACCTCCAACTCCGCCCACGTCCCCACCACCAACTCTTCTTCCACCATGATCTTTATTTCCACCATCACCAACAGCACATTCGTCGTTCCCTGTATAATATCAGAAGTCGTATTTATAAACCCCTTTAAAATTAAGATGTGCATGAAGATTGTTTGTACATAGGTTGGTAGTCACGGATATATCCATCAAACTTTGCAGTCAGATTCAGATTAAAGTGAACATTAAAATTTAAAATAGTGATACGTTAACGGTAAAGTAGACTAGTTTATCGCAAAATCAGGTTGTTATTTTTATAAATACGCCTCCCTGATATTATTGTTACCCACGTCATCATCTTCCATTTCCGAGCTCTTACTGCACACGATTACTTGTCCTTTCACCGAGTTCTCACAGTTAAGTTAGGCAAAATCGCAATGTGTGTGTGGCCTAGTAAAATATCTAGGCTACGGGTGCTATAAATCCAATGGGGTAGCAGAGAAAGCTCAATAAAACTGCCAGCTGTCGGCCTTGCTAAAATGCTCCACAACATCCCTATACCCCCGACAATGTTAGCCAGGAGAGAGCCTGTACATAAGCCCAAGCTGCATCATATCTGTACTTAATTATATGTACACTTACCTGTTCCCTCCTTTACTGTTCTCTCTCTTATCGCTCACGTTCATCTTATCTCTTATCTTTTCATCATTATCCAAAGAATCTTATATACCGCTCTACTGTAGTTCGCTTCTTCACGGGAGCAGACGATTTCTCTTGGTACATATATCTTCATTTCTATGGCAGGCGTGGGGTCGTGCGTTCGTTAACACTGGAAACTTTGTAGCACTCAGCGATTTTCATGGCGTATTTCATCTTGGCACTGGATGCTATTTGTGTCTTTCTGATACAGACATGGATTTGATCAGTAACATACAAGAGGATAAGAAGATGCAAGGTAACGCAGAAAATACATCACTCGTATTGCTAGTGGCCTTGGAGAATTCGTAAAGGCACTTCTTAGGCTATTTATTCTGCGTATTACACCCCCGTGTCCTTTAGTATATTACTGGTGCAACGTATGAGATATATAAAACGTACAAGACACTGTTAACGTGGAGAGTGCAAAGTAAGTCCCGAGAAAAGAAGATACGACGTCTCTGATGTTTTGGCTTTATGGAAGAATTAGTATGCAGTCTCCCATGGCAACGATTATACGGCTCTTCATCACCACCAATTCTGCTCCTTTACACCCTCCCACTGCCATCACCACAGGACGTAGTTATAATGCATTTTACAGGATTAACCTCCATAACAACTACGTACTATTTCTTTTCCTATTTTGTCACTTTACTCGTATCATGCCTTCTGATCTGATTGAAGGGTTTGACAGCTGTATGAGAGAAGAGCAAGATATATACATGCAATCTTACTCGCCTAGATAAGTTTAAGAATGTTCACCAACACGTCACCATATCACCATGACATTATACTTCCCTAGCATCACTCCCACCACACGTTTCACAAGTCATCTCCCTTCTATGACCTACATTAAAACAACTACTGCTTTTCTCACAGTTTGTACTTAAAATTGTCACTACCAAAGCTTTCATCACATTATACGCTACATCACTATAATTAGCTTTGTTTTTTCCGATGAAGATTCCAAAATGATTTGACTTAGTAACCAGGGAGACTCTCTTCATCCAATTTCATGTTACCACGGCTTAGTATTCATGTTGTAAAAATGACCCTGTTCCATCGTGTGAAGGCAAAGGGACCACAGTATCACTCTCACCACCAGTTTCACCAAGCATATCCACTGTCTTCCATGGCCTGCATCAAAATATCGACGGCTTCTCCTCCCAAGTTCTTTATCTATCTCTCTATTGCCAGACGCCTTAATCCCGTAAGGGGTGGCCACAAACAATTCGCTTCCATGTCACCCTGTCCCCCGGCATTTCACTGCCCTGCTCCCAGCTCACACCCCCCTCTCTCATATACCTCTCCACTCCATCCCTCCATCTCATCCTTGGCCTCCCCCTCCCTCTCCTCCCTTCCACCTCACTTACATACGTTCTCCTCGTCAGTCTCTCACACTCCATCCACTCCACATGACCAAACCACCTCAGTGTGTTTCTCCTAACGCTTCCCATCACATCCACACCACAACGCCCTTTCCCAAATTGTGCTAAGAAATATTCCTAACACTGCTACCTAAACTTCCATAACTAATCTGTTTTTGACGGTACTGAACCATTCCAATAGCCTGAATACTCTCGCGGTTGCATGAAATTTGATTACCTTTGTTATGAGGTAGGAATAAATCTTCTTGGTTACTAGTCAAATTTATCTTTTAATCTGACGACCATAAACCTAGCTGAATGTGGTTGAAATCTGATGACCTTTTATGAGGTAGGCTACAAAATCTTCTTGGTTACTAATCAAATTTATCTTTCAATCTGACTACACTTGACCATAAACCATGCTGTAAGTGGTTGAAATTTGACTTTTTTCATGAGGTAGGAATAAATCTTCTTGGTTACTAGTCAAATTTGTCCTTCAATCTGACTACACTTGACCATTAACCAAGCAGAAAGTGGCTAAGGATCTTTGTCAGGTTAGCTTAAACACACTATAGCGTCATTCTCATCCCAAGTTTCACCGCAAACAGCCTCAAATATATAATGCTTCTCCCACAAGTAAAATAAATGTCATTATTACTGCTCCCAACCCACTGTATGTCTTCGTTATAAATAGTGGAGTTACATGGAGACAGACTGACGAATGAGGAAGTGAAGGAGCGTTGCGGTGTGGATGTGGATGTTACAAAGCGATGGGAGAAATACACTGAGGTGGTTTGTTCATGTGGCGAGGATGGGGAGCAAGAGACTAACAAGGAGAGTGTATCTGAGTGAGGTGGAGGTGGGTAGAGGAAGGGGGAGGCCGCGGATGAGGTGGAGGGATGGAGTGGAGAGATATATGAGAGGGGTGTAAGCTGCGGGGATGGCAGCGAAATGATGGGGGACAGAGCGAAATGAAGGCGATTTGTTTGTGGCCACCCCTTAAAGGATCGAGGCGTCTGGCAATACATAGATAGTTTTAGGTAAATTTTGCTATTAAACCCATCACACACGTAAACTGGAAAAATAAAAAAAAGCTCCACTCATCCCTAAACAGTAAAGCTAATTTGGTTGTACGATAAAAGTTGTAAAGAAAAAACTGTGATATTTTAGGACACTGTACAACGAGGACTTCCGGCATTCCGTACCTGTCACCCCTCTTCTTCCGCCTACATCCACATGACTCTCTCCCTTTCAAACTGGTACAAGAATGTGTTACAACTACTGCTACCGAAGCGTCCACGACACGCATCCCTACTACCATAACATCCACAACTTCATCACGCAAGGACACAATTTCGCCAACTATTCCACTTCTGCAATTTTCACACCTAAAGCATGTCCGGTACTTGGCCCATTGATGCATCGAAAAGAAATTCACCAGTGGGTATACAGAAACATAACATCTAGAAGAAAAGTAAGAAGGCGGGGTGAATTATCATATAGAAGAAAAAGCCTTTCTCAACTAAGGAATACTAGTAAGAGAAAAGGTATGAAAAGATGAAACAGTATGCGACCCGTGGCGGGGGGGACTGTACCACTCTGCTACACACACCAGTTCCCTCCTTCCCCCACCTACACAGCAATTTTCACTCCTACCATCACCAGCATCACTTTCACCACCACCACTTCCACCCCGTACATCGGAAAAAGTATTTATAAAGCCGCTTAGCCAATTTCCACACTAGTCAAGTTTTCATAATGTTTAGTCGTATTTTTCACTCAGATGTCCACAGTAATATGATTGTGAAGTGCGTGGTGGCTGGGTAAGTGTAAACAGAAATATAAACACGTAACGGTATACGCAAGCCACAGAAAGTATATATGTCCCCAGCCCCTTGGTGAAGCTAAAGTCTCCCCTCCCCCACCCCTTCCCCCTTTGCTGGCTACGCCCCTCGGCCCCATTTAACCCCTCCCCCATCCCCCCATCATCTACTCCCACTGCAGTTACAAGTCATGCTGGTGAATATGTCACAATCTTGAGTCCTGTGTTTCAGGTCACAAATTCTACTGTTCTAGTGGCAAACAGTTTTCCTCCAATTATTCCCAATGAGTATATCAAAAAGAATATATTTATTTTACTCCCCGCAACTCCCTTTACAAAACACTATAGTTATCATACTCTTTCTCCTTCCAGACTATTCTGTTACACTGATACTTTAACGCGCTGAAAATCTATCACATTTTCTTCCCCAGAATTTCCCCCCGGAGGAAAAATATTGAGGTGGAAACCCAAAGCCTCGTAAAACCTCACTAACTCGCCTTTACAGACCCCAGCGGCCAGTTACGACACTACTAAACTCTCTGCCCCAGTAAACATGGAAAACACATTTGACTACATTTCCTTTAGCATTTTTTCCCGTTCTTTACGTCATGGGAAACTCTGTTACATACCGTGGTACAGAATAGGAAATATTTATAAACGGTAGCTAGAAAACCAAATCGTACGAGACGCAATAACAGATTTGAAAGCAGAAGCGAACCTCATTTTTAAACACGTCAAATCTGAATAACTGACACGTAAATACGAGTATAACATGCACATCTTCCATACTCCTTTACGAAAAACTACACATGAAATAAGAACCGTTCTTGGTGAAACACGTAAAGTGGTGGCTTGTCCTTGGTGTTATTGCAAGGTTTTCATCTAGACGACCTACCAGCTGCCAGTATTGCACCAAGTTGTTTATGGACATCTTTTACGTCTACGTATTTAATGCAGCCATATGGTACTGAAATGAAACACTGAACATATTAGAATTCACCTAACTTCTTCTCAAAGTTAGTTGTTATACAGTGAGAGACTCTCGTATACCTAAAGAAATCTGATCTCTGTTTGTTTGTTTACAAGTGAGTCGTGCTATTAACTCTCCTCAACACGGAAGTGACGTCACGCGCAACACTCCCTTCCCGTCTCCCAGTTATCTTAATGTGTGGTGGGTTAAGACGGAAACCGTACCGATAATGATAGGGTAATGATGCTAATGGCAACGGTGTTGGTTGGGGAAGTGAACGACACCAGACATGGAACTCTGTTCACATAGTTATGTATGCTTCATGGCTCTACACTGCTGTAGGTGGTTAGCCCTAGATGACTGGTTAGTACTCTTTACCGTACATTATTGGCACAGTTGGGGACAAGTTCTAATATTCCACTTCCTCATGTCACTTTCCTCTTTTGGCTAGTATCCTAAGCTGAGAAAGGCTTGGTGTGTGCCTTTCGTTTGTTCGTTAGCCTTGATCACTTAATACTGGCTCTCCACACTGCTCGATCTCAAGCAGTCCATGGATGAATCTCTTTATACAGTTTCAGGGTGGAATATGACGGAAATGCCTTAATTATAAAGTAAACGTAGTGAAAATGAAGGCGAACTTTTATCCCCAGCTGTATCCTGATGAAAACTGGTGATGCTTTATTTGCTGCTGAAACACGGCATCGCTCCTCCTTCCTTCCTTCAATTAATGTCTCATATGAAAAAAAAAAAAAAAAGTAAAGAAAAATCAAGGATCATTGTCCAACTTGCCTAATTTCAGTTCACGCTGCCGGGGTTTATGGTGTGGAAGTGGATGTGATAGGAAGCGTTAGGAGGAACACACTGAGGTGGTTTGGCCATGTGGAGAGGATGGAGGGTGAGACTGACAAGGAGAGTGTATGTGAGTGGGGTGGAGGGGGGGAGAGGGAGGGGGAGGCCGAGGATGAGATGGAGGGATGGAGTGGAGAGGTATATGAGAGAGGGGGGTGAGCTGGGAGCAGGGCAGTGAAATGGCGGAGGACAGGGCGACGTGGAGGCGATTTGTTTGTGGTCACCCCGTACGGGACTGAGGTGTCTGGCAATAGATAGATAGATAGACCTTATTTTTTTTTCGGATGAACGCTTAACTCTGTCTTTATTCCCCTACTGAGGCGAATTTATCACGCCAACCTTGAGCATCCGAGGACCCGGTGCCTCCTCTCTGCCGCGCTCAAAAGTTCCGCTGATGGTCAAGGCTCGACGGACACAACACGAGAGGCAAGAGGTGGTCTAGTGTAGAGAAACCTTATTTTTTTTTTTTTTTTTATGCGAGGAAGAAGGAACCAAAGGCCATGAGCCCGCAGTAACAGTTCCCTCCAAGAGAAAAACAAAATACAATATAGAGCCAAATTCAAGATCCGATCATTTTGAGATGCCTGGACACACTGCGTTTGAAAGACTGGAGATCATAGGCAGCAGGAAATACAGACAGAGGGAGACAGTTCCAGAGTTGACCTGTTGCATAAATGAAAGACTGGGAGTAACGGTTAATTCTTGCATTAGAGAGTTGGACAGAAAAAGGATGAGAGTCTGCTGCCAGACGGGTGCTACGCGCCCGTCGTAGAGGTGGAGGAATGCAAGCAGACAGTTCAGAGAAGCAGTGACCATTAAAGTAGCGATAGAAAAGAGATAAAGATGCAACAGTGCGGCGAAGAGACAGAGGTTGAAGGGAGTCAGTAAGAGGAGGAGAGTTAATGAGACGAAAAGCCTTTGACTCCACCCTATTGAGAAGAGCTGTATGAGGGGAGCCTCCCCACACATGAGAGTTGTACTCCACACAGGGGCGGATAAAACCCCTGTATAGAGTCAACAACTGCGCAGGGGTAAAGAAAGAGCGGAGTCGGCTTAGCACACCCAATCTCTTGGAAGCAGATTTTACAAGAGATGTAATATGATCTTTCCAAGATAAGTCCCGAGTAAATGAAACCCCAAGCATGTTCAAGGATGATGTAGGATTAAGCTGAATATTATTAAACATTAGTGGGTATACCTGTGGAAGATTTTGTCGGGTTGAAAGGTGTAAGAACTGAGTCTTAGATCCATTAAAGACAACCATATTATTTTTACCCCAGTCAGAGATACGAGCCAAGTCAGACATTAGGTGTGCCATAGCCTCATCCCTTGTTTGTTGAAGTAACTGTTGAGATGGGCTTTGCGGGAACCGAATGGAAAGGTGAAGGGTGGAGTCATCAGCGTATGAGTGGATAGGGTTAGATGTACAGCTTAGAAGATCATTGATGAATAAAAGGAAAAGAGTTGGTGATAGGACAGAGCCCTGAGGAACACCACTGTTGATAGATCTAGGAGAAGAACGATGGCTGTCTATAACAGCGGCTATAGAACGACCAGAAAGGAAGCTAGCGATGAAGGCACAGATAGAAGGATAGAAACCGTAGGAGGGCAGTTTGGAAATTAAAGATTTATGCCAGACTCGATCGAAAGCCTTTGAGATGTCAAGTGCAATGGCAAAGCTTTCGCCAAAGTCCCGAAAGGAGGATGACCAGGAGTTTGAAAGGTAGGTGAGAAGATCGCCAGTGGAGCGTCCCTGACGGAACCCATACTGACGATCGGAAAGAAGGTTGTGATAGGAAAGATGCCTTAAAATTTTTCTATTAAGAATTGACTCGAAAAACTTTTGAAATACAGGACGTTAAAGCAATTGGACGATAGTTGGAGGGTTGGGAGTGGTCACCCTTCTTTGGGACTGGCTGAATGAGAGCAAACTTCCAGCAAGAAGGAAAGGTACAAGTTGACAGACAAAGACGAAAGAGTTTGCCTAGGCAGGGTGTAAGCACAGAAGCACAGTTCTTGAGAACAACAGGAGGGACCCCATCAGGCCCATATGCCTTGTTAGTACTGAGGCCAGTGATGGCAGAAAATACATCAACTGAAGAAATTTTAATGTCAGCCATGAGGAAGTCAGAGGGTGGAAGTGATGGAGGAACAGCACCGGAATCGTCTAAGGTAGAATTGGAGGAGAAAGTCTGTGCGAAGAGATCTGCTTTATCAGTAGAAGAAATAGCTACAGAACCATCAGAGTAGAAAAGAGGAGGGAAGGATGATGAGGTAAAGTTGTTAGAAAGATTTTTGGCAAGATGCCAGAAGGAGCGGGAAGAATTCGAGTTGGAGAGTTGAGAGCATTTAGTATGGATGAAATTATTTTTAGTAGAGCGAAGAACAGACTTAGCACGATTCCGGGCAGAAACGTAAAGATGATGTGATTCAGGGGTGGGTTGGCTCCGGTACCTTTTGTAGGCCCTCTCCTTGTTGCGGACAGCATTAGAACTTTAAGCTTGTGATTAAACCTAAGGATTTCTTGCATTAGTCAAAGGATATGAGAAAGGAATGTATGCTTCCATGCCCGAGAGAATAACCTCCGTAATGCGCAAGGCACACTCAGATGGCTCACGGCCATGGAAGCAATAATCATTCCAGGGAAAATCAAAGAAGTACTGCCTGAGGGCCTCCCAGTCTGCGGCTCCAAAATGCCACAGACGACGTTTCCTGGAGGGTCCACAGGCCGTACCGGAGTGATAGGACAGGTTAAGGTAATAAGGTTGTGATCGGAGGAGCCCAACGGAGAGAAAAGATTAACAGAGTAAGCAGAAGGATTAGTTGTGAGGAAGAGGTCAAGTATGTTGGAGCTCTCTCCAAGGCGGTCAGGGATACGGGTAGGGTGCTGTACAAGCTGCTCTAGGTCATTAAGGATAGAAAAGATGTAGGCTTGTTCACCAGGTGGATCCGTGAAAGGAGAGGAGAGCCAAAGGTGGTGGTGAACATTGAAATCTCCAAGAATGGAGATTTCAGAGAAAGGAGAAATGGATAGAATGTGTTCCATCGTAGAAGTAAGATAGTCGAAGAATTTTTGATAGTCAGTAGAATTAGGGATAAGTAAACAGCACAGATATATTTAGTCAGAGAATGACAGGAAAGCCGAAGCCAGAGTGTGGAGAATTCAGAAGAATCAAGTTCAGGAACACGAGAGCAAGATATGTCGTTGCGTATATATACACAACAGCCACCTTTGGCTTTGAAATGAGTATAAAGAAAGTAGGAGGATACAGAAAAGGGTTTGCTGTCAGTTGCCTCAGACAGCTGAGTCTCCGTTAGAAAAAGAAGGTGAGGTTTAGAGGAGGAGAGGTGGTGCTCAACAGAGCGAAAGTTAGAGGAAAGGCCGCGAATGTTGCAGAAATGAAGAAGAAGAGAGTCAGACAGTGGTTCCAGGCATCTTGAGTCGTCACCGGGAGAGGGGCAGATGGTGGGGGCATTTATGGTCCCCCCCCCCTGGGGACTCCGAGGCTTGGTAAAACGACGCCATTTTGGGTAAATTTTGAATAGGAAGTGTAGTGTGTACTGTGCATGTAGTTTGGTGAAGATAGTTAGAGAAATTTGTACTGGAGAGCATGCTGGCCTACTCTCTGTGTAACTGAGACACTGAAAAAGTTCAGCAAAGGTGGATGGTCAGGAACTAGTCCTGAGGGCTGATGAAACGGGAGCTCCAGCACTCCCTGTCATCAGCTTTCCATCCACCTCGGGAGTACTGCCCTGCTCGACTGGTGCTACAGTCTACTCCTGCTAGTGTTAGCGGCTCAATTATAAACGATCCTCGACATTTCCTGCCACAAACAAAATAAATCTCCATCAAGTTAATTTTTATCACAGATCATTAGGTTCTTCGTATAAAGTTTTAAATTTCACCCCAGTCAATAATCACCCTACTTTGCGTCTAAAGTGTTCGATGGCCGCATGAGTGAAGACAAACGTATATACTAGCAATCTTCCACATAACGTAAGCTTAGCCTAGTTTATAAATACTGTCCCGGGGTTAGGATGGGCTCCCAAATGGGCGATAGCAGTTGGAGATGAACTAAAAAGGACGGAACATAAAGCGGATTGGAACACGAGTGGATCAGCGACCTTCAGTGCTAAAAATGTTCGTTCAGTCGAGTTATTAAGATCAGTAAAAGTAGAACGTGAGAATCAATTACGTAACACGATTTATATTACCCCACTGATACATCTACACCAGTCACACACACACACACACACACACACACACACAGTACTCTTTCATCCTAGAGGCGTATCCATTACCGGTCATAGCCGAATTTTACGATATAGCAATCAGTCTAGCAGTTAAATTTTACCAAGAATCATTATGCCTTGCTTTACTTACTCTTGATCAGCTGTAGTATGCTTGTGAAGTGTTTGGTGCCTGTATGAGTTTAGATCAAAGTATAAAGAATCTCGTCAAATTTGTGCTTAATGAAGTTTATGAATATGGTCTAAAATCTCGCGCGCACACACTGCCATTACCCACGCACTCCCACACTCCCTCGTTGCACACACACACACACACACACACACACCGCAGTACTCGTTCATCCCTAATTTTACCCACCATGCCCACACTTGTACACTCTCCCTCTTGTTCCGTACTACAGCTGAGTAAACCAGGGTGGGAGGCGGCAAAAAAAACGTAACAACAAAGGCAAATACTGTGCTGGTAAACTTCCTCGGAGCCAAACTTCCCGCGCGTGAAGTTTGTGTGCATTACAGTTGGCCTAGTCACGCAACCTCTCTCTCTCTCTCTCTCTCTTCCAGACGATTATATTCAGTTCATGAGACCCTTCAGTTAAATACATTAAGTGGAATCAAACACTCAATAAATCGTGTGTGTTTGCATCAATATCTAATTTCTATTATATCTATTTGCTATGAGGCATGAAATAGTGGTATCATGAAATCTACACCCATTCGTTTATTGACGTTATTTGAGTGTATTTTATTAATGGCATGTGACTATTTTGATTTGACCTAACAAACTTACTGGACTATATCTATAACTATCTATCAATCCATCCATCTATCCGTCCATAATTATATATACATAGAGAGAGAGAGAGAGAGAGAGAGAGAGAGAGAGAGAGAGAGAGAGAGATGCAGACTGAGGGTTCTTAACATTAAAGCCATTTAGTTGGTACCAAAATGTTTTCATCAGGTCCAATGGCTCCCTATCACAGATAAAACTGACATGAGAGGCAGGTGTATAGCACAGCTCTGTATTCCTCCTGCCTATAATCTCCAGTCTTTCAAACGCAGTGTGTCCTGGCATCTCGAAATGAACGCATCTGGATTTTTTTTTTTTTTTCTTGGAGGGAACAACTCTGCGGGCCCCCAGTCTTTGGTTCCTTTTTTCTTGCATTAAAAAAAAAAAAAAAATACAGTACCGTGGTCATTCTAACGTTGGCGGGAAGAATGAGGTGCAGGGTGTTAGTGAAGCTGCTGCAACTACATCAGAGGCAAGGCTGGCAGGTTGTGCGGCCCTTCCTCTTACATCACCCCTCACCCCACCCCCCACCAAACCACAGCGCCTTGCCCGAATAACACACCAATTACACCTTCCTTTCTCCCCACACGTAACTTCCTCAATCTTCACTTTGCTGTGTTGTAACTTTGCTTTGCCCTACGCACACTACACTAATTCTTTCAGTCCGATTACTTTTTTTCATTTAAGTACTGATATCTCCGGTCGATTTCACCTAACTCAGGACTGGCTTGCTGATGCACGCTTTATCCAACCTTTCTTGTTCGACCTGCCTCTCCTGAACTCGGTACAACTGCAAAAATAAAACAAAATGCACGACAACTGGCTCAATTAAAGTCGGAGGCAAAAATATAAAAAAAGGTACTTGCAAAATTCACAATACAAGACCTTGTAACAACCGACCGACATATCGGAAAATAAAAAATCCCCATTGTGGTCACTGAACTGGGGTAAATTTCAGACTTAAAGAAAAAAAAAAAAAAAGCTGATCGCGGCTAATGCTAGTCTAAATCTTGCATAAATAAACAAAAATAAAGCAATCAGACTGAATAAAGATAGTAGCCTGTCAGTTACGGGGTATGATATGAAAGTTCTGAAAATAGTAACACAATATTTCCAACACCTGATCAGTGATTCCCTCCGCTGCATATTGTACGTCAGCCAGGTCTCCGCACCTCGTTGCCATACATCACTGGACAACATGAAAACATACGGCAGGGCACCGTATCAAGGGCAAGATTAAGGTTATGTGACTCGCCCACAATCGATTTTTCGCTACCAAGTTGTTCTGCTCATCTTGATAGATGTCCAAAAGATGCACAATGTCATTTCTTCCAGCCCGGTTGACTGTGCATCGGTCCAACTCATCAAGGTTATTAGGGAATGAAACTTGGGTTTACGGATACGATTGAGAGACCAAAAGACAAAGCTGCCAATGGATGGCATCAGTGTCTCGGAGATCCAAAACTGCTCGTCAAACAAGACTGCAAGAGAAAGTCATGCTGTTCGCAATTTTGTACATGGCAGGAACTGTGCATACAGAATCTCTCACCAGATACACAATACTCTTGTTATTGCAGCTTTCTATCTGGGAGTTTTCATACTTAGCGTGAGGCAGTGGAGGTGGCTCCTTCACCACAACAACGCGTCCAGCTACACGGTGCCTGTTATCCAGCAGACCAGCACTTTCTGGCAACGGGGGAAAAAGTAAATCCATTAGTCCCACATCCACCTTATTCGTCTGACGGCACCATGCTACAGTACTTCTGGCTGGTACCCAGACTGAACCCTGTGACAGATGGAAGTCGCTTTGGCACGTCTGAAGACATCCATTATGACGACAGTCCTGAACAGCCACAAGAAGCATAGTTCCAGCCTTGCTTCCATCAGTGGCAGGAGCGTTAGAACAAGTGTGTGGATACAGGAGTGGATTATGCTGAAGGGAACAGTTGAAGTATGTGCTCAGTGCTCCATAGCACAAGCCTGCTAAGCATTACTGTATGAGAACTTTTTAATCACATCCTATAAAATACTTGTTATTTACAACTAAACAAATTCAGCTGTTGTAAAACTAACCCAGTTTTTAAGCAAGAATTGTAGCCATTTTACAAGCAGTAGGCTATGCCCCGAGGGCTGGGAGGTGGTGGGGCTGGTGCAGCAGGTGGGTGAGGCACAACACTGCCCAGCCGCACATCCCGTTATAAGCTGTGTTCTCCCCACAGCGGCAGGTGGCCGGGACGCAGCTGCTGGGGTCACCGCAAACACGGAGGGTGACAGGCAGGGTACGAACTTTTATCATATCCAGGGGTCGTATTTATAAACTCTCCTAAGCCTAAATGAGTTATAAAAACTGCTTGTGTACAATACTTGGCTCCATTCATACAACTGGCAAACATTTCACAATCAAATTAGAGTGAATATTAGTATGATAATACGAGAGAGAGAGAGAGAGAGAGAGAGAGAGAGAGAGAGAGAGAGAGAGAGAGAGAGAGAGAGAGAGAGAGAAACGATATGTGTTAACTAACAGTTAACTGTTACAGGCACTTATCATGAAAATTTGTTAGGATCCTTTATAAATAAGAGTCCAAGGGAGGAGAGGACGGGTATCAAGAAATGAGGGAAGGAGACCAGCGGAAGAGTGAACGAGGAAATGAGGGCGTCGGGGTACGAAACCGAAGGAGTGCGGAGGGAAGTGGGGTAAGCTGCAAAGAGGGCACTACTGCTGTACACAGACGGTAATAACCAAGCCCGTTTTGCCCCTTCCAGGTGTAGGGGCCCTGGGCTAGGTCACAGTAGTCCAATGCATTTAAGGGTATATGACAGCCAACCTTCCCTCATGGCATTGCATACAGAAAACTCCTGTAACTCGAACTCCTATAACTCCAAGTGGGGTGTTCTAACCACTACACCACAAGGAACTTAACTAATGCATCAGACAAGCATAGATAGAGGGAAAGAATCGATAACACATAGAGACGTTAAACCCACGAATCAGGTGACGAATTCTTTTGGTTTATTCCTGATACTTTCAAACGATTCTATTATTTAAGGGAGATATTTAGAAGTGAGGGAGTCTGTGAAAGCTACATATAACCCCTGACTCAAAAACTCTCCTAAAACTAATACAATACACCAATATTACCTCATCTGATTCAGGCGGTTCAGGAATGAGCCGTAAGGAACTGGAGTGATGTATGTGAGTAAGGCGAAGGTGACAAGCAGTTAGAGAATTGTACAGACAGGGAAAAAAATGTCAATACGAAAGGCGTGTACACCGGAACGGCAAAAAAATGAAGGGGAAGGAATGGACAAGGAGCTGAAACAGTGGTGTGTAGATAAGCCTCCGACTTGCACATACCTGATACGGCCTTTCTGTGACTGGAGAAGTGACCCGCCCCCACCCAATGCTTCGTGCAGTACTGGTGTGGAAGCATTAGGAGTACAGAATGAGAAGTGTCTGTGGAAATTTTCGATGGCGTGGGTTTATCAGTGAGTCAGTCTGTATATGTCGCTGAAAGAGTAACGTCAGGCTATGTGTGCTGGGGCAAATAAGGGGAGAAGGAGCTGGTGTGAAGGTGTGTAGGAAGTGCGGACAAGGCTGAGGTTACGTGAGGGAAGGACGCGTGGGAAGGCCGTGGGAGCAGAGGAAGACAGGAAGAGGGGCTGAGATGAGCACCTGGAGAGGAAAATGTAAGGATGGCAGTGATGGAGAAAATCGACAGGCACAAGAAAATTTGGTGAGGGTGAGGCTGAGTGAATACATTATCTCCTAAGCTTAAGTTTTGTATAAGAATGTATATACGTTTGCCTTCACTTATACAGCTATCAAAGCCTTCACAATCGAATTAAAGTGAGTAAAGAAAATGTGATAATAGGAGACATTCTTATCGTAAAAACAGGTTAGGATCCTTTATAAATGGTACCCCTGATCTTGGCAGCATAACGTCGAAGGTCACTGCGGCCACTGAGCGAGAATATAATCAAAAAGAAAGCTTAAACCACCAACCGCACACATCAAACTTTACACACAATCCAAGTGGGTGCGATAAAAAGGATGGGTCGAGGGAAGGGGGCGAAGCATGGTGAGGACAGTGGAAGCAAGATGAGGGAAGAATGGGGGCAAGGGCAATGTGAGGGAAGGAGGGGAGGGGGAGGAGAGGAGGAAGGGGAGTGGGATGGAGACAACACCACCGCCTCTCCTAACCAAATCTTACGATAAACAAATCTCCTTAACAGTCAACTGCTGTCAGGGATCGTTTTGTTTGTCTTATTTTGTCTCACTTTATTATTCACCCTGATTTGAGTGTGAGGTGTTTGGTAGCTGTATGAGTGGAGGGAAACATGTATGAAAACAACCTCATACACAACTGAGGCGTAGGAGAGTAGTGACACGGTCCCTCCTCTCCAGTCAGGCGAGACAAGAGCCACATGGGAGGTAAATACGTCACACTTCTTCCATTTTCCATCATGAGTTTCAGTTTTATGTAAAAAAAAAAAGAAAAAAACATTTGCTTTCCCCTTCCCAGCCTCAGGTTTAACACTACGGATAATACGGCCGTCATCAGCCATCCCTTGCCATACGTCGTCGTTGCAGTTGTCGAGGACGGTCGGCTTGGCAGATTATGCATATTACCCCTTAAGCTTATACATCTTTATGCTGGTATATATATATATATATATATATATATATATATATATATATATATATATAAATACAGTGTATACTTACATATATATATATATATATATATATATATATATATATATATATATATATATATATATATATATATGTATATATATATAAATACAGTGTATACTTACATATACATAAACATATATATATATATATATATATATATATATATATATATATATATATATATATATATATATATATATATTGCCAGACGCCTCAATCCCGTTTGGGGTGGCCCTAAACAAATCGCCTCCAAGTCGCCCTGTCCCCCGCCATTTCACTGCCCTGCTCTGCTCCCAACTCACACCCCCCTCTCTCATATACCACTTCACCCCATCCCTCCATCTCATCCTCGGCCTCCCCCTCCCTCTTTTCCCCTCCACCTCACTCACATACACTCTCTTCGTCAGTCTCTCATCCTCCATTCTCTCCACATGGCCAAACCACCTCAGTGTGTTCCTCATAACGCTTCCTATCACATCCACATCCACGCCACAACGCTCCTCTATATCCTCATTTGTCAGCCTGTCTCTCCATGTGACTCCACAGGCTCCTCTTAAATATATATACACAAAGAAGGTGGATCAATAACATTATAAAAGATACCTGTACTAAAAGAGTAACACTGAAATGAAAGTGCGAAGGAGAAGGCGCTACGAAGTCTGTAATGCAAAGGCTAATACAAGTAAATGTGTGCGTAATTCCCTCAGCGTGTGTACGACTGTAAATTCTGCATAAAAATGGTACCAGCCATTGCCATATTAGCCTTAGAAGTGTAGGCGCCAGGAGCTAGGCTACGGTAGCCCACTATATTCCAGGGCAGATGACTACCCTGTTTCCCCATCTCTGTAGTACACGATGGAATAATTCAAGGTTTGCTACATCTTGGGGATCGAACCCATACACGCTGGCAGGACCGTCGCTCCGGCTGTGGCGCTGTACGGTACCCTGACCACCAAACCACCGGTGCTAAATTTTGCATACCTACGCATAATTTTGCAGTAATATAAACCTATGTGCATAATTTGTGAACATGTGGGTGGAGCAGTGCGACCTTCTCAATGGGTAAACATTTACTAGCACCAGCGGGCCTCCTCCTGCCTCACCACCACCACCACCATATGGTGCTCACTTCTGCCTTACTCATTTCGCTAAACTTCTCTCCGATTCGCTTTTCTCTCATACGTCTCCTTTCACTGCCTTTCACTGTATACACCATTTTTTTTTTTTTTTTGTCAGGGTCTCGTTAACCCCAGCCTGTTGACACTTATGTTTATTTGTTTATGTTTTGAAGGCCCTGGGCATGCATGCGTCTGCAGGCTTTTCTTTTTAATTTGCTTTTGACTTGCGTAGGGCAGTTAATAAAGAAACTAGTGTCATCCAGTTTCAGCATCATGAAACAGCCACCTGGATTGGTAAGTCGACGATTTGCGTGTCGGAGTCTGAGGAAGGTTTGTTGGGTGTTTTCCTTGTCAGTTACGCTTGTAGGCTCTAAAGGTGGTGGTGGTGGTGGTGGTGGTGGTGGTGCAGTAAGGGTGTGGTGGTGGTGGTGCAGTAAGGGTGGTGGTGGTGGTGCAGTAAGGGTGGTGGTGGTGGTGGTGCAGTAAGGGTGGTGTGGTGGTGGTGCAGTAAGGGTGGTGTGGTGGTGGTGCAGTAAGGGTGGTGTGGTGGTGGTGCAGTAAGGGTGGTGTGGTGGTGCAGTAAGGGTGGTGGTGGTGGTGCAGTAAGGGTGGTGGTGGTGGTGGTGGTGCAGTAAGGGTGGTGTGGTGGTGGTGCAGTAAGGGTGGTGTGGTGGTGGTGCAGTAAGGGTGGTGGTGGTGGTGCAGTAAGGGTGGTGGTGGTGGTGGTGCAGTAAGGGTGGTGGTGGTGGTGGTGGTGGTGGTGCAGTAAGGGTGGTGGTGGTGATGGTGCAGTAAGGGTGGTGGTGGTGGTGGTGCAGTAAGGGTGGTGGTGGTGGTGCAGTAAGGGTGGTGGTGGTGGTGCAGTAAGGGTGTGGTGGTGGTGTGGCGGTGCAGTAAGGGTGTGGTGGTGCAGTAAGGGTGTGGTGGTGCAGTAAGGGTGGTGGTGGTGCTGGTGCAGTAAGGGTGGTGGTGGTGGTGCAGTAAGGGTGGTGGTGGTGGTGCAGTAAGGGTGTGGTGGTGGTGTGGTGGTGCAGTAAGGGTGTGGTGGTGGTGTGGTGGTGCAGTAAGGGTGTGGTGGTGCAGTAAGGGTGGTGCTGGTGGTAGTGCAGTAAGGGTGGTGCTGGTGGTAGTGCAGTAAGGGTGGTGCTGGTGGTGCAGTAAGGGTGTGGTGGTGCAGTAAGGGTGGTGGTGTGGTGGTGCAGTAAGGGTGGTGCTGGTGGTGCAGTAAGGGTGGTGGTGTGGTGGTGCAGTAAGGGTGGTGCTGGTGGTGCAGTAAGGGTGGTGCTGGTGGTGCAGTAAGGGTGGTGGTGTGGTGGTGCAGTAAGGGTGTGGTGGTGCAGTAAAGATAGTGCTGGTGGTGGTGTCTTTAATCACAAATAATATCCATGCATGTTTAGGTTCCCGACACTCGTGCCTTCTGAAATCCACTTCCTAGTTACTGGTACCTAATGTTTTCTGTCTCATCCTTCCAAACTTTGTGGCACGTCTCACAACTTTTGGCTACACTCCTTATCAAATACACACGCGTTAAGGTACTGCAGGCATTGATTTTGTTCTCTTGGTTTAAGTTTTATCATTTACTGTCGGTGTTTCTTTGATAAATGTTACTTTCGTGGACTACAGAATATGCTCTTGAAATGTTACGAGATGTGTATATTTGTTGTTTTATTTGGTTTTGTGTATTCCAGCTCAAGTAAACTGGTCAGTAAACTATCTATCTATCAGTCTATCTATCTATCTATCAGTATCTGTCTATCTATCTATGTTGAGATTTAAATATTTGTTGTTTTATATGGTTTTCTATATTCTAACTCATGTAAACTGGTCAATGAACTATCTATCTCTATCAGTCTACCTATCAGTCTGTCTGCCTATCTATCATTCTATCTATCTATCTAAATCTAATAATACTGGCTCCACTTTCCCCTTCATTCTAATCCTGGCTCTATCATGTACTCCTTCACCTTCTCTTTACTAATCTGTCTTCCATTCACTTCCTACATCGAGTTCTATTCCCTATTAAAAAAAAAATTCCATTCCTTTTTTGAGGAAGTGGTTGCAGACAGTAGAGCTGGAGAGAGAGAGAGAGAGAGAGAGAGAGAGAGAGAGAGAGAGAGAGAGAGAGAGAGAGAGAGAGAGAGAGATGAAGAAAGCGTTTAGAGCTGGAGGGAGACATGAAGGGGTGGGATGCAGACAGCTGGAGGTAGGGGAGGAGTGTAGAGGTTGGGAGGAAAAGGGGGAGAAGGAGAGAGTGTACGGAGCTGAAAGGAGGGAGGGAGGGAAGATGAAGAGGAAGGGATGGAGGGTGGAACGGGAGTGAGGCAGTAGAGAGATCAAGGGGGGAGGGAGGAAGGGAGGGAGGGAGGAACGTAGTGATGCGGAAGAGCAAACTAGGAACACCACTGGACCATGGTGGGGGCCAGGTGGTGGTGTGGTGGTGGTGGTGGTGGTGTGGTGTGGTGTGGTGTGGTGTGGTGTGGTGTGGTGGTGTGGTGTGGTGGTGGTGGTGTGGTGTGGTGGTGTTGGTGTGGTGGTGGTGTGTGGTTGTGGTGGTGTGGTGGTGGTGTGTGGTTGTGGTAGTGTGGTGGTGCGTGGTTGTGGTGGTGTGTGGTTGTGGTGGTGTGTTGGAGTGCTGAGGTGTTGGTGTGCTGAGGTGTTGGTGTGCTGAGGTGTTGGTGTGCTGAGGTGTTGGTGTGTTGAGGTGTTGGTGTGCTGAGGTGTTGGAGTGCTGAGGTGTTGGTGTGCTGAGGTGTTGGTGTGCTGAGGTGTTGGTGTGCTGAGGTGTTGGTGTGCTGAGGTGTTGGTGTGCTGAGGTGTTGGTGTGCTGAGGTGTTGGTGTGCTGAGGTGTTGGTGTGTTGAGGTGTTGGTGTGTTGAGGTGTTGGTGTGCTGAGGTGATGGTGTGTCGAGGTGTTGGTGTGCTGAGGTGTTGGTGTGCTGAGGTGCTGGTGTGTTGAGGTGCTGGTGTGCTGAGGTGTTGGTGTGTCGGTGTGGTGGTCGTGTGGTGCTGTGTTGGTGCTGATGTGGTGATGTGTTGGTGTGGTGGAGCAAAAAGGGAAATATGGTGGAACAGTAGGAGTGGTATGGCGATGGTGTGGCGGTGCAGTAAGGGTGGTGTGGTGGTGGTGTGGCGGTGCAGTAAGGGTGGTGTGGTGGTGGTGTGGTGGTGCAGTAAGGGTGGTGTGGTGGTGGTGTGGTGGTGCAGTAAGGGTGGTGTGGTGGTGGTGTGGTGGTGCGGTATGGGTGGTGTGATGGTGTGGTGGTGCAGTAAGGGTGGTATGGTGGTGGTGTGGTGGTGGTGTTGTGGTGCAGTAAGGGTGGTGTGGTGGTGGTGTGTTGGTGCGGTATGGGTGGTGTGGTGGTGCAGTAAGGGTGGTGTGGTGGTGGTGGTGTGGTGGTGCAGTAAGGGTGGTGTGGTGGTGCAGTAAGGGTGGTGTGGTGGTGCAGTAAGGGTGGTGTGGTGGTGCAGTAAGGGTGGTGCAGTAAGGATGGTGTGGTGGTGGTGTGGTGGTGGTGTGGTGGTGCAGTAAGGGTGGTGTGGTGGTGGTGTGGTGGTGCAGTAAGGGTGGTGTGGTGGTGCAGTAAGGGTGGTGTGGTGGTGGTGCAGTAAGGGTGGTGTGGTGGTGCAGTAAGGGGTGTGGTGGTGCAGTAAGGGTGGTGTGGTGGTGCAGTAAGGGTGGTGTGGTGGTGCAGTAAGGGTGGTGTGGTGGTGGTGCAGTAAGGGTGGTGTGGTGGTGCAGTAAGGGTGGTGTGGTGGTGGTGTGGTGGTGCAGTAAGGGTGGTGGTGCAGTAAGGGTGGTGTGGTGGTGCAGTAAGGGTGGTGTGGTGGTGCAGTAAGGGTGGTGTGGTGGTGGTGGTGGTGGTGCAGTAAGGGTGGTGCAGTAAGGGTGGTGTGGTGGTGCAGTAAGGGTGGTGTGGTGGTGCAGTAAGGGTGGTGTGGTGGTGCAGGAAGGGTGGTGTGGTGGTGCAGGAAGGGTGGTGTGGTGGTGCAGGAAGGGTGGTGTGGTGGTGCAGTAAGGGTGGTGTGGTGGTGGTGTGGTGGTGGCGTGGTGGTGCAGGAAGGGTGGTGTGGTGGTGTGGTGGTGGTGTGGTGGTGCAGTAAGGGTGGTGTGGTGGTGGTGTGGTGGTGCAGTAAGGGTGGTGTGGTGGTGGTGTGGTGGTGCAGTAAGGGTGGTGTGGTGGTGCAGTAAGGGTGGTGTGGTGGTGCAGTAAGGGTGGTGTGGTGGTGGTGTGGTGGTGCAGTAAGGGTGGTGTGGTGGTGCAGTAAGGGTGGTGTGGTGGTGGTGTGTGATGCACTAAGGATGGTGTGGTTGTGGTGTGGTGGTGCAGTAAGGGTGGTGTGGTGGTGCAGTAAGGGTGGTGTGATGGTGGTGTGGTGGTGCAGTAAGGATGGTGTGGTGGTGGTGTGGTGGTGCAGTAAGGGTTGTATGGCGGTGATATGGTGGTGCAGTAAGGGTGGTGTGGTGGTGCAGTAAGGGTGGTATGGTGGTGGTGTGGTGGTGCAGTAAGGGTGGTGTGGTGGTGGTGGTGTGGTGGTGCAGTAAGGGTGGTGTGGTGGTGCACTAAGGGTGGTATGGTGGTGGTGTGGTGGTGCAGTAAGGGTGGTGTGGTGGTGGTGTGGTGATGCAGTAACGGTGGTGTGGTGGTGGTGCAGTAATGGTTGTATGGTGGTGGTGTGGTGGTGCAGTAATGGTTGTATGGTGGTGGTGTGGTGGTGCAGTAATGGTTGTATGGTGGTGTGGTGGTGCAGTAATGGTTGTATGGTGGTGGTGTGGTGGTGCAGTAATGGTTGTATGGTGGTGGTGTGGTGGTGCAGTAATGGTTGTATGGTGGTGGTGTGGTGGTGCAGTAATGGTTGTATGGTGGTGGTGTGGTGATGCAGTAATGGTTGTATGGTGGTGGTGTGGTGGTGCAGTAATGGCTGTATGGTGGTGGTGTGGTGGTGCAGTAATGGTTGTATGGTGGTGGTGTGGTGGTGCAGTAATGGTTGTATGGTGGTGGTGTGGTGGTGCACTAAGGGTGGTGTGGTGGTGGTGTGGTGGTGCACTAAGGGTGGTATGGTGGTGGTGTGGTGGTGCAGTAAGGGTGGTGTGGTGGTGGTGTGGTGGTGCAGTAAGGGTGGTATGGTGGTGGTGTGGTGGTGCAGTAAGGGTGGTATGGTGGTGCAGTAAGGGTGGTGTGGCGGTGATATGGTGGTGCAGTAAGGGTGGTATGGTGGTGGTGTGGTAGTGCAGTAAGGGTGGTGTGGTGGTGGTGTGATGGTGCAGTAAGGGTGGTGTGGTGGTGGTGCAGTAAGGGTTGTATGGCGGTGATATGGTGGTGCACTAAGGGTGGTGTGGTGGTGGTATGGTGGTGGTGTGGTAGTGCAGTAAGGGTGGTGTGGTGGTGGTGGTGTGGTGGTGGTGCAGTAAGGGTGGTGTGGTGGTGGTGTGGTGGTGCAGTAAGGGTTGTATGGCGGTGATATGGTGGTGCACTAAGGGTGGTGTGGTGGTGGTATGGTGGTGCAGTAAGGGTGGTATGGTAGTGGTGGCGCATTAAGGGCGCTACAGAGGTTGTGATGGGGATGTGGTGGTGGTGGTGGTGTGGCAGGGTGACATACGATACCACAGTCCTCCTAACCAGGCTTGCTAGTCCGCCTTGCTTACGGAGCCGGGACACGGAACGCAAAAAGCTCACGTAACACCAACCTCAACCAGTCTATTTAAAAAATTAAAGAAAAAAATAATAAAGCCAGGTTCCTATCACTCAGCTAAATACAATGATCTGATGTCAGCGGGAATATTATATTAGATTTGCCCCGACCATGAGAGGGTTAACAATGGCAGTATCAACACCCTTAGGTACCTTGGGCTCAGTTTCAGCTGCATAAAATAATCTAACATAATAAGGAAAAAATTATGAAGTGTTGTCCGATGATGAGTGGGTTACCAGCGACCCTACTAACACTATCAGGCTCCTACGATTCACTTAGCTGAGTAAAGGATTCAGCCGTCAGCTAGGTTATAAAAGACTCACTAAGATCATGAAAGGGTTAATAAAAATTACATCTAAAAATCCACGTTAGAACAGAAATACAATTCGAATATGGTATCCTGCAGATAATGAGTTAAAAAAAAAATTACGTTCCTACTCATGCAACACTTGACGAGCCACTGTCTTGTTAGGGGCTCACCACGTAGTCAAGGATAAAAGTTTGCATACTGTCTACTTCGCGCTTGGAACATATTCATCACTTTCCTCTCTGACACATCATATCTACGAGATGAATGCATACTATGGGTGGAGAAACTTATCAAGCGTCTCAGGTATATTAGCCACCACGGGAAGGTGAGAAGTACAGTAGAACCTTTGCCTCACACAGTAGATTGTCAAACGTGAGGTCGAGAGCCCTGAATGACAGCCAGCACCAGTTTTCTGTGTCCATCCGTTCGTTCACGCTCTACAGGCCGCATTTATGGATAATTTTAGTAGTTGGGGCGATAATTCTGAAGCTGGTAGTGTGCCCTCGTCTTGGAGGTCGACTTGCTCATGTGAAACCCACGGTCACGGTGACCATTAAAAGGTCAAGGTCACAGAGCAAACTTCTTTATTTAGAGGAGTACAGCATTAGCGCTGGCATCACCAGAACGGAGTGAATATGCACAAATTTATGCCCTCACAACAATTCCGATAAAACTCAATGGAATCTGAAAATTGCAATAAATTATTAAATAATACATAAAATACAATCGCGCCAGGGTTGCCACCTTATTAGGTGGTGGAAGTAAGTAGGGAGGTAGTTGGGGAGTAGGTAATTACGTAGGCAGTGATGTACTGTAGGTAGGGAGGTAAGCAGCGAGATAAGTATACAGGGAGGGATGGAGGAAGGAGAGGGGATAGGTAGACAGGTAGGGAGACAAACAGTCAGGAAGGATGGTATGTGACAAGATGTGAAAGTTAATCCTTTATATCCTAAACGATTCATGCACTTCAACACCTCCTGATGAATGGATCACACAGTGTAACAGGGTGGATGCAAACCATGAGTTCAGTAAAGAACAAAGAGACCGCTGCATACGTCATGGTTCATGCGGGACATCGTCTTTGGGAGTCTGGTGTGGCAACAAGCAGCCAGTGTAATATATACCGTAACCTAACACAATGGTGCCGTGGATGCTGACGGAGTGTACAGTCGTGATTTCTGCAACAAGCAATGGTCTGTGGCTTGCCAGATACAGATTAATCCCTTTACTACTTGATCATATGTTTATACTTTATTCTTGGTGCCTCTTGACTACTTTATTAGCAAAGACCTCAGGTATTGAATGAATAAATGAAAGTTATACGGTACTTTCGCTAACCTCTTCTGTGCAAAATTCTCCCGTTTTTGTCAGGTTGTATTTTCCTCTAGTGGAGCGTGTGGGCTCGGGTCTAGGATATTCGGTCCCGGCATTTATGGCAAGAGAGATCAATCGCTTTCCTCTAAATAGCATTATGTAAGCAATGCAGTGTGCCTCAACCATCCCTCGATTGTACCAGATAAGTCCTTATGGATTACAGCCGGTTGAAGCAGAGTAACTAAACCACCAGGTATCCATTTGTACATATGGTAACGTAATAAATTGTTCCCAAGGTAACAGGAAGCGATTTGGATTTTCGATTAGTGTCGCGTCACTTGTAGATAGCACTACATCGAGTGAACGGAGTAAGACTGTCTGGAGATAGCAAGACTAGCTAATAAAATACGTGATCGGTGTCCGCGACGGAGTGGTGCTCGTTCCGGACCAGATGTAAACAAGAACCACAATGAACAAATGGAGAACGGAGAAAAACACGAGACATCTGCTGCGCCCATTGTCTTGCTTTCTTTCCTCGCTCCAAGGCTGTATGTGTGTGTGTGTGTGTGTGTGTGTGTGTGTGTGTGTGTGTGTTCGTTCTAGTTATATCTGAACTGCTGGTGTTCTTACAATAGAAGGCTTTAGAATCGCTTCACAGCACAGTAAGTCATTATTGTATGTTGCTTGTTTATTTATATATGTGTTTATTTTTGCTGCTGGCTCCTCAAACTACAGAAACATTGTTATTTAAGAGCAACACTGAATTATAGTACCAGCTATAAGGAAAATGCGATGTTTTCGTACGCATCCCCGATTTCCAAAAAAAAAAAAAAAAAAAAAAAAAAAAAGGTGCTTTGTGAATGTCAGTGCTAAACTTCCTTACAGCTGACAAAGACCTTGCCTGTGTGGGTGAAAGTTATTCAAGCCCGTGTATCTTATATTTATTTCTCCACACCGAAGGGTCTTACATCCTTCAGGCGGCACAAGCTGGGGCAACTGAATCCTGCCAAATTACACCAGCATTGCACCAACCCAGTTCGTGACTCTGCACTCTAGCTTGGTTACTTCTACGTCATTGTTTATATCGTTTTTTCCAGCCAAGCAAAACATATCACGAGAAAGAACGTCTCCTACTTGGTCTTTTCCACTGTATCCACTTAGTACGTAGGGTAAGTACGGTAGCTACGTCGTTTTTCTCCCTGACGCATCATATCAAAGGGAAAATCTATGGTCAGAAACATATCAAACCTCCCCTAACATAGAAATATTAACCAAAAGAGTATACCGTAGTGTGTGTGTGTGTGTGTGTGTGTGTGTGTGTGTGTGTGTGTGTGTGTGCGTGTGTGTGTGTGTGTGTGTGTGTGTTTCTTTTTTCATTACTCTTGTAACATATTTCAAAGAGCTGCCTCTCTAACAGAATATACTGTACCACAACCCTGAAGATCAAAATTATTACATGTTAATCCAAATAGGGTAGTCCACTGCTTTCTCACACAGGGGAGCACTCATAGGTGGAAGGTGGCCCCCAACTCTCTCTCTCTCTCTCTCTCTCTCTCTCTCTCTAAATTATCTCTCTCTCTCTCTCTCTCTAAATTATCTCTCTCTCTCTCTCTCTCTCTCTCTCTCTCTCTCTCTCTAAATTAATGTCGCTGAAAACAGGGGCACATTACGTTTTTGATGAAAAATGATGAAATCCAAGAAATGAGACTGCAGACTATATTTGTACCCTGATAACCTTGGCAACAACTATCAATTATTTTGGATAATTAGACAGTTTAGCCAAATATATGGATATTACCGACAAACCTTTTAATCCATTCAAACCGTGAAGCCACATACAGTACTTCTTGCATACTACAGAGCACAGACACCACACTCGGACTCATAAAATGCGCTTAAAACAACAATATATATTACCTAACTCTTTCCTGGTCTGCAAAAGTCTAGTAACTGATTTCCAGTTAACGGTAGACGATTTTATTCAGCCGAGAGTTATGGAAGCCTGAAAGTGCAGCCAGTATATAACATAACCGCAGTCGCCACTAATATCCCAACTAGATCACTGACCAGTCGTTAAATGTAGGCTACACACACACACACACACACAAACACACACACACACACACACACACACACACACACACACACACACACACACGAGACCGTATTTATAAACTCTCTCAAGCTTCAATTGTTTAGGGTTATCTGATGTAAGGTAGGTGCATGTTCTGTCATACAACTACCGGTATCAAACACTTCCGAATGAAACCAGAGTGAATAATAATTAAAGTAGCAAAATACGACACCGAAGCATTTCTGCCGGAATAACCAACATACTGTACCTCAAGCTTCCTCTTCAGGCTCCTTGATTCCTGTTGGTTATAGCTGGTATAAATATGTTATACTGTAATCTCAGCTGACATCGATGCTTCTGGTGACGGTGGAAAATGCGCCTTAACCTACACCGTCCTCCTATCCTCAGCAAACCCAAGCCTACACACTACAATACTAAAATAAAATGTGTGGAAATTGCAGCACTCTATACAGACTAAATTTACGGTAGTCATAGTCAGTGGAACTCATTAAATCTGTTCTAGCTACTTCCCCCACACCAACACACTTCCGTACATGCAGCAAGAAGAGTGTGAACATAAGAACAGACACAAGCAATTATTTACTGTACTAATTATAGCGGTTAGGACTCAGTTACCGTTGACCCCGATCTTATTACAGTATGAACAGCGTGCGGTTGTGGCAGTCATTTAACACCACGTACTAAATGGTGTCACAAAAGCTGTGTGTGTGTGTGTGTGTGTGTGTTGGATATAACACGAACTGTCGGACAAGTAGGCTACAGTACTTAGATAACAAATTATGTAATAATCATCTATCACTGAACAACCGAGGAGTTATGGCTATTGAAATTTACAGCTACGAATATACATACTAATTACGGTATATACTTCATTGCGATAAACAGTCAGACGATAAACAATGAATCTGAAATCCCAGTGATACGATGTTCAGAGCCCAACAAACCTATGAATATCGGTACATTTTTCTTTATGCAAGGAAGAAGGGACCAACGGCTAAAGCCCGCAAATTATTCCCTAATATATATATATATATATATATATATATATATATATATATATATATATATATATATATATATACAAAGTAGTCCCTCGCATTTAGCGATTTAATTAGCCTGGCAAAACCATAGCTAAATACGAAATAGCTAGATGCGAAGTGTACTTTATGTGGGAAAGATGTCAATCAGTCTGCGCTCATCCTCCAAGTCACCCTTTTGAACCCCGATTTCCTACTTTAAGTGCTGAAAATGAAACACGGTGTATTAGCAATACATTATACAGATACAGTACTGTATGGTTATACATCTACTCATTTCATTTCATTCATTCATTGCCAGACGCCATGTATCCCAAATGGGGTGGTCAAGGGCTTAGAGTTAATTGTTTTACAGGGACGGGCACTAATCCTCCACCAACCCCACTTGACACGTAGGGATGCCAACAGCATCTGGTGTTCCCAGGTGGTCACCCATCCAAGTATTAACCAGATACATCTACTCACCAGCGAAAAATGCCAAATGCTCGGCACTGTGAGAGAGAAAAAAGCACCCAAGGTAGCCAGACGCTCACAATAATGATAACACTGGTGGTCTGGTGGCGGACGGGCAAGGCATTTCACGCCCCACATCGCTAAACGCGGAAGACAGTCGCTAAATGCGTGGGATTGGTTCTAACCTATTGCTAAAAGCGAAAATCGCTAACTTGAAACAGGTCAAACGCAAGGGACCACTGTATACGTACCACATGTGTGGTGTGGTGCGGTGAGGATCTGTTCCTTCTCCCCTTTGGGGCTAAGATGCGATTGACTGAATGGATGAGTAAATGGGGAGTGTGTCGTCCTGTCTCGGCTACCTCCCTTTCCATGGGGGAAGCAGCCTAGGTATATAGATAGAGATATATAGAAGATAACAGAGCCAAATTCAATATCCGTTTATTTTGGGATGCCTGGACACACTACGTTTAAAAGACTGGAAGTCATAGGTGATGCGAACTACAGACAGAGGAAGACACTTGCAAAGTTGACCTGTTGCATACATGAAGGACTGAGAGTTAATGTTAACTTATGTCAGGGAGCTGGACTGAAGAAGGGTGAGAATCAGCTGCTAGACGGGTGCTACGCGCCAGCCGTAGTGGTGGAGGGATGCAAGCAGACAGTTCAGTGTGCAATGACCACTGATTTAACATGAGAAAAGACAATGATGCAACAGTGCAAAGAGATAGAGGCTGATACGAACCAATGTGAGGAGGAGAGTTAAATAAGACGAAAAGCCTCAACTTCACCTTGTTGAGATGAGCTGTATGTGGGGAGCTTCCCCATACATGAGTTGTACTCAACACAGAGGCAAATAAAACCAGCGTATAAAGCTGACAACTGTGCAAGGGTAAAGAAGGCATGAAGTCGACTTAGCACACCTAATCTTTTGGAAGCAGACTGTAGCCTACAAGAGAGGTAATATGATCTTTTCAAATAAATCCCGAGAGAATGAAACTCCAAGTAAGCTCAAAGATGATGCAGGATTGAGTTGGGTATTGTTAAAAATTGAAGAATATTCCTATGGTAGATTTTGACGGGTCTAAAGATGGAAGAACTGAGTTTTTTTAAGCATTAAAAACATGATTACCTTTACCCCAATCAGAGATACGAGCCAAGTCAGACATTAAGTGTGCCATAGCCTCATCCCTTCCTTGTTGCAGTAACTGCTAAGATCATTCTGCGGGAAGTGGATGGAAGGTGAAGGGTGGAATCATCAACGCATGAGTGAAAAGGATTAGATGTACAGCTTAGGTCACTGATGAAGAAAAGGAAGAGAGCTGGTGACAGGACAGAGCCCTGGGGCACACGACAACTGATAGCTCTAGGAAATGAACGGTGGCCTTCTACAACAGCAGCTATAGAACGACCAGAAAGAAAGCTAGAGATGAAGGCAAAGATAGAAGGACAGAAACCGTAAAAGGGCAGTTTAAAATTTAAAGATTTATGCCGGACTCGATCAAAAGCCTTTGAGATGTCAAATGCAATGGCAAAGCTTTCGCCAAAGTCTCGAAAGGAGGATGACCAGTAGTCTGAATGGAAGGTGAGAAGATCGCCAGTGGAGCGTACCTGGCGCAACTCATACTGACAATCGGAAAGTTTATGGTAGGAAAGGTGCTTCAAAATTTTTAAAGTGGTTTAAAAACTTTAGATGTGCAGGATGTTAAAACAATCGGAAGACAGAGGGCTGAAAATGGTCACCCTTCTTTGGGAAAGGCAGACTGTGGGCAAACTTCAAGTAAGAAGGAAAGGTACAAGTAGCCTAGACAAAGACGAAAGAGGGTGTAAGCACAGTTCCTGAAGACAGCCGGAGGGACCCCATCAGGCTCCTATACTTTGTTAGTATTGAGACCAGTGATGGCACAAAACACATCAGATGCCGAAATTTTAATGTCATAAGAAAGTTAGAGCGGAAGGTGATAAGGGAACAGAACCGGAATCGTCTACGGTGGTGCACATAATTATAAACACCGTCCTCCCATGTTTCACAATTACTCCATTCTGATTTAAAAATCAAGTTTTCTCATAATGACACAGTGAAAACTGAGCTATTGTATCCATCTATCTGTCTCTACTGACGGATAGATATAGAGGTACATTAATTCCTAAGAAACTTTGATAAGGAAGTCTTATCGCATCATCCTACCTCTTTTGTGTAGCACTAACAGGGTACCCGGCGCTGCCCGGCAAAATCTATGATCGTGCATACTGGCTTTGTCTGGAACCCTTGATGGCCACTCCCCCTGTGGGAGAACAACCCCAAGGTCCCGTTTTACCCAAGAAATCTATGTTCCTCCTTGAACCCATTTCCCCAGGGACACACTTCCCATAGACCTATTCCTGGCATGGGCCTGTCTTCCCACCTACAAACCCTACCCAACCACCCACACACCAGCCTTACCCATCCACCCACCAACACTTCCCCACCACACCCACCCACTCTACACACTCTGCCCTTCCACATCCACTCATCTACTTAACCTTGATTACACACGCCACCCACCCCAATCACCCCACCAATCCGTCCACTCATCCAACCTGTCGTAGCTAATGTTATTGCAGACGTTAAAAACAAATCTACGGTAAGTACGATATCTGCGTCATGCTGAGATGATTATTTCTAATTAACACTAATCCTAGCCATGACCGGCGCCAATTTAGCGACTGTAGTGACTATCTATAGCCTGACGCCATAATCCAGCAAGGTGTGGCCGGTTGACTTTGAGTTAGTTATTTTACCAGGAGGAGCACCCACTTGCTGACAAGTACCGGGGAGGGAACATGTATGGGTTGGTTAGCCTTATATGGTTACCACCCAGCATTTTTAATTGTTTCCTTGCTTAAAGGAAACCATTAGGCTTGTCACTCAAAGCCACGTGAACAGGAAAGAAGAGTGATATAAAGTTACAGGAAAGGTGGGAACAATAGGAAGAGCGGAGGCCAGACACAGGAAAAAAAGAAAAGAAAAAAAAAAGGGTGAAGTATGCAGCACTACAAGTGAGTTGGTGATCGTCGCCACCAGTCCACCTACTTGAAACTGTAATGTACTTACTGTACACATCTAAATGAGCTGTAAATGTTACTCCTGTCAGCGCTGTTTAGAGAGTTTTAAATGCATTCACCTCGATTTCCATAACGGAGAAACAAACAAACAAATATTTACACACACACACACACACACACACCGCTCGCTGGTGCAGTGGTAACGTTCTCGCTTGCCAACTGGTGGACGGGAGTTCGCGCCTCGCTCGGGTTGCGAAAAGTTTCACTGACGAAATGGGTGGTTACTGTCCCCCTGGAGCAAGGGGACGGGTGTGTGCGTGTGTGAAGGTCACAGCCTTGCCCTTATTTCGGACTATATGAGCTCTCAGCTCCCTTCCGGGAGGGTAAAAAAAAAGCTGACGATCACGACCATCAAGTGATCCTGACCGACCCGGTGAATTACACACACACACACACACACACACATACACACACACACACACACACACACACATACTGTAGTACACTTCCTAAAACAGCTGGCTATTCCTCCTTCTGCCCAATGATGCATTATATATTTGTACTGATTACCGCCAGATTATCATTAGATCAGCATACTGCCAACAATTAAACTTTTTAAAAATCATTATTCTGCCTACCTCCAGACGATTTTATTAAGCTTGAGAGACTTTATTACTGAAGGTGTAAATAAGCCCAATTATCCTATTCAGTGCGGAAGAAATTCCACGTTGAATATAATCGTCTGATGTACCTTCAAGAGTAAATTAATTGTATGTCATCGGACTGAAGTGGTGCAGTCTCACTAAGACGCTGGAGCAAGTGTGTGGGTGTTGGTGCAGGTGTGGATGTGCAGGTTACCACCAGGATGCCCAACACCCACACCTACACCCATACCACACCTACACCCGGCCCACGCACACTGCATGTTCGTGTCTCGCACCCGCTTTCCACATACATCAAAACTCCATAAACTTATGGTAGTTCATAATAGTGCTGTCATGTCAATGTACGGATGAACCTTCACATTTACAGTAAACCGGAAGACTTTCCGCCAGCGTACCTTGAAGTACACGTTAAACCCCGTTTAGCTGAACTTCCTCAATTAACAAGTTTTGTTATAAGTGTTCAATTATAAAGTATGAATGTTTCGTGGCCGAACTTAAGTATGTTATGTAGCCTACTTACAGTATAGCCTGAAATATACGTGTTACACTTGCTCACTTGCAGAATCGTAAACTAAATGGGAATAATGTTACTCTTTATTTAACTTCCAGCAATAAAAAAAAAAAAAAAGCTAAGCATTAGTGTTTAATTTTACTGACGAGTGAAAGAAATAAGTGATCATATACTGCTATGCGGATAAAAATGAGAGTCGAGTGAGCCACTTTCATGGTCAGAACTCATGAACTTTCACACACACACATACAGAAATCGATACACCTACCTTCACGACGATTCTGTTGCTCATCATGCACTAATAAACGCCAGTCATCACTAACATCGTACAGTAACTTGTTCTTTACATGATGTTAAAGTGCGGGCAAAGGTGAACTCGATTACACCCTCCCTCTCACAGTTCAGAGTGTCATCTGAGGACTGAGGACTGAGGGGTGAGTTGAGTTGCCAAATCTAAAACCACAATGACTGCTAAACATGCTGAATGCCTAAGGTGCAACTCTAGAGGATAATAAGAAAATGTGATGTAATCTTTATAGTATTAGTGTATCTTGGTAAAAATTTAAAACGTACTGCTGGATTAATTGTTGCTAAAAGAAAAACCTCACTGCTAAAAAGCAAGATCTAGCGAAAAACGCACTACACTGGCAACACAGATGATGAGAGTTGCATAGTTGTCTAATCGGAACTAGATGTTGCTAGGTATTCAAAACCCCAGAAATCGTTAGGAACAGTATTCAGGGCCCCCAGATGCATTAGATGTTGACATACTCTCTAGAATACTGCTAGATTCACACAGCAGACTTCAGTATTCAGGTTGCAGGTGCTGTTGAATGTCACATACAGGTCTGTCACTTCCTTAGCAAGTTATTTTTCTATGTGGATTGTTAACATGGTCGTCTGAGATACCTTTGCATACTATTCTGTTGGTAAAAGTATACAAATAACATTGTGAAAATTTGCGCTTAGTCCGAAAAAAAAAAAAAAAGGCTAAGAAAGGGATGCTATAGCCATCTGCCAGTTTATTCCTGTCTGATACGTAATATTTTCTTATATGTTACATATTTCTGTACTCTACTTAGCTCTCTAAAGGACATAAACTATGAGCACGAGATTATCAAAGCGTAAAATAGAAATAACTCGCCAAGGCAGAAGTGCTAGACTGTTCAGTTTGACAAAAATGCTAAATTGCCAATTTTGAACAGACCCGCGGATGGGAAGCAGAGACCATCATTGCCAGTCCTTGACCGCTAGTTTCCCGTTTTCTTCATTAATCATGGTAAGAGAGAATGGTTGTCAGCTGTTGCTCCTAAACAAGACAGGGGACGTGACACTGCCGGTGAGGTTGGTTTTTCATAGATTAAGTGGTGCTTATCTTAGATTTTACAACGTGCCGAATAAGTTATAAAGCTTATCATAGACTTGTATTGGAGGTGTTGTGTATGAAGTGTGTTGTCATTAACGCTGAGACGGTAGAGGTTATCTGGGAGTGACCGTCACGGAACATCAGACTTAATCCTGCTATTTTTGTGGCCCAGTGTTGCATTCCAAGAGTTTTTGTTGTTACTTGTTTTGTTATTGTTTTTTTTTATACCTACCAATCAGGAATTGGGTATTGTGAGTCATATGTTTTACGTCGTGATACCATACTAATAAATTTCACAAGATTTCACCTTTGAAAAGGTAGGTTTGGTCACTGTGAGGGTACGAGATTGGCTGACCAGAATAAATTAACCGATGTAGTCATGCTTAAATATAGAGGCTGCAGTTTTCTCTGAGGTGGCTTCCAGTTGGGCTGACAGTGTCTTGAGGCAAGGTTAATATTTCCTGTCCTGAAGTCAAACTGCACAGTAAGATACAGTTGAATTATTTGTGTCATATAATTCCACATCATTTAGAGATTTAAATATGTTACAGGTTCTGGTAGGGATTTGGGAAACCATGGATTTTTTTTTTTCTTTTTTTGGTATAGCTTTGTTTTATATTGGTTGCCAGATTTTCACATTATATGTTACTTATTGATAATTTGGGATTGTATTAAACTTACAGCAACATCATAAATATTGTATGGTCAAACTATAGTATCAGTCCCACAGAAAACTCAAACTAATTCTACCTATCAGCCTATGCACCTCATGTTGCTGTACTCACCAGGATGTGTCGTTGCTCTCGGAAATGAACGGATTACGAGATTACTGATTTTTTACTCCATTACAGCAAGAGCCTGGGCCGTGCCACTGTGCAGCCATGTTTACGTTAGCAGTCCCTCTTACGTCGTTGTCAGTTTTTTATATATACAGTATTTTAAACCATTTTATATGCATTTGATTATGTTTTACACCGACTTGACAGTGTTGGAATCATGTGACTTATGAAAGCCAATCACAGCTATCCCTCCCACTTCATCAACCAGTCACATGTAATTTCCTTTCGCCAATGAGCGAAGTGTCCTGCACTCCGCCAGATTCAAAAGTCAGTCCCACCATGTCTCTCCCATGTGCTGGTTGTGCGCTGAAGCCTTGGGAGATGTTCAAGGCTTTTTATCAAGAACCTGAGGCTTCCGTCAATTTTCTGTGTCAGTATTAAGGGGGAATATTTCAAACAGTACCTTGCCCGTTACCTCTTTATCAAGAACTTCGGAGAGGAAAGCTTCCATAATTTCTTCATTGAGGCTGCCAGTCTCAATCCCCCACAGTCAGAATGGTGGAGGATTTACCCAGTGTATGAAAGCAGTGATAAGAAACAGGGAAGTGAGCATGGAAGTGAAAAAGTTACTACATGACAGTATTGTGATACCAACTCTAACGTATGGAAGTGAAGCTTGGACGTTGTTGGAAGGACACAAGTCAAGAGTGAGAGCAGTGGAAATGAGTTATTTAAGAGGAGCCTGTGGAGTCACGTGGAGAGACAGGCTGACGAATGAGGATATAAAGGAGCGTTGTGCTGTGGATGTGGATGTGATAGGAAGCATTATGAGGAACACACTGAGGTGGTTTGGCCATGTGGATAGGATGGAGGGTGAAAGACTGACGAAGAGAGTGTATGTGAGTGAGGTGGAGGGGGGAAGAGGGAGGGGGAGGCCGAGGATGAGATGGAAGGATGGGGTGGAGAGGTATTTGAGAGAGGGGTGTGTGAGTTGGGAGCAGGGCAGTGAAATGGCGGGGGACAGGGCAACTTGGAGGCGATTTGTTTGTGGCCACCCCAAACGGGATTGAGGCGTCTGGCAATAGATAGATAGATAGATGAGGAGAGGGAGGGGTCTGACCCACCATCTCCAGAGTAAGGTAAGTTAGACCTTGTTGGGGGAGGGTTAGGTTAGGTTAGGATTATTTTACTGACTTCAAACCCTGCCCTTTTTCCAGGGCTTCAGTATTCAAATGACATCTAACATGGGTGTTTCCAATGGTTTTTGGTGTGATTATTGATTACTTTGACTTAAATTTCTGTCAAAAATCAGTAGTTTCTGTGATGACAGAAAATGGGTCACAATTTAGAAACTACGGTATTGATTTCCAGTAGAAATGAAGGTCAATATCGAAACACCCAGGTTGGTTGAAAAAATAATTGTGGGACCAATACTATAACTTGACCTTTTTATCAGTTTCTTCCTCTCTTTGTAGGATTATTTTTTGTAGTCTGTTATATTATTTTTTACACTTGACAGCAGGTTGTGCAGTACCTTTCCTTCTTGCATGGAGGTTGCACTCATTCAGCCAGTCTCAAAAAGGGTGACCTACCTCAAACTATCGCCCAATTTCTATAACATCCTGTTTTTCTAAAGAACTCAAATCTATTCTTAACAGAAAAATTTTAAATCACCTTTCCTGTCATAACTTCTCTGATCGTCAGTATGGGCTCTGCCAGGGATGCTCTGCTGGCAATCTATTCACCTTCCTTTCAGACTCCAGGTCATCCTCTTTTTGAAATTTTGGTGAAAGCTTTGCCATTGCACTTGTCATCTCAAAGGCTTTCAACAGAGTCTGGCATAAATCTTTATTTTCCAAACTGCCCACTTAGGGTTTTGATCCTTCTGTCTGTGCCTTCATCTCTAGCTTTCATTCTGGTCATTCTGTAGCTACTGTTGTAGATGGCCACCATTCTTCTCTTTGGGCTATTACGGTACCTCATTTTCCTATTCAAATGATGAGTGGGATAAAGCAAGATCCAGGGAGTACAGAAAGAAAATGTATGATAGTGAGAAAAATGTCAATAGCATGCCCATTGAAGTGGGCCAGACATTCATTTATGCACCATTCACATCCCATGAAGCCTGGCCTTATATTAGAGGCTTAACCATCTGTATGTGTGTATGTCACACACACACACACACACACACACACACACACACACACACACACACACACACAGTTTGTCACCTGAAAAACACATTAACAAGGCAGTTAGAGAGACGTATAAACTCCTGACTAATATAAGAGTAGCCTTTCATTATATGGATGAGGAGATGATGAAAAAATTGATAGTGGCCATGATTTGCCCCAGGTTAGAATATGCAGCAGTAGTGTGGTCCCCACGCAATAAGAAAGATATAAACAAGAATGAGAGAATACAAAGAACAGCAACCAAAATGGTCCCCAGTCTGGCAGATCAGTCATACAGAGAGAGGCTGGAAAAGCTGGATTTGCCTTCCCTAGAAGAAAGGAGAAAGAGAGGAGACATGATTGCAGTGCTCAGGACCATGATGGGAGTAGATAAAATTGACAAAGATCTGTTTTTATGGGATTAGAGAGTAACAAGAGGACACGGAATGAAACTGAAGAAACCAAGCTGCTTGAAGGATATCAAGAAATATAGTTTTCCTTATTGATGTATAGACCTGTGGAATAGCGTGGACAAAGAGATCGTCCAGTCTAAAAACTTAAATGAGTTTAAAGCTAAATTTGACTTAATGAGAAACAGAGACGGGACCCCACGAGCGTACCACATTTCCTGTATATCACAATTAGGTAAATACACACACACACACACAAACACACACACACACACACACACACGCACACACACACACACAATTTTCTTTACAGATACTAATGTCATTCTTTATTCCAGGGTGAAATCTTGTTTTTGACTGAAACAAAGGAAGTGTACTCTAGGATGGCAGCAGCAAGTAAGTAACCATTATGAACAGTATATTCTCACATGTGCACCTTAGCACTTTTAACTCCAGGATTTCTTTTTTTCATTTTGCTTTTGTATCCTTCAGATGATTTTACACAGACTGGTAAAGACCTTTCATAATCAAGATGTTAATGAAGGCTATATCCAGCCCCTTAGTATGAAATCATCTCTTCCTAAACCAGATAAAATTGTCTGGAGATGGTAAGAATAATACCGGTACATAAAATATGCCCTGTGGCTGGAGGGGCACAGAAGATATACCCAGAATGATGAGATTGTACTGTAGTTTGGGTCAGCCAATGTGTTGTTGGTGGTACTGTGTTTTATGTACTGTAACATTCAAAGTATGATCAGCTGAGTGGTCATAGTCTTCTAGATTAGCCCCATCAGTTCAGTGGCATGCATTGTCGTCATCTTGCAACCTCCATTTGCTTTTGTTCATCTTAGGAAGGCTCTGTAATAGTGAAGGGATCAGTTATGGCTGCATTTAGCTTCTCGAATTGAAAATTTTTCCCTTAAGCTGAATTAAATCAGCTTTGAATGACAGTAAATGCAGTGTTTATTGACATAGATATAAGAAAATTTCATGTAATTAAAGAAAGTTAAATGGCTAGTCTATTCATTCCTGTGTGTTCGCAAATGTTCAAACTGATGACCACCATTTTCCAGACACAGCTTATAACGTGGACACGTTGGTGGATCTCTGTGAAACTGTCTTCTAAATTGTCTTTGCACTTCCGTGACGTTTTCGTACTTCCAGTAGCGCTTTATGACAAATTTTCTTTCTGCAAAAGTTAGTCGTATGTCTGCCATTATTTCACATTAGTTGCACCTGAAACAAAAAGAAAAAATGTATGAGTAATGGGCTGTCAAAGAGAGTACTTTTTGGGGGGACACCCTGTATATGTCGCCAGATTGAAGGGGTTAAAGAATGCAGATATGAAGTATACCTGTATAGTAAAACTTCTGTATGTGTATTTTCTGAGAGTCTGGAAATTTGTGTGAAGTTTGTCTATAACTTATGAAAAAATATTGATTGGCAGCTGAACTTTTAATATGTGTGACTTTTCAGTCCCCATGCACCCCAGTCATTTTCATAATACACAAGTTGTTGATATAAGATGTACATACAGTAGTCAGTAATGCAGGGATGGGGACTCACCGTGTTCAGCATACCCTCTTTATGATGAATTGGTATGTTATGAATTGCATATACAATGACTGAAAAGTTAGGACCTTTTCTCAATACGGTATATGATCGTACTGTATTTTTGCTTAAATGGTCATTATGCTCTCAAACTGAGCCTCAGTTGTTGATATATGATCACTGTTTTCAGTTGTGTGATCACTGTTGTGCAAAGTTTGTTCCAAGATGGCCTTTGGACTTTGTCAGGTGTGTTAGTTTCACTGATGGAGCAATAGTGTGATGTTGGAGTTCAAGCATTCAAGCAGAAAGTGAAATGAATAACCAGCAGTTCAAGTGAATTGGATTTTTTTTTTCTTATTTTTGGTTGTAAGCAGCAACTGTAGTGCAGTGCAGTGAAATAACTACCAGTTTAGGTGAGGTGAGCTGTAAAATTGTTTTTATGCTTTGTTGGGTGGGTTATCCTTGGCTAAAAACATATCCCCTTGGAATGCATGTTATAAATGACTCGGCATATAATAAATCATTATGCAATGGAATTTTAGAAACTCATCCTTACTGCAAAAGGAAGGTGTCCTGTACTGAATTTCTAAATTGTACAAGTACTGTATGGAGTTAGTGGCCTTTCTTCTCATCTACTCCCAAACCCTCATTGCTTCCATTTAGCCTCCTGTTCTTTACCACGATGTTGGATCTGCCTCACTCTGGTATTGGTGCTGACATCCCTGGCTAAACGATATGGATACTTTGCCCAAAGACTTATCATTAAACAAAGAAATTGTAACATTGACTCACTGGAGGTATTTTTCCAGCCCTCCCAGAGTTGACTTTTTGAGAATATTTGTTTCAAACTCTAGTCCAGAATCATCCCAAATGATAAAGTTCACAGCAACCTGAAACAGCACATGTCACTATAAATCATTGTACAGTACAATAGATAAATTATCAGGCACAGAACACGGTTTTGCATATCCACAGCAAAATGTCTAATATTAGCACCTGGTAGTGAAAGAAGGTGAAGGCATGCGGCAGAGTGATAGTATGCATTCATATAAGCCACGCAGAGGTGGGAAATAGATCCTACACATGGTGGTTGTAAAGGGTGGATAGCAGAGGAGTAAAATACAGTAAATGACTGGATTACAAATTTTAGTTTTATTAAATTTTTTCACCGAAGAATCATTCAGGTGGATTAGCATTAACTGTGGGATACCTGTATTTCTTTGATCGGTGCTCTTGTCCGTGCTTGCTTTCCTCCCCTATTATAGTGGACATACAGCACCCATCTTATTATACATTCGTATTTATTGGGCTCTCTGATATAGAAATTAACTGTTTTACTCAGTCCTTCATTCACAGAACTGGTCAGTTCTGGAACTGTCTTTTCCTTAGTCTGTGACCTGCAGTCCTTTAAACAATGTGCATATACATGTCAAAATGACTGGTTCTTACTTTTGGCTTTCTTTTCTCAATATTGTATGGAATGAACAACTTTTGCAGGCTACCGAAATTTGCTTTTTAGCACTTTAACCTTCATTTTGTTTTGTTTTGTTTTGTTTTTGAAGGCTCCAGCATGCTTGCATGCATCAGCCTTGGTCACCTAATGGCGGCTCTCCATGCTGCACGGTCCATGGCAGCCTCCCTGTTCAGTCCCTTAACCCTGAGGTTAATGACCTCGTCCGACGTCTTTCTCGGTCTGCCCCTTGCAACCCCACCCCCAATATTAACACTTCTCACCTTCTGCACCCAGTTATCATCTCCCATCCTCTCCACATGCCTAAACCATCTCAATCTACCTCTCCTCATCACAACACCAATACACTCCAGTCCCATCCTACTTCTCAACTCTTCCATCGTAAACAACCCCCCCCCCCCAGGCCTTGCACGCAGGGACGCACTGCACATCCACCTAATCATTGTCATTTCTGTACGTTTGAGCCTGCGAATATCCTCTTCCTTTACTGCCCAGATCTCACTACCATACAGCATCACACTCTTAACACATGCTGCATACAAAGACCCCTTAGCACGTAGGGAGAGTCATCTCAATGTCAGAAGAGGCAACAGCTCCCTGACTTCTTCCAACCACTTCTCACCCTAGCCACAGAGCTAGCTCCAGCCCCACCGCCAGCACACAACATGTCTTCAAAATAACAAAGCTTTTCCACACACTCAAGAGACTCACCAGCAAATTCAATCCTTTCACATCTGACAATCTCCACCTGCACTCCTTGACATGCTGCACACATAAAATCAACATTATCTCGCAGTCTACCTCTAATACCACAACATCTCATGTGCACCCATTTATCACAAACACTGCACAAGATGGAATTACTTCCCACGCCCTTGTGGCAAACTGCACATGGCCACTCTCCCTCTTTTTTGACTGTACTGCCACCAACCCTAGATATCATCACTTCTGTTTTATCTGCATTTACCCTTAAGCCCTTGTGCCCCATACTCTCTCTCCACTTCCTAAATCTTTCCTTCACCTCCCTTTTGTTCTCTGCAGTTAACACCAAATCACCAGCACACAACATCTCCCATGGGAGTCCGTTTCTAAAGTCACGTGAGAGGGTTTCAGGTACCATGACGAACAACATGAGACTCAAAACTGACCCCAGATGCACATCAGCGTTCATGGAAAACTGATCACCCAAATCTCCATTCACTCTCACCTGGGTGCGAGCACCCACATACATGGCCATAACCCCCCAAACCAGCCACTCCTCCAAGCCAAGCTTTCTCATTGCCCACTTCACCACCTCTCTAGGGACTCTGTCAAAGGCTTTTTCCAAATCAACAGAAATAAAATACGGATCCCTTTTCTTCCCAGGATATTTTTCCTGAAGCTGTCTAACAGTGAATATGGCATCAGTGGTCCCCCTACCTGGCATAAACCCAAACTGCATCTCGTCAATATTCACTCTTTCTCTAATCGTACCTTCTAATACTCTCTCCATTACATTCATTATCTGATCTAAAAGCTTTATACCTCTATAATTTCCTTTTTCCAGGGCATCAACCTTCCCTTTATACACATTTACAATTATACTCTTCAACCAGTCATTTGGGACAACACACTCATATATAATCCTATTTATCAGGTCAGTGACTAACCTCACCCCTATATCTCCTGAGGCCTTCAAGATTTCGTCAGTCAACCCAGACACACCTGCTGCCTTTCCCACCTGCATCCTGCCTATTGCCTCACTCACAGAAGCAGCATCAATCAAAGGCCAAGGGCCAAACACTGGATCCTCTGGCTCCAAACCTTCCCTGTCCCAGTCAAACTCCTCATTCAACAACCGGCTATAATGCACTCTCCATGCATCTTTAATATCCCCACTGTTCACCACTACCCTTCCTTCATCATTCTTCACACACTGCTCACCTATAATATCCCGATTATCCCTCTTCATCTGATTTGCCACCATAAATATCATATTTTTCCTTTCCCCATGATTTGGGTTATCAAGTAAAAGTCTCTGTGACTCGGACTTCGCCCTGTATAGTACCTCTCTTGTAGCCCTACACTTGGCAGCCAGGTATTCCTCCTTGTTACCACCCTTCTTCCATTCCCGGAAAAGCCTTCTTTTCTCCTTAACTGCAGCTTCTACACCCTCATTCCACCACCAGGTTACTTTATGTCGTGGTGGGCCTCTTGTCCAGCCTCATATTACATCAGTAACTCTCAAGATGTTGTTCTTGAAGGCTCTGTACTGTTCATTAACGCCTCTGTCTATGGCTCCCTGTTCAGCCACCACTCTTCTGATCTCGCTGTAGAAGGTATCCCTTACTGCTTGGTTTTCTAGCTTCCATATTTTCCTCTTAGGTACATAAGGCCTCTATTTCATCACTCGTTCTTTAAGCACCGTATCACAAGTCAATAGTTTGTGCTGCTGCACACACTCCTCACTTCCTATAACTTTAGCATCCCTCACTAACTTCCTATCAGCCCTCCTGTCCAGAAAATAATCTATCTGACTGCTTTTCCCCCCAGTCTCGTACATAATTAACCTACCCTCTCTTTTCCTAAAATGTGTGTTGCACACAATCATGTTTGTTGCCTCCCCAAACTCGAGTATCCTTTCCCCTTTTGCCTACCTAGAGAAAAATAAACGCGAATGTATGAGGAACTCTCAGCCTTAAGGGGTAAGCCGTTAATGTGACCAGTCATAGAAAAATTCATTTATCCTTGAAACAACAGGGGTGAGATAGTGCCAGTTCACTCTGATGTGATCATTTTTATGAAAAGTGGCTAATCTTTTACGTCCCATTACTCCATCACAGCATTTGGAAAACTTTAAGATGTCAGATATGAAGTTGAGTCTTTCCTTTGCAAGTATCAAGAATGAAATCATTGCAAGCTTCCTTGATATTGCATAGGTAAAGAATAGGTTATTTGTCATGAAAATTCATGTTTTGCATGCTGTAGCATCATAAATACCTGTATTGAGGCCAGTGTGGGCAGAAAGTGCATCAACTGACGAAATTTTAATCTTAGTCATGAGGAAGTCAGTGGGGGGAAAAGATGGAAGAAGAGCACCAGAATCATCTAAGGATGGGTTGGAAGAGGAAGTCTGAGAAAAGAGTTTTGCCCTTCAGGAGAAGAAACAACTAGAGAATCATCAGAGTGGCAAAGAGGAGGGAAAAAACCAGAAGTTGATAGAAAGTTATTTTTTTATCAGGAAGACCGAGAGAGAGAGAGAGTGGGAAGAATTGAAGTCAGAGTGTTTAGAGCAGTGGTTTCCATCCTGTGGGGCACACCCCCCTAGGGGGGCATGAAGGGCTGCCAGGGGGGGGTGCGAAGGCTTGATAAAGAGGGTAATTATATTTGAAAAACTTATTATATAAACAGTTTCAAAGGTCAAGAATCTATGATATTTATTGACATGTGCCAACTATGCCAGTAAAATACAGCATCTGAGGAAGTGGGGGCTCAGGGAACGTGTCATTCAGTGAGGGGGGGGGCGAGAATTAGAGAAGGTTGGAAACCACTGGTTTAGAGCATCCTAGCAGAGCGAAGAACGGATGTAGGACAGTTCCGGGCAGGAATATAAAAGTGTTAAGATTCAGGGGTGGGTTATTGCCAACACATTTTGTAGGCCATTCCATGTTATGGACAGCATTAGAACAAGCATAATTAAATTTTTCTTTTTTAATTAGTCAGAGGCTCCTCCATCCTTCTTTCCTTCCATCTTCTTCTATCTTTCCTTCATTCTTTCCTCGTCCTTCTGCCTACGGGTGACTTTACACTCCCTCTTCTGTCTTTCATTCCTTCATTCTTTCATCTTTCTTCTGCCTATGGGTGACTCTACACTGAGTGACAAGCCAAATGGTTTCCTGAACACCAGGCAACTATTTACTATGCTGGAAGGTAACCATATAACCAAATTTTGGCGCCTGGTAGTTTAGTGGGTAATTATTGTGCTCCAATCGGATTGAGCTGGTGAAGGTTTATATCCAAGGGGTGGTTTAGGGTTTATTGCTCATGTAATGCCACTCAGGGATGAGTGAGGTTGGTCACTCTCATCTTAAATGTCAGGACCAACTGCCTAGCCCCGGGCTCCTACACTCCTCATGGGGGAATGTAGGATTGGATGATGATGATGATAAAAGAAAGAAATGCATGCTTCTATGCCTGAGAGAAAAACCTCCATAAAGTGTGAGGCACACTCAAGTGGCTTTTGGCTGTGGAAGCAATATTGTAGTCATTCAAGGAAGATCAAATAAGTACTCCCTGTGGGCCTTCCAGTCAGCAGCCCAAAGTGCCACAGCCACTGCTTCATAGGAGTGTCCACAGGTTGTATTGAGTATTAACAAAGTAAGCAGAAGACTTGATTGTAATGAAAGATTAAAGTATTGTACGAGTATGTTGGAACTCTCTCCAAGGCAGTGAGGGATGTGGGTAGGGTGCTGTATGAGCTGCTCAACGTCATCAGAGATAGAAAAGATGTAGGCTTGACACCAGGTGGATCAATGAATGGAGAGGAGAGCCAGAGGTGATAGGGAACATTGAAATCACCTAGAATGGAGATTTCAGAGAAAGGAAAGGTTGATAGAATGTGTTCCATCTTAAAAGTAAGATAGTAAAAAAAAATAAAAAAGTAGTTGGTAGAATTAGGGAATAAATCCACACCAGAGATATACCGTATGTAGCCAGATAATGACCGGATAGCTTAAACCAGAGTGTAGAGAATACAGAGGGTGGAAGTCCAAGAACATGAGAACAATATATGTTGTGTGCATACATACAATAAAAACCCTTGGCATTGAAGTGAATATGAAGTAGGAGGATACAGAAAAGGTTTTGGTGTTAGTCACCTCAGACGGTTGAGGTTTAGAGAGGAAGAAAAGGTGAGATGGGAAAGGTGATGTTCAACAGAGGGAAATTGAGAAGAAAGGCCATGAATGTTAGAAATTAATAGAGAGTTAATCAGACAATGGCTCCACTCATTTCAGTTTTTTGTCATTGGAATGGTGGATGATGTGGGCATTTATCCCCCCCTCCCCCCCATGGACTACAAGGCATGGTATAGAGAATCCATTTTGCAAATTTTGGAACAGGAAGTGTGATGTGTAGTGTGGTGTCAACTTTGTGTAGACCAGGGGTTCCCAACCACTTCCAGGTAAATTCCCCCATTTGCTAGAAAATGTATCGTGATTCCCCCCAACTTCAAGCTCATTCTCAACCATGCTATTACAAGTTAAATTAAGACAAACTTTGCCAATAATTATTTAATAGTGGTTGTTAATTACACTCGAAGAAACCTTTTACGAGGTCTGTCAAAAAAAAAATAAAAGCTTTTTAAACAGTGCACCAGCTAGCCAGATTGGCATGATTGCAATGGAAGCTCTGTGTAGTGGCGACTTTTATCTTTAGTCTAATGCTAGCCCCATCACATCATGTCACTTACTAATAGGGGTACACCCGCTTGAATGAATGTGTGTTTAGTGCACTTGGTGAATTTTCATTTGTTTCTCCTGATGTCTGAAATTGGTGACCTTTCAGGGTGGATTTCAATTTTGGGAACAGAAAAAAAAATGAAGGGGCCAGATCGAGAGAGTAGGGTGGCTGGGGGACGATAATTGTCTTAACCCTCACACGCCGGGCAATATTTACCAGTCATCACCTCACTACGGGCAGTTTTTTGGAAACCACTGAAAATTGCCTGTTTTCAAACCTTAAAATCTTGGAAAGTATAGCACTTAGGGAAATGAATGAATTACCATTTTACTCACCAACTCTTTCTCTTGCGAATGAAAGTATCACCAGATTCCTAGGTCATTGTTATTTATTTTTTTTTATGCAAAGAAGAAGGAACCAAAGGCCAGGAGCCCTCAAACTATTCCTTCCAAGAAGGAACCAAAAATAGTACAGAAGAAAGTCAAATTCAAGATCTGTTCATTTCTAGATGCCTGGACACACTGTGTTTGAAAGTCAGGAGATCATAGGAGGTAGGAAATACAGACAGAGGGAGAGTAATTATGTGTGGAAGAGAACTAATTTTTGCCTCGAGAGTGGCATGGGAGCAGGACATGTTTGTGCGTCTGCCTTCGGTGCTGACTATGGCTTTGCTCTCAACATGATAACTTACTCCACTACTAGATAAACTAGACACTATTGCCTCCAAGGCATGCTTTATTGCACTATCACTGAGCTCTTTTCTAGTGTTCATGGAAAGAGGCTTGGCAGGAGTGGTTAATGCAAGAGTCCACATAAGGCGGGAACAGAATCGGACATGAGACGTAAGAAAACATCATCCTACACCTGGCAGAGTCACAGAGTTGACTCCTGGATCCACCAGTTTCGCATCTGGTATAGCCGTCACCTGGCGCTTAAAGGTTAGGTTTCTCCAAAACATCACAGATTAGGAGCGACACGTGAACAGCGTACATTGTCATGGTCCAGCATGCTTTTTTTTTTTTTTCTCCTGATTCCTTGGGCCTCTTCCTTTGCACTGCCCCCTTCAAATGCTTCAGGGCATCCATATAAAACTCTCTGTTGATTGTCTGACTACATGGAACAAACTCACGATGAACAATGCCCTTCCAGTTAAAACACACACACACACGCACACATGCGCGCGCACACACACACACACACACACACACACACACACACACACACACATTTGAGCAACTCCTACATGCTCTTTTTTGGTCGCGGTGACAATGTTCCAACCAGCTGCGGTGACTGCCTTGATGTTTCAACATTATAGCTGCACACCCACGTTTCATCATGTGTTATGACATTTTTCAGAAAGTAAAAGAATTTCCTAGTTTGAAACAGAATTTCATTAAAACACATTGCTCTGCAAGATCCTTCATTGTTCAACTCATAACAGATTACAAGGTGCACTTAACATGCGTTCACTCAAGTGTGTGTTCCTCTGTGACAAAGTGATATGGCGTGATGTGGCTTGTTTTAGAATATAGCTTAGAGTCGCAGCAACACAGCATTCCCGTCGCTGTCATGTTAATCTGGCTTTGGTGTGCTATTTAAAAAGTTTTGTTTCTTCTTGGACAGACTTTGTATGAAAGAAATGTATGACTAGAAAAATAATGAGATAATTTAAAGCTCCTGACACTTCCATTTGAAGACACCAATACTCCCCACTGCAGCACTGTCACAAACTCTGTGTCAGCACTATCTCTTCATTGGCAATATGTCTCTGCATTCTTCAGTGTGTTCCCTGCACCTGTTTTCTTACAATTAGCTCAGCTATTTGTAGGACGGTTGCAGACAGGCCACATCTTAGGTCACACCCAATTTGGATCTTACGTCATCATCTTTATTGTCAGAAAGGTGAAAAAATTTGACTCTTACAGATACACAGATGAAAATGGGAGCAGCATGGACAGAGCATTGTTACCAGGTCCAAGATGATTGGGGCTTATTTTCACCCAGAATTCACTGAGACTTTGGGTATGAAATTCATCTTTCGCTGTAGAGTTTTGAATTCCTAAAACTATATCTGGAGCTTTCAGGGATGTCATCTACATGGCATTTGAATGGATCCCTTGTCAGAGCTATGGTAATTTGGTAAGTATCTCTGTGGGAAGTAATGCTGAAACTCATCAGTGAGGGAGTTAAGGTGCTCTGTGATCTCGACCTTGAACACCTAGTTGATGACATCTCTGATGACTTTGGAAAGAATTGGGTTATAATACCTTCTTGAATCAGTCTCCCTCAGAGCAGCAGTTCTGCAGTGAATGCATTGGTATTGTCTGCCTGTGCGTGATGCATGATGTAGTACTTGATCCTGCTGTTTCCGGTTGAGCTCATTTAGAGCTTTGAAGATATCTGCCAAGTATGCCAAATGAGCCAAAATCCAGGCATGGTCATCTTGGTAAGTAGTTCGATTTTATTGTGTTGGCCCAAGAAAGCTTTCAAATCTCCACTAAGCTCATAGAATCGAATGAGCCTGTTGCCTTTTGACAGCCAGCAGACTTGTGTGTGAACAGCAGTGCTAGTTCAGCATCCATATTTTTACACAGTTAATGGAGAAGTCATGTCTGTATATCTGTCTATCTATTGCCAGACGCCTTAATCCCGTAAGAGGTAGCCACAAACAAATCACCTCCATGTTGCCCTGTCCCCCGTCATTTCACAGCCCTGCTCACAGTTCACGGGCCCCTCTCTCATGTACCTCTCCACTCCATTCCTCCATCTTATCCTTGGCCTCCCCCTCCCTCTTCCCCCCTCCACCTCACTCTCATACACTCCTCGTTAGTCTCTCACTCCATCCTCTCCACATGGCCAAACCACTTTAATGTATTTCTCCTAACACTTCCTATCACATCCACATCAACACCACAACGATCCTTCACCTCCTCATTTGTCAATCTGTCTCTCCATGTGACTCCACATGCTCCTCTCAAAAAACTCATTTCCACAGCTCTCACTCTTGACTTCTGTCTCTCCAACAAGGTCCAAGCTTCACTTCCGTATGTTAGAGTTCATATCACAATACTGTAGTAAATTTTTCCCTTCCATGCTCAGTACAGTATTTTGGGTTGACCACATGATGTGGTGGTGGCCATCATCCACTCGATGTAGTGCTGCCTTCATCCATCACCTTTATCATTCTTTTTCTGTGTCTGCACTCCTCACTTCATATTTCTCCCATCTTTCTTACTACTTTTTATTGCTCTTCTTTCCTTTTCTGGTGGCTTTACACTGAGTGACAATCCTAAAGGTCTGTAAGCCAGGAAGCCATTTACAGCACTGGGTGGTAACCATATAACCAACCTATACGTGTTCCCTATGCGTCAAGAAGTGGATTAGCAGAGGGTTAGTGTCCCTTCCCATAAAACAACTAGCTCAAAGACAAATGGCCATCCCTTATGGGATTATGGCATTTGGCAATAGATAGATAGACTGTTTTGATGATGGACTCTTTAAGTTAGCATGCAGGGTTGCTGGTAATGTTTTAGAAGCAAGAACTCTGTGAATCATGCGATTTATCCCACTAGGATTATTATACTTGTCTAGTGCCAGTAATGTAGATCGAGAGCCCAACATTACTGGGCACCATCTGTCTATCTATCTATCTATCTATAGCCTGACGCCCTAATCCTGCAAAGGGTGGCCGCAGACAAAACGCCTCCAAGTCACTCTGTCACCCACCATTTGACTACCCTCCCCCCAACTCACCCCCCCCTCCCTCATATACCTCTCAACTCCATCCCTCCACCTCATCCTCGGTCTACCCCTCCCTCTCCCTCCCTCCACCTCACCTACATACACCCTCTTAGTCAGTCTTTCATTCTCCATTCTCTCCACATGTCCAGACCACCTCAGTGTATTTTTCCTAATCTTCTCAACCACATCCACATCTACCCCACAACGTTCCTTCACTTCTTTATTTGTCAACCTGTCCCTCCATGTCACTCCACATGCTCCTCTCAAGTAACTCATTTCCACTGCTCTCACTCTTGACTTGTTCCCCTCTTGCAAGGTCCACGCCTCGCTTCCATACGTCAGGGTAGGGATCACAATACTACTGTATCATGCAGTGACTTCTTAACTTCCATACTCACCTCCCTATTTCTCATCACTGCTTTCAGTGTACCAACAACCTTCCTTCCCTGCTGTACCCTTTCACATACTTCATACCCCAAAGTTCCATCCCTACTCATCACACTACCCGAGTACTTGAATGCACTCACATTCTCCATATCCTCACCATCCAACCTCACTGCACACTCTGTGACTTCATTCCTCTCAAACACCATAACTTTACTTTTGTTTACATTAACTTTCAGCTTCCTCCTCCTACACACTGTCCCAAATTCATTCACTGAACCTTGCAACTCCCATTCATCTTCACTCAACAATACTGTATCATCAGCAAACAGCAACACCAGAAGCTTCCAAATCTCACCCTCATTCATTAGGGCCAGCCCCACATCTGCTGCCCTACCTTGCACCTCCTTTACAACCCCATCCATATATATATTAAACAGCCATGGAGACATCACACACCCCTGTTTCAGTCCCACATTGAGATCAAAGAACTCACTCAGCTCACCATCCACTTGCACCGTAGCCCTAGCTCCCTCGTACATACTCTTCACAGCACTCAGCAATTTCCCCTCCACTCCATATATTCTTAATACCTTCCACATACCTTGCCTATCTATTCTGTCATAAGCTTTCTCCAAGTCCATGAAGGCAGCATACACTTTCCTTCCCTTCTCTAGATACTTCTCCACTAAACATCTTAGAACAAATATCTGATCTACACACCCTTTTCCCTTCCTAAATCCCCTTTGTTCTTCTCCAACTAGCTCCTCTGTCATATGCCTAACCCTATCAATGAGTATTCTACCATATATTTTACCAGTCACACTAAGAAGGCAAATACCCCTATGGTTACCACATACCTCTCTCTCCCCTTTTCCTTTGTACAGAGGAACAATTATACCTGATTTCCAGTCCTCTGGAACCCTTCCCTCTTCCCAAGCCAATCTACACAACTTCCATATCCACTCCACAACAATCTCACCCTCATACCTAAGCATTTCACCACACACTCCATCAATTCCTGGGGCCTTTCCCAGCTTAATCTTCTTCATCGCTTCCACTACTTCCAACCTACTGATCTCTTCCTCCCTCCTCTCATCTCTTCTTCTCCCAGCCATTCCCCAACCACTTATACTCACACTGCTCTCACTCTCTACATTCAACAAATTCTCAAAGTGCTCCTTCCATCTCCTCAATTTCTCTCTCTTCTCCACCAACAATCTATAATTCCTATCTTTCACCCCCTATTATTTCCCCTTTCACACTGCCTTACTTTCTTTACCTCCTTCCAAAACAATTTCTTACTCTCCCTCCATTTCACACTCAGATTCCTCCCAAACTCTTCATCCACTTTCTTCTTACTCTCCTTCACCAGTCTCTTAACCTCCCTTCTCCTGCTCACATATACCTCTCTCTTCTCTCTCTCATCTTCTCCCCTACCTCTACTCGCCAACCATTCACCATATGCCTTCTTCTTTTGTTCCACAGCTCGTTTCACCTCATCATTCCACCATGCTGTCCCTTGCACACCCTTGCATCTCCTCCTCACTCCACCCGCCTCACACGCTGCGCCTATCTCTTCCGTGAATATCTTACATACGTCTTCCACCCCTTCCATCTGCTCTAGCTCATACCTTCCCATCTGTACACACCCCAAATACATTCTTTCAGTGTAGTCCTTCTTAACCCTCTCAGGGTCACTCATGCAATTCGCTTTTCATGTGGATTGTTCTAAAGATGTTCAGTCACTCGAATCGCGTTCGTAAGCAGAAAAAAATGCCATCAAAAGAAAAGTATTCGGCCGATTTGCGTTAAATTTTGGTGCGTTCCAGTGTGTGCATCTCTTTTCCGAGGTAAGCATTTGGCAACACTGTGACTGCTCTGATGAGGCAATGTGTAGCAGAAATTTCTCAGTATCTCACGAGCAGCCGGGCAGGAGAGTAGCGCGGCTGTCAGCGTCCCTTTAAACCCGCCATTTTCCCCCTCCCACCCGAGGCAGAAGCCATTATTGAAATATTGTGATTGTACTGTGTTTTTGACTATAATGTGAAGTGATTGTGTCTATAGAACATAGATAAATTGTCTGTATCATTGGGGCCCATTATCAGCCATTAAGCCTACAGGCAGGAGTGTGGTTTGTTATAACGGGGTTTCCACTCTTCTTCACCCTGCCCATAAATGATGTGAGTATTTTGCCTATATATAGTGAAGCCAATACTTATATTTGTGAAACATATAGTGCCTGGATTGGTGAAATAACTGACCTACCATAGCAGGCATTATGCACACCATAGAGATATGCAACAGTCGCTAAGGAAACAGGCGGTCACGTACGCCATAGAGTCGGGAATAATAGACGAGGTTGGGATGGAATCATGTGATAGTGTTTTATATTGCTTATGGTTTAGTGTGAAATATACATATAAAATAGTGCAGCGAGTGTTCACAGAGAAATATTTCATGCATTGACTGACTTAGCTAAAATATAGCGCAAGTGTAAGAGACAAGAAATATGCCACAGCCACATATACATACCTATGTCGTGCAGCGAATGTTCATGGAGAAACCTGTTGTGTGCATCGCATGTGTTTTAGGCAAATGTATCGCAAGGAGAGAAGAAAATACACCACAGCCACACACACACACACACACACACACACACACACACACACACACACACACACACACACACACACACACACACACACACACACACACACACACACACACACTCACCCACATCCACTCACCCACATCCACACACACACACACACACACACACACACACACACACACACACACACACACACACACACACACACACACACACTACATAACTCCTCATCTTCAAGCTACTGCCAGCATCTCAACACCTCTGGAGGAAGTGAGTTATCCGCATTTTGTTAAGTTGTATATTTACCTATTTCTATAGTTCAGTATTTTTTACACAAATAAGTAATGTTTTTTACATACACACATATGAGATGGAAGAAAGTTCAGCTTCAGTGTCAGAACCTAGCAAAAAGACTAGTGGTTCTGTCGAGTTTCTGACAGCTCTATCAAAAACCTTATGATATTTTACGTGTATACTTTGAGTATAAAAGGAAAATAATAAAACGTAACGAGCTAAAATATGTAGCCGTGGGTGAGGCAGGGAAAGAATGTTTTTTATCTTGTGTGCGGGTGAGGAGGAGTATTCTACGTTTGTCATCTAATTACTGCAAAACTATTGGACGTATCAATTTCCCGTAAGAACCATGATAAAGAGCAGTAAATTCTGCGTATGTTCATTTGCAGAGTATGAGCCTTTGGGAGCATTTTCTGTTGGAAAAGTTGGAGGAACAGACTGTTTTGGTAAAGTCGAAAGCGCTTGGAGGAGTAATCCCACTTTGTCGGCCAATTACTCAAAAACTATTGGACGTATCGATTTCCTGTAAGAACCATGATAAAGAGCAGTAAATTCTACGTATGTACAAGACATAGCAATGCAATATCTATCTATCTATCTATTGCCAGACGCCACAATCCCGTAAGGGGTGGCCATTTGACTTTGAGTTATTTGTTTTATGGGAAGGGGCACTAATCCTCCACCAACCCACTTGTTGACACGTAGGGAGCACGTATGATTTGGTTATATGGTTACCACCGAGCGTAGTAAATGGTTTCTAGGCTTACAGGAAACCATTTGGCTTGTCACTCAATGTAAAGCCACCTGTAAAGGAAAGAAAAGCAATAAGAAGTGACAGGAAATATGGGAGAAATATGAAGAGAGGAGGGCAGACACAGAAATAGAATGATAAAGGCTAAGGAATCAGTGGGCAGCTCTACATCAAGTGAGTGGATAATGGTCGCCACCACCTACCAAAATAAGAATTCGTTGTTACGGAGGCGAGAATATTGCATATGCAGTGCGCACATCATGAAAGTGACGTACGGATGTGAGTTCCCAGTCGTTTTTGGTGATTTACTCAAAAACTATGAGGCTTATCGAAACAATTTTTAGGTCATTAAAAAGCTCGTGAAATTCTGCATAATATTATGCAATACAAACATAACGTGCGAGAAAAGTTCAGTATTAGAGCTCCTTGAATTTTTTCAAAAATGGCTTTCAGTTTTTGGCTATTTTCTCGAAAACTACAAATCGTATCACAACCGGATTTGTCTCTTTAGAAAGCTGATGAAATTCTCTATCAAAACTTCTAATAACATTTTCGTGTATGATGGAAAACATTCGAATGGTGATGTTGGGAAGTGAACGTGACGTAGCGAAATGTTTATTCATGGCCGCCTAATGTTGTTTTATTCGTGTTTTCCGGTTTTTTTGTGGTGCTTATCAGCTAGAACAAACATCGGTGAATAAGGTGATATAGGTTTCTTGGCAGTATACTGATGTTTGGGTGGCGAAAATAAGGAGAGAATATGTGTTACTTACCGCGTGCGGGCAGCTGGGCCGGGCAGCCTCGCAGAAAAAATCGTGCGCCCGAAAACTTACTGAAACTTATCATGTGCGAGAGGGTTAATTGAAGAAAATTGATATCTAATCCATCTCATCCTCTCCTCTTGTTGTCATTGACAGTGGACTACAAAAAGGAAGTCTTGACCATCAATACAGGTGTCTCGGGTAAAAATGAGAAGCTGAGAAAGATCTGCCATGTCATTGGTCTCGTCTAACTGAATGGCAGACTACTTTGTTGACTATATTTTGGCAATTGCTTGATTTTTAATGTCGTGAGCCATATCATTAATACATGACTTGATAATGTAGACAGCAGAATTTGCTTCATTTTGTTAACTGCATCATCAGTGAGGACAAATTTTGCACTGCCAAGGATATATGACTTGATCAGAGTTTCTCCACTTGTTTGAGCCTTCTTATCCTTGGCTCTGTGCACAGCAACCACATAAGATGCTTGTGTGGTAGCCTTTGATGTCTCCAGCCTCAGGCTCTTCAAATCATCGGATTCTGACCAAACTCCTAGAAACAGACATTTAAAAAAATAAAAGTAAAAATAAAAACCATATTTGGAGTTTCCAACCCACAGAAATTGGGTGGATGATCAGTACATCCTTGAATTCAAGGCCTGGGGGCGCTAGGGATACGATGGAAGAGTTAAGAGGAAGGATGGGTCTGGAGTGTATTTGGGTTGTGATGAGGAGAGGTAATCTGAGATGGTTTGGACATGTGGAGAGGATGATGGAGGAGAGTTGGGTGCAAAAAGTGAGAAGTGTTAATGTTACAGGTAGGGCTGTGAAAGGCAGACTGAAAATGACCTGGGATAAGGTCATAGAGTGTGACATCAGGGCTAAGGGATTAATTAGGGAGGCTGCCAGAGATTGAACAGCTTGGAGAGCTGCCATTAGGTGACCAAGGCCGATGCATGCAAGCATGTCAGAGCCTTTATAAACGCAAAGCAAACAATTTGACTTCAATGTATATAATTTCTGTAACTTACAATCCATCAAGAAAGTCTTTTTAGCCATTGGCATGACCTGTTTATTCCCCCCATGGATTATCCAGTTCTTTCCCCATGGGGGAATTCCCCCCTAATTGGGAATCCCTGAATTAGAACATTTGTTTAATACTTTAAGGTGGCTGAAAAGCCTCTTTGTCAGGATGCCTCCAGATGCACTGATTTTGAATGAAGATGTGCTTTTGTGGATGTGGTTGCAGGAACCATTTATTTGTTTATTTTTTTATGTATTTTTTTTTTTTGGATTAGTTATGGTGGAGGTGGTGGTGGTGGGGGTGGGGGTGGCGGTGATAGTGGTGATGGTGACGGTGGTGGTGGTGGTGGCAGCGGCAATGATGGTAGTGGTGGCGGTGGTGGCAATGGTGGCGGTGATGGTGGTGGCAGTGGTGTTGGTGGTGGTTGCGGTGGTATGTTGCTGCTGCTGATGACTGGTATGGTACTCAGAAAATGGAATATAAAAAGAACATCACCATTTCAGAGCTAAGGATTGCCCTGGTGCAGATGGCAGTAGGTGAAACCAAGACCAAGAATGTGGCCCGGGCAGTGCAGCTCATCAAGGAAGCAGTTGGGGGTGGTGCCCAGCTGGTGGCCTTACCTGAGTGCTTCAACTCTCCCTATGGAACTAGTGAGCATACCACTTCATGTGGTGCAAATGTGTGGTGTACTTAGTTTGTCATAAATTGTATTTGAGATACTTACATAGAGATAGATTGTCATTTCAGTTGTCTTCTTTTTCCTTATTCCTGGCACTGTGGTTTTGGCCATCATCCACTCACTTGATTTAATGCTGCCTGCTTCTTCCTTTGCTTTTTTCACTCAATCTCTTTGTCTGTCCTCCTCCCTTCCTACTTTTCCCTTTCCTTCATATCACTTTTATTGTTCTGCTTTTCACTTCAGGTGGCTTTATGCTGAATGACAGGCCTAATGGTTTCCTGTAACCTGGGAAACACTTTAAATGCTGGGTGGTAACCTTTATAGCTAGATAATGAGGTGATGTGGAGCCTTCTATGATGTCCCTGGTATCTGGGTGGAGGGATACAAATTTGGCATCCATCCAGGAACCAGACTTTTACACTTTTCCTCACACCTCACCAAAGTGAGGCACTGTTGGCTTCAAAGGAACATCAGTTCACTGCATGGGATGGCCCTGCAGGGGGAGCTGCTTTCCTGCAGTTGATGGGTCTGCTCAGCCAGACATTCCCAGGTTGATCAACAACAACTGGTATTCAAGCTTATTTGTTACAAGAATAACCCCCTTCAGTACATGTAGATTTAGATGCCTAGGTACAAGAAATTTTTTGGAATTATAGGATTGTATTGTTTGAAACTACATAATCATACCTTTTTTTTCTTTTGCTGAAAGAGAAAGAAACAAAGACTAGAAACTTGCAAAATTGTTCCTTCTAAAGAACTTAATAGAAAGAAAGCCAGATTCACAGTTTGTTTATTGTGAGATGTCTAATGGAGGTCATAGACAGAGGGAAAGACAGTTCCACAGTTGACCATTTGTCTAGTGCTGTAAATCAGCAAGCAAAGGCCGATTAATATCAGTGTCTGTATCGGAAGGGATAAATTATCCAATAATTGGAATCATATTGGAATGGGCTGCATAGGAATGAAAAATATGTGTGTGTTTTACCCAATTACCCTAGACTCTAGCACTTATTTCTCCACCATTTTAGGCGTGAACTAAAGGTGTAATGATGATTATATTTAAAAGATACAGTCATATCCCACATCCATTTTACTGTCTTAAATGGTAAAATGCTTGAATTAAAACATACGGAATATTTAGACCATGATATTATATCACTTATTAGTTTGAAGCATGACACAAATACCTAGACAGCAGTCTTCTGTCAAAGAGCTGTGGTGAACCAGGCAGTACACACACATCCCCTGCCAGTGTTCCATCAGTGATATGACTTAGGCTTAATGTTTACTTCTGATGGTACAAGATCTGTGAGCAGAAACTCAGTTCCTTTTCTTTTTTTCTATTACTCTTCAGTAAAATGTATATAATTAAATAATATACAGTACACAATGTAATTGCTACTGTTTTTGTTTGAGTTAAGTGAATTTAGTGCTAAAATTGTCATTACTTACAAATCTAATTTTTTCTGACTAGTGCAAAACAATGCTGGGACAGTAGGGTACCAGGTTTTGCTCCTAATAGGGACCATGAAAAGTGCCGCCAAGAAAACTCACCCTCCTAGTGTATTTCCTACTTTAAATATGTCATAAAGTTATATGAAATGTTGCCATTAATACATTAGATTATAAAGTAACATCAGCAATAAAACATAAAAACATAAAATACACTTAAATACAGTATGTACTGTATTAGCAATATTACATGTTAAACACACACTCCCTCCATTCAAACATAGCACTCACCAGGAAGACCAGAGTGAAGGGCTTAATGGACTTGATGCTAAAGGGTATCTGCCGTGATTTTGTATTTCAGCTCTTCATCATACCTGCGTTTTTTCATCCCCTTGCGGTTGTCACGCTTGGCCTTCCCTTTACCACCTGCTGTTGCAGGTTCACGCCGTACACCATTTCTTCTATCACCTGGTCCACCTCTGGCCCTGCTTGAAGCACAAGGTGATATATTCCTGTCAGTCACTAATCAAGGACACAAGAGTGTAACACTCAATTTGCAAACACACTGAACACCTGCGGGAAACAGCCCAAAACTGAGTGTTGCCGATGGCGTCGCTGTGGCGAGAATCCAAAACTTATGGTGTCAGAGGGTGCGAAAGTGAGTTTTTTTAGTCGCAGATGTGCAGTCACGGAAATATTTGATGGCTGCCGCCAAAGTGTGTTTCACCAATGTGGATGCCACAAAACCTGGTGCCCTACTGTATAGTCAATCCATCCACCCATCATCCAATTCTATGTTGCCCCCTGAGGAGCGTAAGAACCCGGGGCTAGGCAGATTGGTCCTGACATTTAAGGTGAGAGTGACCAGCCTCACTCATCCCTGAGTTGCATTATGTGAGCAATAAACCCCAACCATCCCTTGGATATAAACCTACATAGGCTTAATCTGATTGGAGAACCTTAATTACCCTCTAAACCACCAGGCACCATAATTTGGTTATATGGTTACCACTCAGCATAGTAAATGGTTTCCTGGTGTACAGGAAACCATTTGGCTTGTCACTCAGTGTAGAGTCACCCACAGGCAGAAGGAAGAGGAAAGAATGAAGGAAAGAAAGACAGAAGAGGGAGTGTAAAGTCACCTGTAGGCAGGACGAGGAAAGAATGAAGGAAAGAAAGACTGAAGATGATGGAAGGAAAGAAGGATATACTGTACTCAAACTATGGCAAATATGTAAACAACATGATTAAGATGATATACTTAAATGTAGATGGAATGGTATCCAAACTATTAGAGATAAAAGACTATACCAAAGAAAAGGAACCTCATATTACTTGCCTAACTGAAACAAAATTAATCCCAAGGATATTAAATGACACCCTAAGCTTTGAGGCATACAATATTTGGAGAAGTGATAGAAATTTGAAAAAAGGAGGAGGAGTTATGATATTAACAAAGAAAAATCTACAAATCGGAGAGGTAGACCTAGAAATACCCTCAAAGGTAGTATTAATTGCAATGGAGATCTACACATCTGAAGGGAAAATAATGATGACAAATTTATACATGCCACCCAAAACAAGCACTTGGGAAAGAGGTGAATATGAAGGCTTGGCAGAAAAGACAATACGGAGTGTAAGAGCCCTGCTACATAGAATGGAAGAGAAATCTGAAAGAATTATATTAACCAGAGATCTTAACTATCTATCTATCTATCTATTGCCAGACGCCTCAATCCCGTTTGGGGTGGCCACAAACAAATCGCCTCCAAGTCGCCCTGTCCCCCGCCATTTCACTGTCCTGCTCCCAACTCACACGCCCCTCTCTCATATACCTCTCCACCCCATCCCTCCATCTCATCCTCGGCCTCCCCCTTCCTCTTCCCCCCTCCACCTCACTCACATACACTCTCTTCGTCAGTCTTTCACCCTCCATCCTCTCCACATGGCCAAACCACCTCAGTGTGTTCCTCATAACGCTTCCTATCACATCCACATCCACACCACAACGCTCCTTTATATCCTCATTCGTCAGCCTGTCTCTCCATGTGACTCCACAGGCTCCTCTTAAATAACTCATTTCCACTGCTCTCACTCTTGACTTGTGTCCTTCCAACAGATATAAATTGGAATATTCTATATGTAAAAAGCCATGAAAGCTGTTGGGATCAAAAGCTCCTGGATCTTGTACAGGAGTTTTTCCTAACAGCACATGTAAAGGAAAACACCAAAAAAAGAAGACTAGAAGATCCATCAGTAATAGATCTGATATTTACTAGGCACTATAATGATATCTACAACATAATGTATCACCCTCCATTCAGCAATAGTGACCATGCTGTATTATATTGCAACTTCAGGATTGCATATAATATAGTTAGCAGTGATGAAAGTTACAAAAAGAGCCTAAACTATAAAATGGGCAGCTATCATGACCTAAAGAAGTACTTTATAGAAATAGATTGGGAAAAGGAGCTTAGAAGACAAGTTATAAATGTCTGTCTATCTGTCTATTGCCAGACGCCATAATCCCATAAGGGGTGTCCATAAACAAATTGCTTCCATGTCGCCCTGTTCCCTGTCGTTTCACTGCCCTGCTCCCAGCTCACCCCCCTCTCTCATATCTGTGAATTTTATAAAACAGGAGTCCAAAATTATAGCCCTCAGCATAAACAGAAATAAGGATAAAGAAATGGTTTAATACAGAATGTAAAAAATAAAATGGGAATAGATACAGAAGACAAGTGAGTAGGCACATAACTATAAGCAGGCAAGATATGGCTATTCAAGGATAAGGAGATGAGCTCAAAGACAGTTTGAGGAAGACATTATAAATAAAAATACAGTAGTGATCAACCGAAACTGTTTTACAGCTACATCTGAAGCAAAACCAAAGTTAACCCCAAAACACCGGGTTATTTATAGCACAGACGTTCTCTAGGTATGGGCATTTTTCCGAAATAGCCTGTTTTTAAACCTTAATATCTTGGAAACTGTAGCAATAAGGGAAACAAATTAAAGACCTTGTTGCTCACCAACTCCTCTTCTTGTGGATGAAAGTATCCCCTGGTCTTTAGGTCATCTTGTTGATGAGTAACAGTGTGAGGAAAAGGAGTAATTTTTGGTACGAGAAACAGGATATATTCATGCATGTGCGCGTGGCCCCAACTATGGCTTCGTTCTCAGCGTGAAAACTTCTCCATTATTAGATAAGCTAGACATGGCGGCATCCAAGGCACATGCTATGGCACTATCACTGAGCCCTTTCCTAGTATCCATGGAAAGAGGCTTGGCCGGGGTGGATGAGGCAAAAGTCCACATGAGGCAGGAGCAGAATAGGATGAGAAGATTTAAGAAAGCATTGTCCTACACCTGTTAAAGTCACAGAGATGACAGAGGTATGGTTGGCTTGGCTGGTGGGACTCTTTCCATATCTTTTGGTGACGAGATCAAGTGGCGATCACTTCAGCCTGTGGCGCGAAAACAGTTGCAGTTCCTACTGACGCCCGGCAGCCTCCATCCATCCCTTTTGCGTCAGTCCATACCGACACCTGGCGTTTAGGAGTTAAAGGTAAAATACAGTCCATCATGGATGAGAGGATAATCTATATCCAGCAGGAAGATATTTGTGTCACTCTCATCTTAAATGTCAGGACCAACTACCTAGCCCTGGGCCCCTACTCTCCTCATGGGGCAGTGTAGGATTGGATGGATGGACTTAATAAAAAATTTCAATTAGTTTTTACACAAGAAAGTAGATTTGAGAGAGATGATAAGGTACATGCATGCCCACACATATTAATAGATATACGAATATTGGAATAAGAGGTCCAGGATGAGTTGAGCAAATTAGACAAAGGAAAAGCAAATGATCCTGATGAAATTTCAGGTTAGGTGCTACATGAATGTGCAGAAGAGTTAAGCAGACCAATATACAGTATTTAATATTCAAGGAATCCTTAAATCAAGGTAAATTCCCTGATATTTGGCAGAAAGCAAACATTCAAGAAAGGAAATAGACAGAATCACCAATATCTCTGACCAGTGTTGTACAGTAAGTAAGGCACTAGAAAAGCTGATAAGAAAAATTTAGGTAACCATTTGGAAAAAAAACAATGGGATAACAGAAAGACAATTCGGTTTAAGAAAGGGGAAATCATGTGTTACTGATCTATTAAGCAACTATGATAGGGTTGCAGGAACCCTACAGAAAAGAGAAGGTTGGGTCGACAGTATCTATTTAGATTTTAGGAAAGCATTTGACAGAGTACTACACCAAAGATTTTTATGGAAATTGTACCATCAAGGAGGAATCCAAGGTAATCTGTACTGTTGGATGCAAGATATTCTCAGAAAAAAGGAAATGAGAACAGTTCTAAGGGGAAATTTCTTATCATGGATATATTATGACTAGTGGAGTTCCACAGGGCTCAGTTATGTTTTTAGTACAGTACCCTCGCGTCCAACACGGTAATATTGTCATGTACGGGTCCCGTGTTGGACCAAAAACGTGTTGGACAAACAACAGAGCTTATGGGGAAAAATGAATTACATCAGCAACCCTAGGAAAAGTCACCCTAAATACCTACCATATACCTGTACATATATTGGTTCTGCTGTAATTATAATAAATGGTACTGTACGATGAATGATAACTAACCTTTTAGGATAGTGCTGGTGGGCTTGTTGGGAATGGAAATTGGTATTCGAGGCTGTAGGTAGTCCTACTGGGTCCCCGGAGGATGGCTGCTGGCGTCACTAGCGGGTAATGGCTGCTGCTGCTCCTCAACCTCCCTCATAAATCCTTTGAAATCACACTCAGAATCACTGTCCTTGTCCACATCCATGGAAGGTCCTGCTTCTGCCTGTCCTAGCAGTCCATAAGCCTTCACTGCCACCAGGATCATGCCTTGGTTTTTTATTATGGTCCTCACGCTGGCTTCATTCACGTCATAGGCCTTGGTGATGCCCACATTCCTCTCCCATTTCTTCTTCCTCTCAATGATTTCTAGCTTGGTGGCCTGAGGGAGGTGCCACCGCTTCTTGGGGTTCTCAGGAGGCTTCCTAGGCATCGTGAGCAGGGTAAAATGCAGCAGCAAGGGCAGAAAATGCAGCGAGAAAAAAAAAGCACCATCCACTGCGAATTATGCAACTGAGTGGCGCTATGGCAGGAGAAATTTAAACAAAACATCACGTGAGAGCAGAACTGTTTTTAAATAGGCGGCATCACGATCACGTCACGATAGCGGGCGGGGGAGGCTACTTGATCGGAAGTTTTGATTGGCTGTCAGCGTCACGGAAACGTCCAGTATGATTGTGTTGGACCAGGGGTGATCGTGCTAGAGGCGAACTCTGCGGATTTTGCCCACTTCTCAGAGCTCCATCCGTGTTTTGCTAATGCACCCGTGTTACAGTAATTAAATTGTAAAAAATTTTTGCTCTCCATGCTGGACACGAATCATGCTGGACAAACGTGTGTTGGACACGAGGGTACTGTGTATATATAAATGACATTGACAGCACCATTGGAAATAGAAGCTGTCTAAATATGATTGCTGATGATACAAAAATACAAAGGAGAATTGCAAATGCAGACTTTTGCAGCGAGCTACAAGAAGAATTAAATAAGCTTCATGAATGGAGCAATAGATGACAAATGGAATTCAGTGTTGACAAATGTCATGTAATTAAGTTTGGTAAAAGTAGAAAAAAGACCAGTCGGGATTATAAACTGGGAGGTTCAGCCCTACACACATCAAAAAAGGAGAAGGACCTAGGAATGATAATAAATAGCTGACTGTCTTCAGAAGACCACGTCATTGAGAAAGTATGGAACAATATATACTGTACACTGCGTGCCTGCTAATATGAGAATAGCATTCACATATATAATTGAAGACATGCTGAGAAAAACCAAAACATCATTCATCAGACCAACCCAGGAGTATGTATCAGTAGTTTTGGAATCCACATCTCAAAAAACACATAGATAAGATTGAAAAAGTACAGAGGGCTACTACAAGATGCATACCAAGCTTAAGGGATCTAAGCTATGAAGAACAGAAAAACTGAACCTCCCAACATTACAAGAGAGAAGGAAAAGAAGAGACATGATTATGCTATATAAATGAATCACAAGGAAAGAGAAAATAGGCACATAAGTATATAGCCTATGGGGAAGCATCAGCAAAAGGCCATTGCAAAACTCTGTGTAAAAAGAGATGATAAAGACATAAGGAAATTCAGTTTCCCAAATAGGGCAATTGATCAGTGGAATGCACTACCGAATGAAAGAGTGTGTGGCAGCACTATTCATAAATTTAAGGGTATGTATGATAAAAATGGTTTAATATACAGGACAGTATGAGCTTGACTCATTCCTATAAAGATACAATTAGGTAAGAACACACACACATTGGAGGTAAAGTTTAACCCTTTAACCATGGGCATTGTTTTGACCCGACTGCCCCCCCCCCCCGTGTGGGTTCCAGCCAAAATGTAAACAAACTTTAAACCTTTATAACTCTTCACAGAATAATGCTAGAGCGAAAAAATAAGGTACCATTAGAAAGTACTAACCTTCAGCCTTGCAATGATGTAGGTTTCATTACATCATGGACTTTCACTGGGCAGGCAGAGCCATTAGAAGTGAGCGATCTAAAATCACTATTTTTCGCCCCACACACCATTACCAAATGCCAACCACACTCTGATAATAATACTATAAACATATATGAACACTGCATACGATAAACACCCACTCTGTGTTCACAGAGGCTGGTAAAAGGCACTGTAATTGCCCGCACTTCACTGCCACGTCAGCAACATTGTCACTCACAAAGCTGGACAGAGACTGATGTGTGTTTGGGCACGGATGGGGGTGGGCCCGGGGGGTGGGAGGAGGGAGGTGGGGGTCGGCTGGAGTGAAAGAACTTAATAGCCACTTTCCCTTGAAACAATTGGCGCACGGAAAAAGCGCATGGTATTCAAAATATTCACAAACATTCCAGAATGACACCCGCGGTTTGGTCCAGTTTTTTCAATGTCATTCTGGAATGACACCCGCGGTTAAGGGGTTAAGTCCCAGGTAATGGTAAGTGAAATCATCAATAGAACATGGAAATTATCAGACAAAGAAGGGTTTAAAAATGTTTGGATAAAGAGAGATGCAAATGAGGAAGAAAGAGCTAAAATAAAGGAGTTAGTAAAGGAAGCAAAGGCAAAAAATGAACGGAGAACAGAGGAAGAGAAGGCATTGTTTTATTGGAGAGTTATGGATCAGAAATTGTGGAAGTGGTACTGATGGAGAGGAGGAGAGAAGAGGGTATAAAAAACAACAAAAATAACTTGAAGGTGGCATGTACTAATGTTGATGGTTTAATATTGGCAGGGTTAGATATCAATGATTTACTGAGGGTACATGAACCTAATGTTATGTGCTTTGTAGAGACCAAGTTAAGAGAAGGTATTGATGTTCATATGGGAGATGGTAAATACAAACTGTGGAGAAGAGACAGAATAGAAAAAATGGGAGGAGTGATGGTAGCAGTGAAGAACAACATAAATGTAGATACTGTGGAAATGGGAGAGGGCAGGGCTGAAGTGATAAATATGAAATTAGAAACTGGAGAGAATGGCAAGAGAGATATGGTGGTAGTGTATGTTCCCCCTAAGACTAGAGCATGGAATGATGATGAATACCAGGAGATGTTGTCAGACATGGCCAGTTATCTACAAAAAATTATTAAGAAAAGCAATAATATAATTTTAATGGGGAACTTTAATTGTAAAGAGGTGAACTGGGAGGAATGGGACTCAGGAGGCAGCGAAGATTCGTGGGGCACTATATTATTAAATATTCATTCATTGCCAGACGCCATATATCCCAGATGGGGTGGTCAAGGGCCTAGAGTTGATTGTTTTACAGGGAGGGGCACCAATCCTCCACCAACCCCACTTGACACGTAGGGATGCCAACAGCATCTGGTGTTCCCAGGCGGTCACCCATCCAAGTACTAACCAGACCCAACGTTGCTTAACTTCGCTGATCGGACGGGAAGCGGTGTACTCAACGTGGTATGGCAGTTGGCATTATTAAATATAACAATGAATAATTTGATGACGCAGTGGGTCAAAGAAATGACATGATTCCAAGATGATGACACACCAGCAAGATTAGATTTGCTGTTTACCAAAGAACCTGATGTAATAGAATCTTTGAAATATCTGTGCCCACTACGAAGAAGTGATCATGTGGTCATTGAGTTCCAGATGATAAAAGGGAACGTGGAGCCAAGAGACGAGCTTTATAGGCAGGGAAGCTACAACTTTGGGAAAGCAAACTTTACAGGATTGAGAAAATTTTTCGAAAATGCAGACTGGAGAGAATTCACAGAAACAAGAGAGATACTGAGGAATTGGGATATCTTTCTAGACCTCTATAATTTGGGAGTGGAAAAATATGTGCCAAGAGTAAGGGGGAAAGAAAACAGGAAAAAAGAGTGGTTTAATAGAAGGTGTATGATAGCAAAAAAAGAGAGAGACACGGCGTGGAACAACTGGAGAAAGAGAGGTAACAATAGAACAAAGGAAGAATATAAAAGAACTAGAAATGAATATGCAAGAATTCGTAGAGAGGAAGAAACTTTGATAAAGATATACACTCAACCCTCGGCTATCACGGGTTCTGCTATAGCGTATCTCGCTATCACGTCTATATAAAAAACTACCCAAATACCTTTATCACGCACTAAATGCCCGCTATCGCCCACCGGGAATGCTCGAAATTTTCGAGAAGGCCGGGCTCCAGTGCTCTGCCCAGCCAACAAAAGCTTCACTCCGTGATCGGTCGTGTGACGTCAGCGCCAGCCAAGCGCTGATTGGCCACCCGACCGAGTCTCCTGCCCGCCAAACCATTCAAGTGCGCACCCTCAGACCGTGAACAGTGACAGCAAGAACAATAACCTTTTTTATGATATGACCATGGCCAACGTACCCCCTCCCTGTCCCACTACCATCACCCAACATAATGCTGCGGCACCTGGGGAAATAAAGAAAAGGAAGAACCTAAGTTATGCAGATAAACTGGAAATGTGAAACTTATAGACAATGGAGAGACCAAGCGAAGTGTGGGGAAGAAATATAACATCAGTGAATCAACTGTGAGGGGTATTTATAAGAATCATGATCACATCATAAAACATGCTCATTTTTGGACTATTGTATGTTAATATGTGGTACAAAATGGGTATCTTAGGGGTAAAGATTAAGGTCATGGCACCAATTAGAATTATATCCATAAGTTCTTCAATTCGGCTATCACGGTTTCGGCTATAGCGCAGCCATAGCAGGACCAATTGGGAGTGATAGCTGAGGGTTGAGTGTAGTAGACAACTGTAAGGATGAACCCAAACTGTTATATAGATTTGTGAATGGCAGATTGAAACAAAAGGAAGGAATCACCAAACTGAAAGTAGAAGGAGAGGTCTATAAAGATGCGGCAGTGCAAGCTGAAATAATGAACAGATGTTTCCATTCGGTTTCCAATAATGAAAAGGAGTTGGTGGAAAGGGAGTGAGTGACTTGAAATGTAGTGATGAGAGATATATAAGTGGAAGTACAGGAAGTGTATAAATTACTGGAAACTCAGGATGTAAGGAAAGCCCCAGGACCAGATGGAAACTCTAATTGGGTACTGAAGGAATGCAGTGAACAACTGGCGGATAAGATTCACAGTTTACTTGTGTGTTCTCTGGAAGAGGGGAAAGTGCCTCGGGAGTGGAAGAGGGCAAATGTGGTACCAATTTATAAGGGAGGAAACAGGGAAGAACTCCTGAATTATAGACCAGTGTCCCTAACCAGCATGGTCGCAAAATTGTGCGAGAGAATCCTGAAAGATAATAAAACATGTGGAAGAGATGAATATTTTGGCTGAAAGTCTGTTCGGATTCAAAAGTGGAAGGTCATGTGTGTCCAACTTGTTGAGCTTTTACTCAAGAGCGATTGATGTGCTACAGAAAAGAGACGGTTAGGTGGATTGTGTGTATTTAGATTTGGAGAAGGCCTTTGACAAGGTACCCCATAAGAGACTAATACGGAAACTAGAGCATATAGGAGGCCTGAAGGGAAGTCTCCTGGAATGGATGAGAGACTTTTTGAGAGACAGACAAATGAGGACAGTAATAATGGATAGGATGTCTGGATGGAAGGAAGTAACAAGTGGAGTCCCACAGGGCTTGGTGTTGGCACCAGTAATGTCCCTGATTTACGTAAACTATGTGGCAGTTGGAGTGAACAGTTATGCAAGTCTGTTTGCTAATGATGCAAAGATCTTGAGGAAGGTAGAGGTTGGGGAGGACTGTAAAATGCTGTAGGAGGATCTGGATAGGATACATGATTGGAGCCAGATGTGGGAAATGAAATTCAATGCAAAGAAATGTAAAATATTGGAAATGGGTTAAAGTACCAAGAGGTCACCACAGAATTATTTGATGGGTAATGAACCAATCACAAAAGTGAGAGAAGAGAAAGATTTGGGAATGCTGGTCCAGGACAGTTTGTCACCTGAAAAACATATTAACAAGATAGAGAGACATATAAACTCTTGACTAACATAAGAGTAGCATTTCATTACATGGATGAGGAGATGATGAAAAAATTGATAGTGACCATGATCCGCCTGAGATTAGACAATGCAGCAGTAGTGTGGTCCCCACACAAAAAGAAATATAAACAAGATTGAGAGAATACAAAGAACGGCAACCAAGATGGTCTCCAGTCTGGCAGATCTGTCATGCAGAGAGAGGCTGGAAAAGGTGGGTTTGCCTTCCTTAGAGCATAGGAGAGAGAGGGATGACATGATTGCAGTGTTGAAGACCATGATGGGAGTAGATATAATTGACAGAAAAGATCTGTTTGTATGGGATAAGAGAGTAACAAGAGGACACGGAATGAAATTGAAGAAGCCAGGCTGCTTGAAGGATATCAAGAAATATAGTTTTCCTTATAGATGCATAGACCTGTGGAATAGCCTGGACAAAGAGATATTCTAGTCTAAAAACCTAAACGAGTGTAAAGCAAAATTTGACTTATCGAGAAACAAGAGACAGGAACCTACAAGCATAGCTCATTTCCTGTGTATCACAATTAGGTAAATACACCACACACACACACACACACACACACACACACACACACACACACACACACACACACACACACACACACACACACACACACACACACACACATACACACACATCACACACACACGTACTTCGCTTATCCCATTGCCACCACTCACTGTATAGGCTACTTCTTCTGTCGGCTAAGTTTTTCATTACTTTATGCTGTCAGAACGGTATTTCACCTACCCCAGGGTAGATAAGTAGTCATTTGAAGATATCCCCATCCCTAACACCCCAAGATTGCCCCATTCTCAGTCATGGTAAGTGATCACCACTTATTTACCGTTTTGTACACACAGAGTAATCCCTCTTCATGCCCATTGATGTTTCTAGAGGTTGTATTTGCTCCACAATTAATTTTAGGTATGATCAGGATTGGTTAAAAATGTTTCAGAGGGCCAAAGGGGGACTTCAGGAAAAAATTAGGGATTTCACCTTACCAGATATAACATGGGTTTCAGTGACACGGTTTGCGTGTTTCCATATTATGTGGTAAAAATCCCAGATACAGTACATTAGCTGTGCAATTTGTGGGTCTACTGTAAAAAGGATGGCACTCAGATTTAAAGTTGTTAACTGTACTTTTACTGGTAAGTATGGCATTGATGAAGCTTACACTTGGTGGCACTGTGCATGCTTGATGGAACAGCTGCAGCATCCCTCTGAGAACCAAGCCTCCTCATATTTCACTGCATCTCACAGTGGGAAAGATCCTGTTCCTACCATGGTGAGATGCTGTCTACCACAAAGGGACATCAGATCCCTACATGGTGTATGTACTATACCTGTAGGTCAGCCCTTAAACAGCAGTTGCTTACCTGTCTCTGATGTGTCTGTATACTCAGACAGATAGAGGTTAAGGTACAGCAACAGCTGGTAAGTATTTTCCCTTCAGATTACTTTCCTGAGTATGCTGAGAGTATCCCTGGTGAGAGCACAGAGCCTCTGGGTGCAGCGGCTAAAAAGTTTGGAGTGTTTGTGGTGGGAGGGTCAGTTCCGGAGCGTGATGGTGACAAGCTTTATAACACATGCACTGTCTGGGGACCTCAGGGCAACATGATTGCCAAACATAGGAAGGTCAGTCACTACAACTTTTTTTAGGAGCTTATGATCTTTGATTGATTATTAACTCCTGTGATGATGTGTATTTATTTTAGTTACCTGTGTTTCTTGGTATGGTGTGGTGCTTTTGGTTGATTTTACTCAACTTATAAGAAAGGCTGCTAATATTGAACAGGCTAATGAAGTCTGTATCTAACTTTCCAGTTTGAAAAGACCTTTTCTAAGCTGAATGAAAGCATTTGAAGGGAGCAAAGGTATGTATATAATACATCTCAATGAAGAGGTTAATCCTGTAGCAATTCCCCTACTCAAAATAGCATAGTCTTGTTTACTTTGAATGAAATTTCTACATCAATCCATAGCAGTGAAAATGTTTTTTAATAATCCCAGTCTGTCGGGGTGAGCAGACCCATCAACCATAGGCAAGCATCTGCCCCTGCCGACTGGGTCATTCCCTGCAGTGAAACAATGTTCCCATGCAGTAGACAGTGCCTCTTCATTGGAAGGCATGGGGGGAAATGTGGAGGTTGGTTACTCTGATGGTTGCCACATTTGTGTCTCCACCCGAAGTTGGTTACACTATGTGGTTACCACCCAGCATTGTAAATGGTTCCCTAGGTTACAGGAAGTCACTAGGCTTGTCACTCTAGTGTAGAGCCACCTAAAGTGGAAAGAAGAATGAAAGTGATAGGGAGGATGAGGAAAATAAAAAGACAGGAGGACAGGCAGAAAAAAGAATGGTAAAGGTGAAGGAAGAAGTAGGCAGCACTGCATCAAATGAGTGAATAATGGTCACCACCACCTACCACTTGTAAAAATATTAAGGTACTGCTTAACCCTCGGACTGTTCAGATTTCCCTCAGTTAAAGAAATAATTTGTTTATAGCTTGAAAAAAATGATAAGTTTGATCAGTGCAGCCAGAGTGTAAAAAAAAAAATGACTAATTAACCAAAGCATCATAATGTTAAATATACATTATTAATGAGAGTAATCCATACATCAGCTTTTTAATGCACCTAGGTCCTTTGTCAGTACAGTACAGTGTTTATGGTTGTTGGTTTTTGTACTCCCTATATGTCATTTAAGTAATACCCTCTTTGTTAAGTTCTGTGATACACATGGGGAATTTCAGTAGTGGACCTTCATACTGTGGTCAGTACTAATGTACTGTATTAGCCCTATTACCCCCATACAGTTTCTTGGATGCCTGGTGGCATTATGAGTAACAATGTTTCAGCCAGATTTGGCTCATGAGAGTATAATTCTGCTGGCTGGCTGGGGTTTATTGCTTCCATAATGCTGCTGAATTGACTGCCCCCGACCCTCAACACTCTTGATGGGATAATACTAGATTGCACGATGGATGGATGGTTTTTATACTCAAATTTATATGTTTATTTTGCAGTATTTAATGGGAAGAAGTTGCCACGGATATGTTTATGTGAAGCTACAGAACATTGTGAATGTTTTTGGCGTATCCGATAGAGCCAGGATTCTAGGGGCTTGACTGGTGAGTGAATGGAAATGTGGCCTATTGCACTGGGCAGATTTGGGCTGTCTGGACATTGCTACTCCTCACCCTGCCCTAGGGTGGGAAAGGAGGTCCAGATGATGATGATGATGAAGAAGTTAAGTGTTATCTAACTTAGCCCATTGAATCAGGGGATGTCATTTTTAGTATACCTGCACTTGCTGAGCTAGAACAAGTATTTTATTGTGATCAGTGTGTTTCTCTGTGTACCAGTCTGTGTATTTTTTGTATATGTGTATATGAGCAAAATTACTCAAGCATCTTTCTGTTGAGGAATCCTTTTTTTTTTAACAGTAGGTCAGTAGTCAAGGCCACAGGACAAAGTCAAAGGTTGATTTTGTAAAATCAACTTAAATTTTTTTATACGCTTTAGGTTAAACATTAGGGAAGGGTTGGGGGTACAGCAAAAATATTCAACACACGGACTTTTTTTTTTTTTTTTTCCCCAACTGTGGGCATAGCCTTCACAGCCTGCTATTAATGCCCAGTAGTCCTCCTACATACCATATAATTCTTTAAAAAAAAAAAAAAAAAAAAAAAAAAAAAATTGGGAATGAGATGAATGATCATCTCCTTTCCAAGAAAGTCTTACTGATACAATAATGACCACAGCAATAAAAATAGTGAAGACAGACACCAATGAGGATGCTGCTGTTCTGGCTGTGTTGATGCTTATAATACAGAAGGGGACTACTAGTTGGGACATGTTTGTTGGAAGTTGGAGGTGGTGGCTCATTCGGTAGAGAGGTGGCCTTCAGTCCTACCGGACCCAGGTTCAAATCCCCGCTGGGGCAGAGAACAGTTTAAGGACTTTAATTTCAGAAAATCAGACCCGCCGGCATGTTGTAAAAATACCCCTGCTAATACCAGTACATCAGTCCTGCATGAGACAGCCTTATCATGTAGTCAATATGGATGGTGGGAGTTAGCGCCGAAGTGGTAACATGTAGAGAGGTGTATGGCATGTAGGAGGACTACTGGGCCTTGACTTCAGGCTGTGAAGCCTATGCCCAAAGTCGGACACATAAAAAAAATATACTGTATATACTTAATTTGGAGGACCAGAAACCACGAGGCGATGGATATGACACAGCAGACCTCAATATCTTCAGCTGTTGAGTCGTTTTTTGATGTTAACAATGAGGATACCAATGTGAAGAAGTCTGTGTCTTTGAGTTAAGAGATGTTTGTGACATCCACATCCACATCAAAATAAGAATTCTCATCAGCAGTTTCATTGAAGTCAACAGTCGCATCAGCATCCACATCCTCATCAGCACTTGCATTATAAGGATGTTGTCGATGTTTGCAGATGTATGAAATTATGTTGCTCTAAAAATTATCTCACTAAACTGAAATAAGTAACATTATAGTCTCTCTCTCTCTCTCTCTCTCTCTCTTCTCCTCCTCCTCCTCCTCCTCCTCCTCCTCCTCCTCCTCCTTCTCTTTTCTTCTCTTCTCTCAACATGGTAAGACTTGGACAATTAACTGCAAGTCTGCTTTTGCACTAGATATGCATAATATTTGAGGCATACAAGATTAAAGATTGGAAACCAGCAATAATCACTGCCAGTTAGTGACGGTGTGCTGTCATCCCAGGGATATTTGCCATACTAGGCCTATCATTGTGAATAGTAACTTCTGCCTCCTAGTGCTATAAAGCATGTTCACTAAAATGGTTTGATGGCAACTGTGCCAGAGCAACAGCCCAAAAGTCATTAGCATATAACTCTTACTTAAAATCAGAAACATCTGAATCACTCTCCCAATTTAAAATTACTAGAAATCATGCAAAAGCTGTATTAAATGTATCTAAATCAAACTTTCTTCAAAAGCAAGCATCAAAACTACTTAACAACACTAATGACAATAGAATATTCTGGTCAACTCTTAATTCTTTCAATAATAACTTTAACAAGTCATCTTCCATTCCCCCACTATAATATTCAGATGGCGACATGACAAATGACCCACGTGGGAAAGCAGATATCTTTCCCAGTACCTTTGCCAGAAACTCTACCATAGATGATACCAGCCAAAATGTCCCGGTACTGGAACTTGATTCTCCCGAAATTGCCCCACTTAAAATACAGACAAGATACGTAAAATCCATGCTAGACAATTTACCTACCAACAAAGCTCCAGGCCCAGATGGAATTCCGCCAGTTGTTTTCAAAAAGTATTCCCCTGAACTTGCCTCTATCCTAGCTAAATTATTCAGACTATGCATACGTACTTCTTTATTCCCAAATTCATGGAAAGAAGCCAATATCCACCCAATTCCGAAGAAAGGAAGATCGTCTGACCCCTCCAATTACAGACCAATAGCTGTCACATCTTCTCTTGGTAAGGTATTTGAAACTTTAATTAATAAGGACATTGTTAAACATCTTGTATCCAACAACTTAATTAGTGATAGACAATATGGTTTTTGCCACGAAAGATCCACCATTGACATGCTCAATCTCTTAACTCATACCATCCATCAATCAGTTGATCTCTTTGGAGAAACTCTTGCAGTAGCTCTTGATATCTCTAAATCTTTCGACAGAGTATGACACCATTCCCTGCTGTCCAAACTCCCTTGCTATGGACTAACATCTTTTTTTCCTTTGATTTCTTCATATCTTAGTGACAGGAAAATAAGAGTAAAAGTAGATGATGTATATTCCAATTTCCACTCGATTAACGCCGGCATGCCGCAGGGATCAGTTCTGGCGCCAGCCCTATTTCTGGTTCATATTAATGATCTCTTATCTGTCACCCACAATCCCATTCACTCATATGCAGATGATTCAACGCTACATAGTTCATTCACACTCGGACATCCATTTACGAAGTCTAATATCTCCACCTCTCAGCTCAGTACAGCCATCTCCATAAATCAAGATCTGTCTACAATCAGTGAATGGGGACAAAACAACCTTGTCTCTCTTAATGCTAGTCTATCTATCTATAGCCCGACGCCCTAATCCTGCAAAGGGTGGCCGCAGACAAAACGCCTCCAAGTTGCTCTGTCACCCACCATTTGCCTACCCTCCCCCCATCTCACCCCCCCCTCCCTCATGTACCTCTCAACTCCATCCCTCCACCTCATCCTCAGTCTACCTCTCCCTCTCCCTCCCTCCACCTCACCTACATACACCGTCTTAGTCAGTCTTTCATTCTCCATTCTCTTCACATGTCCAAACCACCTCAGTGTATATCTCCTAATCTTCTCAACCACATCCACCCCACAGCGTTCCTTCACTTCTTCATTCGTCAACCTGTCCCTCCATGTCACTCCACATGCACCTCACAAGTAACTCATTTCCACTGCTCTCACTCTTAACTTGTTCCCCTCTTGCAAGGTCCATGCCTCGCTTCCATACATCAGGGTAGGGATCACAATACTATCATGCAGTGGCTTCTTAACTTCCATACTCACTTCCCTATTTCTCATCACTGCTTTCAGTGTACCAACAACCTTCCTTCCCTGCTGTACCCTTTCATGCATTTCATCCCCCAAAGTTCCATCCTTACTCATCACACTACCCAAGTACTGTAATTGAATGCACTCACATTCTCCATATTCTCACCATCTAGCCTCATTGCACACTCTGTGACTTCATTCCTCTCAAACACCATAACTTTACTTTTGTTTACATTAACTTTCAGATTCCTCCTCCTACACACTGTCCCAAATTCATTCACCGAACCTTGCAACTCCCATTCATCTTCACTCAACAGTACTGTATCGTCAGCAAACAGCAACACCGGCAGCTTCCAAATCTCACCCTCATTCTTTAGAGCCACCCCCATGTCCACTGCCTTACCCTGCACCTCCTTTACAACCCCATCCATGTATATATTAAACAGCCATGGAGACATCACACAACCCTGTTTCAGTCCCACACTGAGATCAAAGAACTCACTCAGCTCACCATCCACTCGCACCGTAGCCCTAGCTCCCTCGTACATACTCTTCACAGCACTCAACAATTTCCTCTCCACTCCATATATTCTTAATACCTTCCACATATCTTGCATATCTATTCTGTCATAAGCTTTCTCGAAGTCCATGAAGGCAGCATACACTTTCCTTCCCTTCTCTAGATACTTCTACACTAAACATCTTAGAACAAATATCTGATCTACGCACCCTTTTCCTTTCCTAAATACCCCTTGTTCTTCTCCAACTAGCTCCTCTGTCATATGCCTAACCCTATCAATGAGTATTCTACCATATATTTTACCAGTCACACTAAGTAGGCAAATACCCCTATGGTTACCACATACTTCTCTCTCCCCTTTTCCTTTGTATAAAGGAACAATTATACCTGATTTCCAGTCCTCTGGAACCCTTCCCTCTTCCCAAGCCTATCTACACAACTTCCATATCCACTCCACAACAATCTCACCCCCATACCTAAGCATTTCACCACACACTCCATCAATTCCTGGGGCCTTTCCTAACTTAATCTTCTTCATCGCTTCCACTACTTCCGCCCTACTGATCTCTTCCTCCCTCCTCTCATCTCTTCTTCTCCCAGCCATTCCCCAACCACTAGTAAAACTAAATATATACAGTTTACTAACAGACAGATATTGCCAGATCCGTACATTACCTTCAGTGCGACTAATATACCCATCTCCAAAAGTATTGAATTCTTGGCATCTCACTTAACAGTGCCCTCAGCTGGACCTCTCATGTCAGATCACTTGCTAAAACCGCCTCAAAGAAACTTGGATTATTGTACAGAGTCCGTAACTTCTTCGCCAATGAGCAGTTAGCTATAATTTATAAGAATCATGTGCGCTCTCAGCTTGAATATTGCTCACCCTTGTGGAATGGTTGTGGAGAGGTTGCATTAAGACAACTAGACAAAATTTAGAACAAAGCTGTTAGAATCAATAACAACCCTGCCATTACAAATAAACTACCTCCCCTGCAAGTAAGAAGGAATGTTGCCTCCCTTGCATTATTTTACAGATATTTTTTTGGCAAATGCTCAGACGAAGTTGTGTCCATGGTGCCACCTCTCCATGCCTTCCCTCGTGCTACACGGGCTTCTAGTAGTGCTCATGACTGGAATGTCACTCAGCCATATTGCAGACCTTCTGGCTATCAGAATTCTTTCCTTCCCCGAACTGCATCTCTCTGGAACTCGCTTCCCCTGAGTTGTTTCCCTCCAAATTTCAACCCACAACTGTTCAAGTCTAATTGTTACAGATATTTTATGAACAGAGGACACCAGTAATCTGGTGTATGGATTATTTATTTATTTTTTTACTCATTTGTTTTTCCTCCCTCCGTTCTGTTATTTATAAAGAAAAAAAAATACAATACATCAATTTACCTTGTGTGTGTGTGTGTGTGTGTGTGTGTGTGTGTGTGTGTGTGTGTGTGTGTGTGTGTGTGTGTGTGTGTGTGAGAGAGAGAGAGAGAGAGAGAGAGAGAGAGGAGAGGAGAGGAGAAGGAGTGGCAGAAGGTGTGAGGAGGAGTCCAAAGATGTCTCTGAAAGAGGTGAGACCTATGGCAGACACCACCCTTGAAATTGGCTGAAGGCTGAGATGGTGATGCCATGGTAGAGGTGCCTGGTTGTGACACAGATGGTGCTGTGGACCTGGCAGAGGTGCCTGCCTGAATCGTAAATGGTGCTATGGCAGAGGTGGCTCTCTGAGGTGAAGAAACAGTGACTGAGGTGCCTGGCTGGGGTGACTGAGGCTGATATTAGGAGGTAGAGGGCTGGGGTGACAGAGGTTGATGTGAAGTGGTTGAAGGCTGGGCTGATGGAGTGGCAGGTGTCACCTGATGAAAAAACAGTGTGATGGGGGACTGCGTGGTGTTCCTTCTCAACTGCAGCTTGATATTCACGGTCCTCTCTCAGGGAGGTGGCCATGGCGTCGGTAAAGATGGCCTGATGATTGGGGTGCTCACAGTAGTCAAGAAGGATGTCCAATGCATCACAGACTTGCTCGAGCCTGGGGACATCAGCCACTTCATCCTCCTCCTCTTCCTCCTCCCCTGCATCCTCATTTCCCCCTGCAGTTACTTACTGTGTGATTTCATGGTTGGACATCAACTGGTACCCAGCGTCTCCCTCGTCCACTTCCAACCAATCATGGATGGTGTCGTCAGTTACCTGTTCTGCAGCTTCCATCCACAGGCTGAAGTCCTGAGCTTTGAAGCCAGCTAAGTCAGCAGTTGCCCTTCAGGAGCTTGTTCCAACCATGCTCAAGGGTAAGTGCAGAGAGTTCCTTCCAAGCCTGGGCCCAGTTTTTGATGGTAGACTTGAGGGAATAGCTACTGCCTGAGGTTGGCCAAGGTCCTCTCTTCTGACTCTCATCTCCTTGGGCTGCCTCCTCCTCATCATCAAGCACAACCATCACGTCTTTCGTAAACCTCTTCCGATACAGTTGCTTCATTGCTGGGATAATACCCAAGGCCATTGGTTGCAAGATTGAGGTCAAATTAGGGGACAAGAACATGACCCTAATAACATCTTCTATCTCCAACCAACTCCATCTCAGAAGGATGATCAGGAGCACTGTCACGGAGCAGCAGAGCCTTCATTTGGTCGCGGGCAAGGCCAAGACCCTCCGTTTGATAACAGATAATCTCCATCACAGCATGATTGTAGAACCATTCTGAAGATCTTGGGTGTGAACCAAGCCTTCAGCAGGTGGAAATAAATGGTTGGGAGACTATCCATTAACCCCTGGGGACAACATTGCTGTTTTTTCATGCCTCACTACAATAGGTTTCAGATGATGAGAACCTATTGCATTGGCACAACACAAAATAGAGACATGCTGCATGCTCCTCTTACGACCAGGTATCGATTTCTCCTTATCATCGGCCAGGTATTATTACGGACACACTTGAAGAAGAGACCAGTTCCATCATTTTTATAAACCTGATTGAGACATAGACCTTCAGCATCAATAAGGTTTTTAAGCTTTGTTTGAAACACATCTACTCCTTTTGTGTCAGGATCCAGTGCATCACCATAAGTACTCATGTTAAAGAGCCCATGACGAAGTTTGAACCGAGTTATCCAGCCTTCAGATGCCTTGAAATCCGCGATGTCCAGTTGCTCAGCAAATTTGGTGGCTGCAACCTTCAGTTTAGCCCCTAAAGACCAGAAATCTCCCACCCTGGCTGCCCCCCAGCTGCATTTTGGGTCTGATTTTTCAGCTTTCGCCAAGGTAAAGTTTGGTCCTATATATTTCAAGGGCTTGAATTTACACACCTGAAAATGTATATAGTAATCACTCAATTATCCAGATGCTCTGTATCCGACATGCTCCATATCCGGACATTAGGCCTTGGCTCTATTAAATCCATGTCCGGATTTATTTGTCTGTGTCTGAACGTAAAACTTCTGACATCAGCGGCTTGGTGGCCTACAATTTCAAAAAATCGGTTGGGTGGCCAGCCAGCCTCTCTGGCTACATGCGGGTAATAGACCAAACCTGCCAGCTGAGCAAAAATGGCGATCTGGTTCCTTACCAAACAGTCAAAGTCCCATGGCCACCCTTATCACTCGGAAAGTTCTGCCAGCGCGAGAGTAATACAGGTATGTAACCCACAAGCTGAGCAGTCCGGCTCTTTACCAAATGGTCAAAGTCCCTCGGCCACCCAGATTGCTTTGAAAGTTCCATCAGCATTCAAGTGATACTTTATAGGCCCATAATCCCCAAGCTGAGCAATATTTTTGTCTGGCTCCCTACCAAATGGTCAGAGTCCCTCCAGCTGACCAGATCACTCGGATGCTAACGAGCATGTGTGAGTAATATAGACCCTAACCCACAGCCTAGCAAATATGGCCGTCTGGCTCCTCACCGAACTGTTTAAGTCCCCTGGCCACCCGGATCACTCCGATGCTCCCTGGAATTTGCAGCCATCCACCTCCCTACTGAATGGTCAAACTCGCCTGGCCAGCCATATGATTCAGACACTCCCTGAGGCCATGATGTACAGGGGCTCCAGTGTTGCTCATTTGCCTGGCCGAGCAAAATTAATCCTTCCGCTCAGAGGTCGGTTAGGCGCATTTTCCTTGTGTACTCAGAGCCAAGTTTGGGTAGAGATATGGCAATTCAGCGTTCATGTGGTGGTACCACACCTCAGTTCCTGCCTGTGAGCGTGGATTTGCTTGTGACAATGGCTGCTTCCACTGTTGCGTTTGTGGTGGTCTCCTACATTCTTCAGGCCTTAATTTCCTCAGTGACTTTCTCATGTGTGTGATGGTGGCCCCACCACAACCCAAAAAGCAAAAGAGGAGGGTTTTGACTGGAGAAGAAACATGAAATATTGAGCAAGGTTGACGCGGACTGGACCACTTCACACATTCTGCATAAATACAATCTGGAAATCAACCTTGTTTGATATAAAGAAGTCACGGCCCAGTCTTACTCAGTACGGACTGAACTATGGTGATGCCACTTGGAGGGGTGACAGGAAGGTGATGTTTCAGCCCCGCCATGCCGCCATTAACCAGTCAACCATGGTTTGGTTCTGCCATAAGTGGGGTGCTGGCGTGCTTGTACATGGGACCGAGCTGAAGGCGGCAGCCGAGAAATTTGCACACCTACACAACATGCATGACTTCAAGACATCCGAAGGTTGACTCTTCTGGTTCAAACTTCGACATGGACTTACTTGCCGTACGGCACATGCGGAGGCTTCAGATGCGGTAGCGGAGGATGTTGAGTCATTTTGCCAGGAAGTGCAGTATCTGATCAAGGAATAGGGCCTTGCTCTCAATCAGGTTTACAGTGCTGACAAAACTTGTCTCTTCTACCACTCGTTGCCCACCAACATCATGGCAGAAGAGAGGGGGAAGACTGTGCCTGATCAGAAGTTGTCCCAACAGCATGTCTTGGTTTTGTGCTGTGCCAGCCCTAATGGAATGCACTACCTCAAACCCATTATTGTTGGACTTGCAAAACAGCCATGTAGTCTCCATGGGTTGATGAATTGCCTGCCTGTTGTGTGGTACAATTCTGTGAAGGCCTGGTTTACATCCAAGATCTTCAGAGATTGGTTCCACGGACACTTCGTCAAGGAGGTTATTTGTTATCAGACAGAGGAACTTGATATCCCTCACAAGGTGCTTCTGAGCCTCGATGATACCCCTTCGCATCCGGCTGAGAAGGAATTGCTTCCTGTTAATGTTTGTATCAGGTACATGTTTTTGTCACCTGATACAGCAGCTCTCATTCAACCAGTGGACCAAGTTGTTTTTGTGGCAGTGAAGAGACTGTTCCATCGGAGGTTCGTGGACGAGGTGATGGTGGTGCTTGAGGATGAGCAAGGGGTCGAAACACTTGGAGAGCATACCTTGGAAAATCTTCTCCGTTACAAGATAAAGTCTACTGTGTTCAACTGGGTGAATGCTTGGAAGAAAGTCTCTGTCAAAACCATCAGTAGTGGTTTGTCTCATCTCCTTCCGGGATACAACTTCGAGGGACTTAATGTGGACGATTTCCACCTTTGTCTACGTACAGGTGGCAAGGATGTTGACATCGATGATGTGTGGAAGTGCTTGGAGGACGATGGCAGCAGTCCAGGTTATCAGACTTTGTCTGATGAGGAGATCACCGCTGCTGTCTCTGCGGGGCAGGCAGAGGACAGCAGTGAGGATGAGGATGAGGACCCTGACTCTGAGCACCCCGCCATTCCATCACTCCCTCGTCTTGGTGCGCCATGTGACTGTATTGAGCAGGTGCTTGAATATGCCGAGCACCCTCATTGCGACAGGGAGTTGTTGCCATTCAGGCTGGCAGCGGATCTGCGGGCAGTCAGGGACGCTTTCATCCTCCATCACAATCATTGCACCTGTTGTCAGATCAATATCGACTCCTTCTTCAAGCCTGCCACCCCCACATGTGCGAGCCTATTCTGCCCACCACCACTGCCTCGTCCCCAGTCTTCACTTTCGGACCCACAACCGAGCACATCGACAGCCATTGAATCGCCATTAGATGCGAGTTTGAGGCTCTCTTTAGAGTTTCTTGAGGTGGGTAGGCCTCCATCACCTCACCACACATCCTCACCCATCACCCAGCTTCAGCAGATGGAGGAGGAGAAGTTTAACATCTGTTATCTGGTGTTGTTAGCCACTATACTCATTTTTTTTTATCGAGGCGAAGATGCACTTAACTGATTGGTGATGATGGGCTGAATGCTTCATGTTCAAATAACATCATTGTATTTTAAATAATTACTAGGTTTCGATTCACATTACCAGTAAATATAAGAAATACAGCGATGTTATTTGGACATGTTGCATTCAGCCAATCATCATCAACCCGTCAAGAGCATCTTCGCCTCAATAAGAAAAACGGAGTATAGTCTACATGGGATTACTGCACACCAGCTGGAGGCTAATGGGTTATGACTCCTGTCCACCGGTCATTGGGTGAGAAATACTGTACTCATCTGTGGATTTTTAAAATTTTTTAATGTTTATGCATGGTTTTCTCAGTCTTTAGCATTATGAAGTGCAACCCAAAAGTTCCAGTAATTTGAACAAAGGGAGCCAACCGTTTGCAGTTTTGCCTTTTGCCGCTAGGAGAGTCAGTAGCACCCCTTGTGCATCAGTGTGGCCCTGGCTGTGTCTGTGAACGGAACTGTTGTTGAGCTACACTTACTATTGTAATGTGTTGTGTATGAGGTTTGGCGGTTTCGCAATGGTGAACCAATGGTGCAGCAGTGTCAAGTCAGTGTTGATTGTTTTGTTCGATATCCAAGGGATTGTTCACAACGAATTCGTCCCACCCGGTCAGTCTGTCAGCAGAAAGTTTTACTGTCAAGTTTTGCAGCATCTGAGAGAGAACATCTGCCACAAACATCCAGAACAGTGAAAGAACGAGGACTGGGTCCTGCATCATGACAACGCCCCTGCCCACACATCAGTTGTTGTCTGGCAGTTCCCGGCTTCCACCAACATGTTAGTCATTACCCACCCACCTGTTTCGCCTGACTTTGCTTCCTGCGACGTTTTCCTGTTTCCCAAGCTGAAATTACGACTGAAAGGGCGCCGATTTGACTCGATTGAGAAGATCCAGATAGAATCGCAGGAGGTGCTCAAGACCATTACACCTGAAGCCTTCCAGGGATGCATGGACTCATGGGAAAAACGCTGGGACCACTGTCTGTATGCCCATGGGGACTACTTGAAGGTGACAGTGAGAACTAGGAGGTAAGGTAACTTCTTTTCCTACAATAGTGTATTCAGATTGCTGGAACTTTTGGGTAGCACCTCATATATTGGATATTCCCATGTATGTTTTGATGGCTAAATACAGCACTGTACAGTAGCCGAAAGGCCTAACAACACTGCCACAATTTGGTGTGGGACTGTCCATATTGGTTTGGTATGGGTAGGGTGTTGTTAGGTATGATTTTGGTCCGTATCCAGATTTCGTCCCTATCCGGTTACACTGATGGCCCGGTTACGTCAGATAATCAAGGGATTACTGTATTTCGCTCTTACATGTCTAATGGTTACCGCATTATCAACCGTCAAAGATAAAAAGTCGCCCCTTCTGTAAGAACGAAAATATGGAAGATACATTATTTTTGCCAAATAACTTTACAGAAATTCCTTAAATCAATATGAATTATGTGCCTAGACATGAAACAAGCTGAAGGAATTAGCATGAAAGTAAAAAAATAAAAAAAAATCATGCAAGATAAGTACAGTACAATATATATATACTCAGCCTGTCTGTGATAGTCAGTACGGTATTAGGACTTTACGTAGTGGGACCTGAAACTGACAGCTGTCTGACATTAGTCTTTAGGGGTTAACAGAACACACCCTCATGCTACTGCCACCTCGTGGCCTGAACCACTTCAGACAAGGAGTTTGTCATAGTGTGGCTTGGGCATCATCTTGCGCTCATTCTGTTAAACAGTTGTGCCATGATCACCAGGAAGATCACCCTAATGGAGTGCTTGTTCTTCTGTATATCCTGTAACATGGCATGGGGCATGTCATAGTGCTGGCTGAGCCTTGTGATGGCCCCTCCTTGCTCAGTCTTCTCCATGGAGAAACTGACATGATACCTATTAACAGGTGGTGGAGGAGTCATGGAAACATTGAGCAGGACCAGGCAAAAAGGCAGTCAGAACCTGCAACAGCAGGGCACCACCACAAAAGCCACAAACTCAGCCATCACACAGGGTACAGTAGTCAGAACACTAGGGCATGGAGCACTGAAGGGCCATAAGGGAAGTCACAACACTACAGCAATGAGCAAGGCATGGTGGGCCACAGGCAAAGTCACAGCACTGGGGGGTAGCCACCATGTAGGTCACAAATGCACAATGTGCAGATGTGTCGTCACTATACGGGAGTCAGAGCATTGGGCACAGAGCACTGATGTGCCACAAGGGAAGTCACTGCACTGCGGCAACAAGCGAGGTGTGGGAGGCCACAGGCTAAGTCATAACACTTAGGGGTAGCCACCGCATGAGTCACAGATGCATGATGCGCAGATATGTCCTCACTTTATGGCATCCACACGAGAAAATGAGAGAGTGACGGTAGGCTTAGTGCATCAGGTGGGCCACTCCCACAAGGCATTGTGATTGGCCAGTATGTTGCAGGGTCTCCCTGTGCACTGATTGGGACCCATTTCTGAGCCAGATGATACACATCACCACTGGAAAATGCATGGTACCACTGATTACTTCCTGTTTCTGAGCCAGATAGTGCCTAATATTGCTGGATATTGTTGTGATAGAGCCGAGCAAAAAGTGCTGGATACTGTGTTGGGCTGGATTGTGCATCCATCCATCCATCCATCATCCAATCCTACGTTGCCCCATGAGGAGCGTAGGAGCCCGGGGCTAAGCATTTGGTCCTGACATTTAAGATGAAAGTGACCAACCTCACTCATCCCTGAGTTGCATTACATGAGCAATAAACCCCAACCACCCCTTGGATATAAACCTTCACCGGCTCAATCCTATTGGAGCACAATATTTACCCACTAAACCACCAGGCGCCAAAGTTTGGTTATATGGTTACCACCCAGCGTAGTAAATGGTTTCCTGGTGTACAGGAAACCATTTGGCTTGTCACTCAGTGTAGAGTCACCCACAGGCAGAAGGGAGAGGAAAGAATGAAGGAATGGAAGACAGAAGAGGGAGTGTAAAGTCACCTGTAGGCAGAAGGACAAGGAAAGAATGAAGGAAAGAAAGATAGAAGAAGATGGAAGAAAAGAAGGATGGAGGAGAGAAGAAGATGGAAGAAAAGAAGGATGGAGGAGAGGACAGGGCAGACACCCAAAGACAGATAATTGAGAGATTATTGTTCGGTAAACCCTTAATGCTTGTGGGGGTTAGGGAACAGAGACCCCTGCGAGAACGGAAAATTTGCAAGCATCAAATTAGTTACCCCTCCCACGTGGTAAATATGCCTACACGATAAAGAAAATGGTTTCTGATGCTTTAATGATACTGACAAATGATTATGCATGAACATAATGCAGAATACAATATATTGTACAATAAAAGGTTTTAAAAATACCATACAGTAAAGTAATGTCAAACTGAAGAAAATTGTATGAGAGTGAGGGCACAGTGCACAAACACAACCAAAGTTTGGGTGGGAGCTGATTCATGACTGAGCAACACTCTGCCATCTGGTGGGCACCAAGTACGCATGCATGCGCCATTCAGACTTCGCATTTTTTCATTTTATTTCACTGTTCATCACTATTTATCACCAGAGTGAAAAATCCACGAGTAATAAAATCCGCAAGCTTCAAGTCTGCAAGCATCAAGGGTTTACTGTATTAGCATGCATTTGACCCCGATTATTGCTGGAAATCTTTTGTGTTCAGATGGACGTGACCGTCTGAGTATCTCTCCTAAGTACTGTAATTGCCCCCCAAAACTTTAGAATGCCCATGTACGGTAGAGAAAAACAATAATTTTGGAAGCAAGAATTACCTGAAAATGTCCCATTGTGACCATAGCTTTAGTTTCATCTTGCCATCCCTTGATCATTTCATTTAGTTTTGTAGAAATTTTTTAAACAGGAGATGTTAGATACAGCCTTCATTAACACCTCTGTGGTTGAGACCCTTCCTAAATTATAGCAATAATAAAACAAGAAATACGTAACTGAACTGAAGGGGTTAATGACTTATGTTTTCAGGTACACTTATTTGATATCAACGTACCGGGAGGCATAACATTCCGTGAGTCAGACAGTCTCTCAGCGGGGAACAGCTTTACTACATTCGACCTGCCAGATTGCAAGGTTGGCGTGGGCATATGTTATGATATAAGATTCCCAGAAATGGCACAAGTTTACAGTGAAATGGGTGAGATTTTTGTTATCTTTTGACAGATAAAGGCAGTCTTCATTATAAGTATTCCCCTCCCCCCCTTTTTATGCATTTTTTCTTATGCTTTCAGTGAATTTAAAAGAAATTGTAAACGATTTGCCAGTTGTCCCCAGTGTACATTACCATTTGTATGTAAAAAGCTGTGGTATTTCAGAAATCATTACTCAGTGAGGACTGCCTTTATTTTACAGTATTTTTATTTATAAGTTATGGTCATGTTTTTAAGTTCAGATTCTTACCAAAAATTTGGGCTCTACCATTACGAGGGGAAAATTTTCAAGGAGCTGAAACATGTGGATGGTGAACTGTTGAACAAATAATTTCTTTCTCTGTTTCATGTCTAATTTCTCATTTAAGTACAAGTTTTCATAAGTTTTTATTAAATTTCAAGGGTGGTAGGTGGTGGCTTCCATCATTCACCTACTTGACGTATTGCTGCCTACTTTTTCCTTCACCTTTATCATTCTTTTTCTGCCTCTTCCTTTCTGTCTCCCTATGTATTTCTTCCCTCCTGTCACTTTTATTATTCTTTCCGCTTCAGGTAGCTTTACATTGAGTGCCAAGCCCAAGGTTTTCTGTAGCCCAGGAAACCGTTGACTGCCAGATGGCAACCATATAACCAGATAACAGGCTAATATGGAGCCTACTTTGGCACCCCTGTTAACTGAGTGAAGAGATGCAAATGCGGTGTCCATCCGGGAACCAATCATTTGCACTTATCCCTGCGCATCACCACAGCAAGTAGGTGCATCTTAATTGTGAGAGAACATCAGTTCATAGCATAGGACAATCCTGCAGGGGTGATAGTTTGCCTGCAGTTGATGGATCTGCTCAGCTATACAGACCAGGGTTACTCAGCAACTGCAGCAACTAATTTTTAACGGGTCTTAGCAGCGTCTTTGTATAATAGTGGATATTTTGTGGACATAGTGAAGACAATATCGTATTTCTCACTCATAATCCCATTTACCCATGTGCGGATGACTTTGCATCACAGTTCCTTCACACTTTAACACCTGTTCACAAAGTTTGATATATCTAGCTCACAACTCAGTACAGCAATCTCCACAAATCAGGACTTATCTAAAATCACTGAATGGGGACAAAATAACATTGTCATTTAATGCCGATACCGACGGAAGTTCCTGGACAAGGTGATGGCTGTTCTAGAGGACGAGGACGAGCGCAGGGAGGTATGGGACATGCAAGGCCAGCGGACTTTGGAAAACCTTCGCCGCTACAACATCAAGTCTGCCATCTACAACTGGGCCAGTGCATGAAAGGAAGTCCCTGTCAAGACTTTAGAAAATGGTTGGTCTCGTCTGCTTCTCGGAACGATGTGGAGTACGATTTCCTAGGTTTTGTCGTGGATGACTTCCATGCACATCTACGTATGCATGGCGACGATATTGATGTGGACGATGTGCGTGAGTGGTTGGATGATGACGAGGGCAATCCTGGGTATCAGACCTTGTCTGATATCGAGATCGCATCTTCAGTTGGAGATGTCAGTACCCAGCTTGAAGTTTCCGACGAGGACAGTGACGATGATGCGGACTCCTCTCAGCATGACACAACTCCAGCCATCCCCAAGCTTAGCGCACTCCGGGAACACCTAGAGTTCGTTCTGGACCACCTGGAACACCCGGACTGCGACAGGGAGATGGGGCCCTTGAGACTTGTGGAGGAAGTGCATGCTTTCAGGCAGCACATCATCAATCGTCAGAATCGTCGTTCCTTGTGTCAATCAACGATTGACAGTTTTTTCAGGCCCGTGACCCCCGCTGTGCCTAGCCTTGGCTTCACTCCGTTGGCTCCCTAAGACAGGCCCTCATGCTCTGAGCCACAGCCCAGCACATCAGCCACGGTGGAGTCACTGCTCGACGTGAGTTTGCGTCTGTCTTCAGAGTCGTCTGCAGTGGGTACGCCATCACCACGACCCAGCGACGCACCCCTAGGTCACCTGCCAGTGATACTCTCGGACTCTGACGGTGAATAGATGCCAAGAACTTCTCCACTAGACCACACGGGAATTTACAGTGTTGTGCAGTGAAAAAAACAGTGCATTGTGTTAAGGATTTACAGTTGTGAGTGAAAAGACAATTTTTGAACTAAATTTAACGTAAATAGACTTGTGTGTGTTTTTGCTTTAGAAAATGGGTAGAAGAGTGGAAAAAGTTAAAGTGCAGAGTGCAACACTTAGTAAGTTACAATGGAGCATAAGTTAGACAAGAGTGCGCACTGTGAAGAGAACGGACTTCTGAGTGCGAATGACTAAGTTCAGTGCAAGACTTCATGAACAGTGTACTGCAAGTGCTTCAGGAAATCCTTCTTACTGTCAGAGTCCGAGAGGAGGTGGTTATTCATCGAGATGGCCATGGACTTGCTCTAAGTAGGCAGAATGTTTCATACTGTACTCTACTTTATTTTCCATACTATACTTACCTCAAACACCTCATTTCACTCTTTTATGTCCCTTATTGGTGTCAGTATGCTGTGTCTTAGGTGAAGGTGTTTTTCTGAGTTAGGCTAGGTTAGGGTTCATAACTACCAGTCCATAACCCAGGGACTTGTAAGTACCCAGAATGTTGAATATTGTATGAACCTACCTCAAAAACCTCATTTTATTCTTCTTTTGAATTTATTTCAGTCTTTTATGTGCCTTATTGGTGTGATTTGCATCTTAAATAGGTGCTATGCATGTCCAGAGGGAGTTGTATAGGTGTTTCTCTGAGTTAGGGTCCATAAGTACAAGTCCATAAGCTGGGGCCCAGTATCCGGACAAGACCACTATCTGGACCTGCCTATGGCTCTATTACGTTTGATATTGGAGGGATTACTGTATATGTATACAGGTGCCTGGTGGTTTAGTGGGTAATTGCTGCGCTCCAATTGGATTGTGCCAGTGAAGTTTTATATCCAAGGGGTGGTTGGGGTTCATTGCTCACGTAATGCCACTCTGGGATGAATGAGGCTGGTCACTCTCATCTTCAATGTCAGGACCAATTTGCCTAGCCCCGGGCTTTTACGCTTCTCATGGGGCAATGTAGGTTTGGATGATGGATGGATATAAAAAAAAAAAAAAAAAAATGGTTTTACACCAGGTATCCCCTAAGGCGTTGCCCCTGGGTAGAGGACTTTTTGGACTGGAGCGTGTAGCATTTTATGACCGGATGCCCTTCCTGATGTCCACCAATGACCCTTGGGTGGATTCAATCCTCTGACCCTTCGGTCAGAGTGGAGCGCTCTAACCCACTGAGCCACGGCTGCTATGGATGGATGGATATATATATATATATATACAGTAATCCCTCTAATATCCGAACGCCCAATATCCGAACATCCCCACTAACCGGACATAATCCTCCTGGGATCCAATATTCCCAAAATGGGCCAAAAACCGCAAAAAATTCGAAAAAAATCTGACTTTTTTCCCTCCCATAATTTGAAATTCCCACCTGGCGCCAAACAGCTGTTACACCATGGTCCCTTCACCCCTTCCTTCCTCCCCCTCCTCCCTCCCCTGTCAGGTTGCCATTTGGTATTTTTCATTACCAAGTGTGGGCCAATTTGGTAATGAAAAATTCGTTTGGTAATGAATTAGAATAATGCATTACCAAATGGATTTTTCACATGTATGAGGATACACAGGATGGAGATAGTGGATTGTTTGCTCTCTCTGATTAATCTGCTACCCTACATAGTGTGAAAATAATCAACATGGTGTTAGTTATAAGGAGAGTGATTACATGTATTTCCACTTGTATATATAATTAGTGAAGAATATATGCTAGCTTTACGAATTTGGTAATGAAAAGTTATATTTGACAATGAAAGTTGAGGAGATTGGTAATGTGGCTGTTGCGATCTGGCAACTCTGTTACCCCACCAACATCAACAGTCACAGCTTAACTCCGATGGAGAGCAGATACTCATAACAGTGCAAGCCTCAGGTGCTTGTTTTTTGTGAATAAACAGTGAATAAACTGCAATACCTTGCCACTAGAACACACGGGAATTTACAGTGTTGTGCAGTGTTAAGAAATTAGAATTTAGAGTGCAGAGGATTAACTGTGGACTGCAAACTGGCGGTTCAAACCAGTCCAAGAGCAAGGGACTTGTAAGTACCCAGAATGTTTAATATTGTATAAACTCACCTCTAAAACCTCATTTTATGGTTCTTTTGCATTTATTTCAGTCTTTTATGTCCCTTATTGGTGTGATTTGGGTCTTAAATAGGTGCAATGCATGTCCAGAGGGAGTTGTATAGGTGTTTTTCAGAGTTAGGGTCCATAAGTACAAGTCCATAAGCTGGGGCCCAATATCTGGACAGGACCACTATCCGGACCTGCCTATGGCTCTATTGATCCGGATATTGGAGGGGTTACTGTATATATATATATATATATATATATATATATATACAGTGCTCGACAGAAGTATGTGGCGCCCGGCGCCCCTCCCAACGAAATAAACCTTTCATCTATGGAAAAACATGTAAATAATGCATTATAATTACTTTTAATGCTTGATAGGGTTTCCCTTGCACCTCTTCATGGACCTGAGATGTCGTGGAAGTGAAAGGGCCAGGTTCCTCAGGTGCTGGGGTGATATACTTGCCCAGGACTCACGAATGGCTGCTTCCAGATTTGGGAGAGAGCTCACGTCCTTCCCTTGGAGATTCTTCTTTACGAGGTACCAGAGGTTTTCTGTTGGGCTGAGGTCTGGGATATTGCCTGGCCAGTCACGAAGCCAGTTGGTGACAGATTTGGCTTTATGAGCAGGTTCACCGTCCTGCTGAAACACTCGTGCACCTGTAAGCTCGAAGGACTCAGGTAAATGATCACAAAGCAGCTCCAGGTAAACGTCTTGATTCACTCTGCAGTTCTTGGGAAGCACAACAAGCTTCCCCAACCCCTTACCAGGGAATCAACCCCATACCATTAGTGAATCAGGGTGTTTAACTGTGCTCTCCACGTAACGGGGGTCAAGTGGGTCACTACCTCGTGCCAGTACACTCACGCTTCTCGATTACAGGTAATGGTAAACGTTGCCTCACCAGACCACAACACTGAACCATTGCTCCTCATCCCAGGTAAGGTACTTGTTAGCAAAGGCAAGCCTATGAAGTCGCTTGTTACCTGTAAGAAGAGGTTTCTCACAGGCCTGTGGCTTGTGTAACCAAGTTCATAGACTCTTCGAGAAACCATGCGCACTGCAACCTTTGCCAAACACTTCCAGGTTGCTCTCCTTAAAATTCCTTGCAGTCACATGAGGATTAGACTCCACTGCATGTTTTAGCACATTAACAGATCTCGGGAAAGTTTTCCTGGGCCTACCAGACCGTGTTTTTTTTGTAGGAACGTCACCACTATTTTCAACTTGTTTACAGGCACACCACCTCCACACTGTCGACCGAGCCACACCAACCAAATCACTAATTTCCTTTGTGAGGTGGCCTGCCTCCTTGAGAGCACTGGTCTGTGATATTATTTCACTCGACAATTCATGGGTAGGGGCCTTAGTAAAGTGGCGAAAGCCAAAACACTGCGGGTCGCTAGGTAAGAAATGGCGCAACAAGAGAAGGAGGAGCGGCTAGGTTCTCCTCTCTCACACAGCCCGCAGGCAACTGAGGGGCCAGCCAACCAGCGCGCAGTAAGGCCTCAGGCTGCCGTGACGTCATGTTAGCGCCCAAAACTTCTGGCTAAATTTTTTCTCCAAAAAAAGGTGATTCTTTTTTCACCAAAAGTATTGCACGCACCGACATGGGGGCACAATACTTTTGTCAAGCACTGTATATATATATATATATATATATATATATATATATACAGTAACCCCTCCAATATCCGGATCAATAGAGCCATAGGCAGGTCCGGATAGTGGTCCTGTCCGGATATTGGGCCCCAGTTTATGGACTTGTACTTATGGACCCTAACTCTGAAAAACACCTATACAACTCCCTCTGGACATGCATTGCACCTATTTAAGACCCAAATCACACCAATAAGGGACATAAAAGACTGAAATAAATGCAAAAGAACCATAAAATGAGGTTTTAGAGGTGAGTTTATACAATATTAAACATTCTGGGTACTTACAAGTCCCTTGCTCTTGGACTGGTTTGAACCGCCAGTTTGCAGTCCACAGTTAATCCTCTGCACTCTAAATTCTAATTTCTTAACACTGCACAACACTGTAAATTCCTGTGTGTTCTAGTGGCAAGGTATTGCAGTTTATTCACTGTTTATTCACAAAAAACAAGCACCTGTGGCTTGCACTGTTATGAGTATCTGCTCTCCATCGGAGTTAAGCTGTGACTGTTGATGTTGGTGGGGTAACAGAGTTGCCAGATCGCAACAGCCACATTACCAATCTCCTCAACTTTCATTGTCAAATATAACTTTTCATTACCAAATTCGTAAAGCTAGCATATATTCTTCACTAATTATATATACAAGTGGAAATACATGTAATCACTCTCCTTATAACTAACACCATGTTGATTATTTTCACACTATGTAGGGTAGCAGATTAATCAGAGAGAGCAAACAATCCACTATCTCCATCCTGTGTATCCTCATACATGTGAAAAATCCATTTGGTAATGCATTATTCTAATTCATTACCAAACGAATTTTTCATTACCAAATTGGCCCACACTTGGTAATGAAAAATACCAAATGGCAACCTGACAGGGGAGGGGGGAGGGGGAGGAAGGAAGGGGTGAAGGGACCATGGTGTAACAGCTGTTTGGCGCCAGGCGGGAATTTCAAATTATGGGAGGGAAAAAAGTCAGATTTTTTTCGAATTTTTTGTGGTTTTTGGCCCATTTTGGGAATATTGGATCCCAGGAGGATTATGTCCGGTTAGTGGGGATGTTCGGATATTGGGCGTTCGGATATTAGAGGGATTACTGTATATATATATATATATACAATACTTTTGTCAAGCACAGTATATATATACATATATATATATATATATATATACAGGTAACTCGCACGGAACACGTGGGTTTCGTTCCTACCGTGCCGTGTTAGGTGCGAAATCGCGTATATTTAAACTACAGGTAACTCGCACGGAACACGAGGGTTTCGTTCCTACCGTGCCGTGTTAGGTGCGAAATCGCGTATATTTAAACTACTCCGTATTTTGCTCCCTAGACCCCCCCAAATGTGTTGTTTTGCTGTTATCTGTCACTAGAAAGCACTTTAAGTGGTTAGAGGGTTTATTTAATGTTATAACTCACAAATACAGTACTCCAGAGCAAAACTTCAACACACAAATACTGTACGTAAACACAAGGAAACATTCCGACGCCGATCATAGGTAATCATATAAATCAGGTTAACTGGTACCAGTGCTTTAACTTACAAGTACATACCAGAACAGTACATATTTAACTTAGAAGTGCAGTACTGTGATATCGAATGATTTCAGTACATAATCTGTTTGGAATGGCTGAAAAAAAAAAAATGTTATGAATACATTTTCACCTTTTTGATATATATTTATGGTAGTTTCGAGTTATTTTTTACGTTATCGTTGTGCCCATGCTTGGAAAAGGGAGCGAAAGAGTTGAATTTTCAGTCCTAAATGAGAAAACTGCAAGTCCTCCAAGGCTAGACTCTGCCACGGGAGAATAAAGTGGAGGGTCAGTCCGATTAGCAATAAGGAAGTTGTGTCACAACTTCCAGCTCCCACACCACGAATGCTAAAAATAGAATCGTAATGCAGTTTCAGAACTAACAATAAGTCCAATTATTACGAATACAGATACAAAGCAGAAATAAATACGTTTACAGACGGGGAAAACGTACTTCTTCCGTCATAACATGTTCATTTTTCTCTATCATTTTACGTTCATCTTTATCATTTTACCTTGTTATTTTCGCAATATATATTGCTGTCTCGTAAACAGGGTGGTTGTTTGTGTTTTGCAAGGAGGAAAAAGATTGTATTTTCTGTCTGGGTCGAGATAATGGGTGTACCTATGTGTGGTTAGGCATGGCCACGAGCGAAAAAATCTTACATCCACTCATCACGATAGCAGGTGGTGAACTGACAGATGATACATGAGAGGGTGAAGTCAAGGTCAGTCTCATGTCCCAGATTTTCGTTCACTTCCCGAAAGTTTATTCACAGTTTTCTACAAGTTGCATTGCATCAAATGATCCAAACCATTACAGCAAACCTGAGCAAATAGGTAACGATACCAAGACAAATATGTATTTTTCTTTTATTATAAGTCTTTAACGAACACACAAAAAAAAAGGCAATATTCCGACGCCGATCATGGGTAATCATATAAATCAGGTTAACTGGTTACAAGGCTTTATTTAATGCTTTAATTGCTTACAAGTACATACCAGAACAGTAAATATTTAACTTACAAATACAGTACTGTAGAAAAGCAGTACAGTAAGAGTTTAACGAACAAACAAAAAAGGCAATATTCCGACGCCGATCATGGGTAATCATATAATTCGGGTTAACTGGTTACAAGGCTTTATTTAATGATTTAACTTTATTTTAGTGCTTACAAGTACAGTACATACGAGAACAGTAAATATTTAACTTACAAATACTGTACAGTATTGTGGAAAAAACGAACAAATAAAAAAGGCAATATTCTGACGCCTATCAGGTAAACTGGTTATAAGAATTTATTTCTTGCTTTAACGTTATTTAATAGTACTTTAAGTTGCACATAAACTTACCAGAACAGTACAGTACTGTAAATATTTAACTTACAAATACTGTGCTACTGTACTCGGGAATGTCTCACTCACTGAATAATTTCCCGCCTAGATCGTCACGTAATCAAAACAAACCGCGCGCTGCGGTGACGTTCGAGGATTTGATCTTTCAAAGGCCTCTCCTGCGTTAATTTGTAGTTTTCATAATGGTTTTTTAAACTTACGTTGTCTTATATGTATCCCAGCCCTTACCGTGTATAATTGCGAGCGCGTTCCGTGAGATCGTGTTCCGTGCGAGTTACCTGTATATACACACACACACACATGCAGTATATATGTATATAGGTATACCTTGATATACAATACCCCGGCTTAGCGATGGGGGTAGAAAATACCACCATTACCCCCCTACAATGGCCATACCCCGGATTAACGATGGGTTTTCATTTTTTTAAACCGATTTCTATGATATTTTAGACAAATTGTGTGTTTAGGTTGATTTATAAACTGTTTTAAGGCTTAGATTAATGTGTTTTAGTCATAGGTTGGATGAACATTGCCATTTTGGGTTCAGTTTACTAAGTTTGATTTTTTCTGGACTTATATTTAACAAATTTCTATTTTATTTGTTCATTTCAGTGAGTTATTTACTGGTGTTAGGCTTAGGTTAGCTTCATTTACAGCTGTTAGGCCATTTATATTGGCTTTAAACTTTTTTTGGACTCATTTGGGTGGGTTTAGGACTTGGTTGGGAGGGGGGGGAAACCCAAGGCTCGAAAATGCATCCCAATACTTTGCATGTTAAATCTGCCCCAAGATAAGATTCTCCACTTGACGATGGGTTTTTACTTAACCAATTGCATCATTAAACCGGGGTATACCTATACAGTGTATACAGTAGTCCCTCATTTATCAGGATGCTCAGTATCTGGTCATGTTCAATAACCGGTTGCTGGACCATGGCTCTACTAAACCATTATCCAAATTTACTTGCTATTATCCGGACGTAAAAGTTCCCCGGGACCTTCGGTCGGCCATCCGACATGTTCAAACATTTGGTATTGTGGCTGCTGGGCTCAAGCCATGAGCGGGAAGTAGTCCGTAACCCACAGCCAGAGCTAAAATGTCCGTTCGCCCCTGTACTGACTGGCCGAGTTGCCTGCTCGTCCTGTCACTCCCATTGAACTTCCAGCACCCAAGTAATACGACTACTGCAAGCAGTGTCAAAACATCCGTACACATCCCCACCGAATGTCCAATATTGCGTGGCTTACGGGCCAAGTCTTTCCCAATCGCCACCACCGTCAAACACAGACCACGAGCCATGAGTAATGTTCTGCGACAGTGCCCATCTGCCTCTCCACCGAACGCCGAAAGTCCCCCAGTTATGGTGAGTTGTATTTCTGCATGGCCACTCGGCGTCCAACAGTCTGCAAACCACGAGTAAATGTACGGTAAAAGCACGTCCAACAGTCCGCAAACCACGAGTAAATGTACGGTAAAAGCACCTGTCCACCTGTTGACAAAGGGTTTAGAATTCTGCCCACAGTCTCTCTTCTCCCACCCTCCCGTCCCTCCTCCATACCCTCCTGGCTCTTCCCTCACTCCCTCAGTCCCTACTCTCCGCCGTGGTGATAACATTGACTCGTGAGTTTTCATATTTTTTTTGCGAATTATTCGACTACTATTGGTCATATTGAAATTCCAAGATGATCATGAGAAAGCTCATGAAATTCTGCATCTAGACATATGCTTAACTCCTAGAAGGTGCTGGCAATATTTGGCTTGGTGGATGAGTTTGGGAGTGTGTGTAAGAAACGGAATCTAAAGATGAATGTAGGGAAGAGTAAAGTGATGGTCTTCGAGAGAAATGAAGCCAGTGAATGTACAGTGAGGTTGGATGATGAGGAAATGGAAAATGTGAGTACTTTTAAGTACTTGGGTAGTGTGATGAGTAAGGATGGAAGTTTGAAGGGTAAAGTGCTTGAAAGGGTACAACAAGGAAAAAAGGTTGCCGGTTCCTTGAAAGCATTGATAAGAAACAGGGAAGTGAGCATGGAAGTGAAAAAGTTACTACATGACAGTATTGTGATACCAACTCTAACGTGTGGAAGTGAAGCTTGGACGTTGCTGGAAGGACACAAGTCAAGAGTGAGGACAGTGGAAATGAGTTGTTTGAGTGGAGCCCCTTGAGTCACATGGAGGGACAGACTGACAAGTAAGGATGTGAAGGAGCTTTGTTGTATTGATGTGGATGTGATAGGAAATGTTAGGAGAGACACATTGAGGTGGTTTGGCCATGTGGAGAGGATGGAGAGTGAGACTGATGAGAGTGTATGCGAGGTGGAGGGGGAGAGAGGGAGGGAGAGGCCAAGGATGAGATGGAGGGGGAGAGAGGGAGGGAGAGGCCAGGTGATGAGATGGAGGGATGGAGTGGAGAGGTATATGAGAGAGGGGGGTGTGAATTGGGAGCAGGGGAGTGAAATGGCTGGAGACAGTGGGCAACGTAGAGACGATTTGTTTGTGGCCATCCCGTATGGGATTAAGGCATCTGGCGGTAGATAGATAGATAGATAGATGATGGGACGTTATGTAAGTTTTATGAACACTTTATTTTTGCAGCATTTCTGTACTTTTACTTAATTTTTATGTGTTTTTATTAGCATATCTTGTAAACAGCAGTGAAGATGATGGTATACCATTTATACCAATATAACCAATTTCCGGTGGCATATTTGACTGTGGTTTTTTTTTGGAGCCCCAGGAACAGTCACTCATCACAGACAACAGATTTTCATACCGTCAATTTTTTTGTGGATTTTTGTTCTTTATGCATTGTTTTGTTCTATCTATCTACCTATTGCCAGACGCCTCAATCCCGTTTGGGGTGGCCACAAACAAATCGCCTCCAAGTCGCCCTGTCCCCCGCCATTTCACTGCCCTACTCCCAACTCACACCCCCCTTTCTCATATACCTCTCCGCCCCATCCCTCCATCACATCCTCGGCCTCCCCCTCCCTCTTCCCCCCTCCACCTCACTCACATACACTCTCTTCATCAGTCTTTCACCCTCCATCCTCTCCACATGGCCAAACCACCTCAGTGTGTTCCTCATAACGCTTCCTATCACATCCACATCCACACCACAACGCTCCTTTATATCCTCATTCATCAGCCTGTCTCTCCATGTGACTCCACAGGCTTCTCTTAACCCCTTAACCGCGGGGCGTCACTTTCGTGACGCTTGGGAGCAAGGGATCATACCGCGGGGCGTCACTTTTGTGATTCTGTGTTATTTTGAATTCACCCGGGCTTCCAAGTGGGGGCTTGTATCATCTATCATTACTGACAATGTCCAACACTAGTCAGCACTCCTAATCTCATCTGTACTCCCATCCATTGTTGACAATTTAGCCATTTCTCCCCATTCTTGACTCCCCTCCCTACCCCCCCTCCATTACCCTATCCTCTCGCCTGCCCGGCCATGCTACGCTAAGTAAATCTTCCCTGGAATTTTTCACTGATTTCATCCATTGAAATAAGCCCTATGTTGTATTCTTATACCAAATAATATATACAAGAAAGAAATCAGGTAAGTGAAAGTGCCATACACCTGGAATTGGCTAATTATCACCTGACAACACCTCACGTGCACTCGTTCGCTAATTTTCGCTGTTTTTTTCCCCTTGAAATATGCCGTATAATCTATTTTCGTAATAAATATACATGTAAGGAGGGAAGGGAGAAGCCTAAGTGATATTTACATTCACCTGGAACTACCTAATTTATAATGTATTGTCTAGATTTCCTGCCAATCATATCAGTGCTACACAAAGCTGTTTCAAGATTTAACATTGGTAGCTCTGATTATATATCTCCTAAGTAGGCCTCTAATCTATTTTCGTAATAAATTTACATGTAAGGAGGGAAGGGAGAAGCCTAAGTGATATTTACATTCACCTGGAACTACCAAATTTATAATGTATTGTCTAGATTTCCTGCCAATCATATCAGTGCTAGACTTAGCTGTTTCAAGAAGTAATATTGGTAACTCTGAATAACCCCTAAAAAGACCTCTAGGCTGGCTGGCCTTGCGTTATCAGTGTACTCTCATCTTCCGAAGTGAGAGGACGTATGTTTCATCTTGCTGACTTCAAGGCCTTTATTTCACCCCCATGCAAATGGCTCTGTGACCTTTACCCCCTACTAAACCTCGTGTGGAAAGAGGTAAAGGGCTGACAATTGATAAAAGAGTGACTACGATCTTTCTATTGAGTAAAACAGTGCAAGTGGAATTGTAAATAATGTGTAAATAATGTGTAAACAGCAAGTGAAAGTAATGAATGTAAATATACGTGAACAGTGGAAAATAGTTTTATAAGTTATTTCAAGTGACAATGCACAACACAGTGTAAATAAAATAGAAATGTAAATAACGTAAATAAAATAGAGAACGTAAATAGAAATGTAAATGAGTAGTATTATAAGAATACGTGTATATACCCTAGGAGTAATGAAAGTGAAAGTTTCACTCTAGCATGTCTGAATGCTATGAGTTATGAGAGTGAAGATGAAAGTGACATTCACTCTCAATGCCAGTATACAGGACGAGAAAGTGAATGTTACGTATTTTACTGAAAGAAATTGAATCCCTACAGTGACAATAAACTAATACTACTGAAGGAAACTTATGGATAAAGACTGTAGATATATATAAGTGTTATATAGTAATAGAAATATAAAGTGTGAGGGGTTTTATGAATAATAAATGACAGACTACCAAGAGCGAACTAGTGCCAGTGCGACGATCAGACGCGCTCGTAATTTCCATTGCTTTCACAGTGTTTTTTTTTTTTTTTGGAGTATGGATCCCAAACTACTTGAAAATTGTAGAATAGTGTTTATAGCGTTAATATCTGGCTGTGGTAATCATATTACGGGTTGTCGGGAAGTGTAAAGTGGAGACTTTGTTACCCTACTTCAGAGGTCCCCACAAGTCCTATGGTAACGGACGAAGGCTCAACAATCATTCCAGGAGAAAGCTGAAGGTATGTGCCATAAGCATATGTATTTTTATTATTCTAGGACTAATAACTGATTTTTGGCAAATATTTTTTGAGAGTCTGTCGGAGCCCAAATAACCCCGCGGCACACGCAAGTCATTGGTAAACAAGCCCGCGGTGTAGGGGTTAAATAACTCATTTCCACTGCTCTCACTCTTGACTTGTGTCCTTCCAACAATGTCCAAACTTCACTTCCGTACGTTAGAGTTGGTATCACAATACTGTCATGTAGTAATTTTTTCACTTCCATGCTCACTTCCCTGTTTCTTATCACTGCTTTCAAAGAACCAGCAACCTTTCTTCCCTGCTGCACCCTTTCAAGCACTTCACCCTCCAGACCTCCATCCTTACTCATCACACTACCCAAGTACTTAAACGTACTCACATTTTCCAATTCCTCACCATCCAACCTCGCTCTACATTCACTGACTTCACCTCTCTTAAAGACCATCACTTTACTCTCCCTACATTCACCTTTAGATTCCGTTTCTTACACACTCTCCCAAACTCATCCACCAAGCCTTGCAGCTCCCCTTCGTCTTCACTCAACAACACAGTATCATCTGCAAACAACAGTACAGGGAGTTTCCAAACACTATCCTCTCTCACCAGGGCCACTCCAACATCCACTACCCTACCTTGTACCTCCTTTATTACCCCATCCATGTACAGATTGAACAACCATGGAGACATGACACATCCCTGTTTCAACCCAACTTTCAAAGAGAAAAATTCACTTAGTTCACCATCCACACGCACTGCAGCCTTCGCACCATCGTACATACTCTTCACAGCATTCAACAACTTCCCATCTACTCCATATATTCTTAACACTTTCCACAATCCTTGTCTATCCACCCTGTCATATGCTTTCTCCAAATCCTTGAAAGCTGCATACAACTTCTTTCCCTTCTCTAGAAACTTTTCCACTAAAAATCTAAGAATGAATATCTGATCTACACAACCTCTTCCCTTCCTAAAGCCTCCCTGTTCTTCTCCAACTAATTTCTCTGTTCTTTCTCTAACTCTGTCAATAAGTATCCTACCATACACTTTTCCTATTATACTAAGAAGACAAATGTCCTTATGATTACCACACACTTCTTTTTCCCCTTTTCCTTTGTACAAGGGAATAATTATACCTGACTTCCAATCCTCCGGGACTCTACCTTCCTCCCAGGCCAATCTGCACATCTTCCACATCCATTCTACTACTATCTCTCCCCCATGCTTCAGCATTTCACCACGCACTCCATCAATTCCTGGAGCTTTCCCCAATTTAACTTTCTTCATTGCTTCCACAACTTCTATCCTACTGATTTCTTCCTGTCTTCTCACCTCCCTCCTTCTCCCAGCCATTCCCCAGCCACTTATACTCGCATTACTTCCATCCTCTACGTTCAACAATTCCTTAAAGTGTTCTCTCCATCTGCTCACTTTTTCTCCCTTCTCCACTAGTAATCTACCATTTTTATCTTTCACTCCCCTGCTAACTTCACTTCCACCCTGTCTTACTCTTTTCACCTCTTTCCAAAACATTTTCTTACAATCCCTCCACTTTACACTGAAATTCCTTCCAAATTCCTCATCCACTCTCTTCTTACTCTCTCTTATTAATCTTTTCACCTCTCTCTTTCTTTCTACATATAACTCTCTCTTCCGCCTCTCAACTTCTTCCACGCCCCTATTTCTCATCCATTCATTGTATGCTTTCTTCTTTTGTGCCACAGCCTGTTTCACCTCTTCAGTCCACCACGCTGTTCCTTGCACCCCCCTCCGTCTTCTCTTCCTTCCACACACCACATCACATGCTGCACATATTTCTTCTGTAAATATCCTACACACACCTTCCATGTCTTCCATCTGCTCCAATTCATATTTGCCCAATCGTTCCTCCACTTCTCTCTTATACTCTGGCTTTTTCTCATCCTCTTGTAACCTTTCCACTCTCCTTGCAACCACTCCTTCCTCTTGTCTTTCCCTTCTTCTATTCCTCCATCTTACTTGAATTCTAATTCTGGCCACCACCAAGTAATGGTCAGAAAGTCCACTCCTCCAACCTCTATAAACTCTTGCATCCATTACACATCTTCACATCCTTTCATCCACACACACATAATCAATCATTGCCTTCCTTTCATTCAGTTCACCACCCACCCTTCTCATCACTCGCCATGTATACCTGTGGATCATTTTATGCCCGAAGAGGGTATTGGCTATCACCAATCCCCTCCCAGCACAAATGTCCACTAACGCACTCTCTCATCTATCTCAGCAGGCACACCCCACACACCAACTATTCCATCCACCTTCACATTCCCAACTTTACCATTCATATCACCGATCAAAAACACTCTCTCATTCCTTCCAAACTTTTCCATGCACACTTCTACATTTGTCCAGAACCCTTCTCTCACTCTTCTAGCACGATCTTGCGTTGGCGCATACGCACACACAATCGCCCACATTTGTATTCCAACTTTCAACTTTACCCACACAATCCTTGACCCAACTGATTATACTCCTCTTCCATCTTTTACTGACAACTCTAGATACTCCTTCCTTTGCCCTCTCATTCTCACCTACTCCTGCACATATACCCCATCCATACTTCCATTCTCTCACACTTTCTCCACTCCATTTTGTTTCAGTTATTCCACATACATCCACTTTCGCACCCTCAAGCACATGAACAATCTCTCTCTCTTTCACCTCATCATTCGCTCCCCATACATTCCACGTTCCAATAACCATGTCCTTTGTCCGGTCCTTGGTCGTCATCGTTAGGTCAGTCCTTGTTTGAGGCTTATTGTTTGTTTTTTTAGTTAGTTGTTTTCCGGGGAGGGGCACTAACCCTCGGCCAACCCTTTTAGTCGCCTTTTACGACAAGCAGGGATACTGGGAGAGTATTCTTGAAAACCCCCCCTACCCCCAGGGGGTGTGTTTTGATGTCTCAATATGGCAGAATGACCTGAAAACAGTGCCAAAATTAGGAGGGGTACTGCACATACAGTAGTGTATAGTTTGGGTGATTTTTTTTTTAATTTTTTTTTTTTTCATGGTTTTCTTGGTGTTTAGCATAAGTATGGATAATCCTGTGTGTGTTTTGATGTCTCAGTATGCAGAATGACTGGAAAACAGTGCCAAAATTATGAGGGGTTTTGTCCATACAGTAGTGTATAGGTAGGGCATTTTTTTTTTTTCATAGTTTTCTTGGTGTTTAGCATTACTTTGGATATTCTTATGTGTGCTTTGATGTCTAAATATGGCAGATTGACCTGAAAACAGTGCCAAAATTAGGAGAGGTATTTTACATACTGTAGTGTTTAGGTAGTATGTTTTTTGGTTTTCAGTGGTTTTTCTGTATGGTGTTTTGGTGTTTAGCATTGCTTTGGATATTCCCGGTGTGTTTTAATGTCTAAATTTGCCAGAATGACCGGAAAACATTGCCAGATTAAGTATAGGTGCTGTACAGATATGTTAGTTATAGGTTGGAGGTTGGGTATAGGTAGGGTCTGGGTATGGTAGGGGAAGAGTGTTCATTATCTGGATGTTGCCACTACATGACTTTGGCTCTATTATATCTGGATAAATGAGGGATTACTGTCTATAAATATGTATTGTACAGTATATGTATATGTATGAATGTGTGTAAGAGAGAGAGAGAGAGAGAATAATTGGTAAATGACACTTAATTTATGATAAGCATATTACCAAGAATTTATGAACAGTAGTGCTCTGTTTTATTACATTATTGTCATTGTATGCAATACAAAATTTGGAGATCGGCTCATAATTCTTTTGAAATGCATGTACTTTGTCTTTATGGTGTACTGTAGGAAGCAGCATCATAAAAATGATAATTCCCTTTCTTTCACATGAAAATATATGCATTCACATGTCAGCTAATCCTTGCTACACTTTTTAAAATCTCTTATATAACCCATGTACTGCACTTGCCTAAGTAAAGTACACCCCATGTATGGGGATGTTTTTTCAGTCATCACTCATCTGTCATGAGCAACACACCTTCTCTGATTAATAGCAGTTGGAAGGGACTGAATCAGGATAGTAATATACAGATAGTTGCACCAGACATAGTCTGTGTATCTATCTATTGCCAGATGCCTTAATCCCATAAGGGAGGGCCACAAGCAAATCACCTTCATGTCGCCCTGTCCCTCGCCATTTCACCGCCCTGCTCCCAGCTCACACCTTCCTCTCTCATACCTCACCATTCCATGTCTCCATCTCATCTTTGTCCTCCTCCTCCCTCCCCCTCCCTTCCACATCACTCACATACACTCTCCTCGTCAGTCTCTTGCTCTCCCTCCTCTCCACATGGCCAAACCACCTCAGTGTGTTTCTCCTAATGCTTCCTATCACATCCACATACACACCACAATGCTCCTTTACTTCTCCATTTATCTGTCTGTCTCTACATGTGACTCCACATGCTCCTCTCAAATAACTCATTTCCACTGTTCTCACTCTTGACTTGTGTCCCTCCATCAAGGTCCAAGCTTCACTTCCATATGTTAGAGTTGGTATCACAATACTGTCATGCTGTAACTTTTTTATTTCAATGCTTACTTCCCCATTTAATATCAATGCTTTCAAAGAACCAGCAACCTTTCTCCCTTGTTGTACCCTTTCAAGCACTTCAACCTTCACACTTCCATCCTTACTCATCACACTGCCCAAGTACTTAACCCCTATAGACCACAATTATTTCAGGCAGAGTACCTCCCACATCCGCAATTTGGGGGTGTTTTGGTGACTTATACTATCTATCTATCTATCTATATATTGACAGACGCCATAATCCCATAAGGGGTGGCCATTCAACTTTGAGTTATTTGTTTTACGGGGAGGGGCACTAACCCTCCACCAACCCACATTCTGACACATAGGGAGCACATATGGTAGTAGTAGTAGTTGTTCCCTAGGCAGTCTGGTCGAACAGCCCCGAGTCCCTTAGGAAGGCCATGGCCGAGACCGGGCTTTCCCACAGAGCTCTCAAAGAGTGTATGTTGTGTTGTTGGCATAGGTGATTGTGTGCAAAGCAGTCTTCCTTAATGTGCTTAGTAGTATGGGGTGCTGTGTTGCATCCTGGACAGGCATCAGCGACAGAGTCATCCAGCCTTTTCTGGTAGCTTAAGAGGGCTGGATGGTGCCCACATCTCAGCCTGGCCAGGTGGACCCTGTCCTCACGAGGGAGATAGGATTCAGAAGGGTGGATGTCAGGAGGCCGTGCATGCAGCTGTGTGTTGTCTTTAACCCCTCCATGGCCGAAGGCCTGGAATTTTTCGTGCACGCCAGGCCGATGCAGGGGCCATTTTTTGAAGTTTCGAAAATTGATTTTTTCTTCTTGCCATATTGAAGAGAAAGTTCAGATGCACCTAACAGTACAAATCCCAGCCTCCTTGACGCATTTTATGGCTTGCAATGAAGCGTGGAAGTTGCAGAAATATTGGCAACTGATATCGCCGCCCAGGGGCGCTGCCGCAACGCAACTGGGCAGGTGTTGTTATTTTTTTTTTTTTACCTCCCAAAACAATACGAATGGTGCTGAAATGTTATGCATATATGAGATATGATGATATCGAATGATTTCAGTACATAATCTGTTAGGAATGGCCGGAAAAATAATTGTTATGAATATTTTTTCACCTTTTTGATATAAAATATGTTTATGGTAGTTTCGAGTTTTTACGTTATCGTTGTGCCCATGTTTGGAAAAGAGAGTGAAAGAGTTGAATTTTTGGTCCTAAATGAGAAAACTACGTGTCCTCCAAGGTTAGACTCTGCCACAGGAGAATAAAGTGGAGGGTCAGATCCGATTAGCAATACAGAAGTTGAGTTGCAACTTCGAGCTCCCACACCACGAGCATGGCAAAAAATGGAATCGTAATGCAGTTTCAGAAGTCTGATTATTACGAATACAGATACAAAACAGAAATAAATAAGTTTACAGACGGGGGAAAATGTATTTTTCCTGTAATAACATGTTCATCTTTCTCTATCATTTTACGTTCATCTTTATCATTTTACCTTGTTATTTTCGCAATATATATTGCTGTCTCGTAAACAGGGTGGTTGTATGTGTTTCACAAGGGAGGAAAATGATTGTATTTTCTGTCTGGGTTGAGATAATGGGTGTAACTGTGTTTTTAGGCATGGCCACGAACGAAAAAATCGTACATCCACTTGTCATGACAGCAGGTGGTGAATTGACAGATGATATGTGAGAGGGTGAAGTCAATGTCAGTCTCATGTCCCAGATTTTCGTTCACTTCCTGAAGGTTTTCACAGTTTTTTACAAGTTGCACTGCATTAAATCATCCAAACCATTGCAGCAAACCTGAGCAAATAGGTAAAGATACCAAGACAAAAATGTATTTTTCACTTATTATCATGACTTGTTTGTATGTGCCAGTATTACTTCATAATCATAAACAGGTGGTTGTGTGTGATTTGCAAGAGAGGACAAAGATGATATGTTCTGCCTGGGTGAAGATAATGGGTGTAATGTGCTTGTTTAGGCATGACTAGGAGTGATAAAATTGAAAATCCACTCATCACAGCAGCAGGCTTTGAACTGCCTGATGAGGTGTATGGGAGTGTAGTGTATGTCAGTGGGAAGACGTTCAGGACGTTCGTTCACTTCCAAAAAATTTTTGCAGTTTTTTATAGGCCGCTCTCAAACGACACCTGTGGCCATTGATCGGCTAAACGTCATTCGACGCCGGCGGCCACGGAGGGGTTAAGTGACTGAATGGAGCGGTGAGTGATCTGAGTGTGGAAATGCATCTGGAAGCTAGTCTGATGTGGGCGAGGGGGGAGAGTTGACAGTATTTGTGTATGGTATCGTGTGCTGGGTGTTGTTTTGATGTTCCTTGGTGTACTGTGGTGGATGTTGTGGGTTTGTGGAGGCTGCGGCAAGAAACTGGGTGCCTCTCATGTCAAGGTGATCCTTGACTTTGAGGACTTTGGTTTCTTGATGTAGGTGGTCTGTGGGTGTAGTAGCTGTGCAGCCTGTGATTATTTTTAGGGCCTTGTTCTGTATGGTCTGTAGAGTGTTGTAGTGTGTTTTGGTGAGGTTATTAGCCCAGGCAGGGCTTGCATAATTCATCACTGAACGTATGTATTGTTTGTATACTGTGGTGGTAGTTTCTTTGTTGTGTCCGAATGTTGTATGGGCAAGTGACCTCAAAGCATTGAGTCTTGGTGTTATTTTATTTTTAATGTTTGTAATGTGTTGTTTAAATGACATTGATGTATTGTATGTTACACCAAGGATTTTGTGTGTGTGTGTGTGTGTGTGTGTGTGTGTGTGTGTGTGTGTGGTAGGGGAGTGTTTTTTATTGTGAGGTGTGGGATGTGACTGTGTTCTGCTGTCCAGTTTGTGAGAAGAGTCACTGTAGATTTGGCTGGGGCTATTTTGAGCCTGTTTGTAGTGAACCATTCGTGTAGTGTGTTGAGGTAAGGTTGAATGATGTGTGCAGCTGTGTTTGCATTTTGGTGCTTACATGTAAGTGTTATATCATCTGCATAGGAAGCTATGTGTATGTGTGGTGTGTGGGGTGTGGGTACGTCGTGCATGTATTGATTGAAGAGTGTAGGGGACAAAACAGATCCTTGGGGGATGCCATTTGTGAAGTTTTTGATGTTAGAAGACTGACCGGCAAATGTTAACGTGCGCACATCTGCCTGCTAAGTAGTTTGCCAGCTATCTTTTTGTGTTATTGTTCATGTTTGTGTTGAGTATTTTGTTTGTGAGGTTGTGGCGGGGGATGGCATCAAAAGCTTTACTAATGTCTAGTGTGATTAAGAGTGTTCTGTGTGGTGGCCTGGCTGAATTCATGCCATCGAAAACTCTCTGTGTAATGTCTGTAAGAAGGGTGTTTGTAGAGTGTAGTGGCCTAAAGCCATGTTGTGACTGGGCTAGGGGAATGTAAGGTGTGACTAGTTGTAGTACCAGTCATTCAGTGACTTTAGAGGGGGTGCAGAGGAGCGTGATGGGGCGATGTGAGGAGGGTAACGTGGGGTCTTTGTTGGGTTTAGGGATAGTGATGATATTGCCATGCTTCCAGATGTTGGGTATTATTTTGTGTGAGTAGCTGTAGTTTGATATGTTGGTGAGTGCTTGTATGCTTTGTAGTCCTAGGTGTTTAAGGTGAATGTTGCATCTGTTGTCTGGTCCACAGGCAGATATAGTGCTTGAGGTTGTTAATGATGTGCTTCGTCTGGTTGTAAGTGAAAGGTGCGTAGTTTGGGTCTGTGGGGAACTGTCTCTACGTCGGATGATACGTTGGTCTTTGGGATGGGGGTTTAGATGGCTGACTTGTGAAAAGTGATTGAAGAGAGTGTTTGCTTGTTGATTGTTTGAGGGTATGGTGTCTGTTGTTGTGATGGCAGCGTGTGATTGTGTGGTGTTGCTGTTGGAAAGTGTGGTGCTGTTTAGTGTTTTGTAGAGTTTGCTGATGTTTGTTTTGTGGTCAAGTGTTTGGAGGTAATTTTTCCAGTTTAGTGTGTGCTGTTCTGATATTGTTTATTTTGAGTGTTCAGTTCTTGTATTTGTTGTAGTGTCTTGTGTATGGGGTGTTGGGGAGTGTCGCAGTGTGTCCTGTTGTCTGATAAGGCCTTGAATTTCTGGTGTGAAGTTGGGGTTGTGTCTCTTTCTGTTGCCTCTAGGGATGTCTCTTTTGTCTGCGTTTTATATAATTGTATTGAAATTGTGCACAGCGGTGTTGATGTTTGTGAAGGGTGTACTATTTAGTGTTTCGAAATGTTGTTCTGTTTCAGTTACAAAGGCCTCCCAGTTGGCTCTCTTAGTGTATGAGTGTTTGTGGCCAGCTGGTGTGATTCTGGTTTTGGTAGTGATGATGATTGGGAGGTGATCAGAACCTAGGGTTTTGACCACTCTCCATGATGTAGTGGAGGCGAGGTTTGGGGAGCAGAAGGTGATGTCTGGAGATGATGGGAGGAAGAGGGCTTGGTGTGGGATATGGGTATGTTGGTCTAGATTGTTCAGTATGAAAAGGTGATCTGTCTGGGATTGTAGTACCAGCCCTCTAGGTGTGTCAGGGTTGTTGACATGCCAGGCCGACGACTTGGCATTGAAATCACCACCCAGGATGATGTTGAGTATGTTAGTGATGTGGTGTATCTGTGGAGAGTAATTATGTGGTACTGTGGGGGATGATTGGGGGGAAATATATGTGTTAGCGATTGTTGTGTGTGATTTCTTACCAGTGCGTATTTTAATTGATTGTATTTCTGTTGTGATGTCATGTGTGGGGAGATGTGACTTTGTGTTTGCACTGGTATCTGCAAAGTTGATGGATTTGTGTACCAGGGTGATGAGTACACTGCCACCGCCGTCGGCCCCGGTCTTGTCGAATGGTGGTGTAGTTATGAAATGTCGGTGTTTTCTGTGCTCTGTGTCGTTTTGTTTCTTGTAAGATGGCAATGTGTATGTTCTGTTGTTTGATGAATTTTGTGAGTTCTTGTTTTTTGGTGTTTATGCCATCTATGTTTAACTGAAGGATATGTATGTTGTATGTGTGATGTGTGTTGGCTGCTGCAGCACGAGAGGGAGGTGGTGTGGGTGGAGAGGAAGGGGTAGGAGGAGGTTGTGATGGAGGTAAGGGTTGAGGTGGATTAGGGTGGGTTGGAATGGGAGGAGTTGCGGGACTGGATGGTGTGGGAGGGATCGCTGGGTTTGGCTGTGGAGGTGTGAAGGAAGTAGGAGTAGGATTGGAAAGGGGCTTGGTGGGTGAGGGGAAGGAGCGTAAGGAGCAGGTCCAGGTGTTTGTGTAATGTTTTCTGGATGCAAGTGTTTTGCAGGTGTAATAGGTCCAGTTCTTGCAGGAATTGCACTAAACTGAACCCTTTGTTTGTCGGCTCGATGTGATAGGTTTTGAGCATGTTGGACATATGTATTTGTTGGTGGGTCCTGGATTGCTTGCTGCCTACTTCTTTCGTAGCCTTTATCATTCATTTTCTGTGCCTGCCCTCCTCTCTTCCCATTTCTCCCATCTTTCCTGTCACTTCTTATTGCTTTTCTTTCCTTTACAGGTGGCTTTACATTGAATGACAAGCCAAATGGTTTCCTGTAAGCCAAGAAACCATGTACAACGCTGGGTGGTAACCATATAACCGAACCATACTGCTCCCTACGTGTCAACAAGTGGGTTGGTGGAGGGTTAGTGCCCCTCCCCGTAAAACAAATAACTCAAAGTCAAATGGCCACCCCGTATGGGATTATGTCGTCTGGCAATAGATAGATAGATAGATGGTATAAGTCGCCAAAACACCCCCGAATTGCAGTCGTGGGAGGTACCCTGCCTGAATAATTGCAGTCTTTAGGGGTTAAGTACTTGGGTAGTGTGATGAGTAAGGATGGACATTCATTGTGTTCTGGCTAAAGAAGAAGAATTTACACACCTGACAACGCAATCCGCACCCCTGTAGGCCAAATGGTTACCGCACAATCGTGCCTCAAAGTTAAAAAAGTTTATAATAGTTACCTCTCGAAAACACTCGAAAACAAGAAAATTTTGATAACTACATATTTTTCTTATTGAAACAGGTAATTTCAAAGTGTTTTGTCACACCAACCATGAAAACAGGTGTATGTAGGTGTGGGGAGATTACTAGGCTGTGGGGAGATAAAGTAGGCTGTGGGGAGTAGGCCTATAGATATGGGGGTTGGAAAAATAATCAACTTTTCACATGAAAAGAAAGCACTTCAGTGTGTTCTGTAACATCTTGGTGGCCTGATACCTCTCGGGAGTCTGTAGGGGGTGGGAGGGTAGTGAGGGACAAGGAGGGAGGGATGAGGCGGGGTTCAGGGGGGACACAAGGCTAGCAGGGTGGGAGGAGGGACGGGAGTGGGAGGGAAGGAACACAGGTGGTGGTGAGAGGAAAGATGCAGATGCGTGGATGGGCGGGAGGGTGATGGGGGACAAGGAGGGAGTGAGGGAGTGGGGTAGAAGACCCAGAGCCCCTCCATCGCCTCATTTTTTTTTTTTTTTTTTTTTTTTTTTTTTTTTTTAATGCGAGGAAGAAGGAACCAAAGGCCATGAGCCCGCAGTAACAGTTCCCTCCAAGAGAAAAACAAAATACAATAGAGAGCCAAATTCAAGATCCGATCATTTTGAGATGCCTGGACACACTGCGTTTGAAAGACTGGAGATCATAGGCAGGAGGAAATACAGACAGAGGGAGACAGTTCCAGAGCTGACCTGTTGCATGAATGAAAGACTGGGAGTAACGGTTAACTCTTGCATTAGAGAGTTGGACAGAAAAGGGATGAGAGTTTGCTGCCAGACGGGTGCTACGCGCCCGTCGTAGAGGTGGAGGAATGCAAGCAGACAGTTCAGAGGAGCAGTGACCATTAAAGTAGCGATAGAAAAGAGATAAAGATGCAACAGTGCGGCGAAGAGACAGAGGTTGAAGGGAGTCAGTAAGAGGAGGAGAGTTAATGAGACGAAAAGCCTTTGACTCCACCCTATTGAGAAGAGCTGTATGTGGGGAGACTCCCCACACATGAGAGTTGTACTCCACACAGGGGCGGATAAAACCCCTGTATAGAGTCAACAACTGTGCAGGGGTAAAGAAAGAGCGGAGTCGGCTTAGCACACCCAATCTCTTGGAAGCAGATTTTACAAGAGATGTAATATGATCTTTCCAAGATAAGTCCCGAGTAAATGAAACCCCAAGCATGTTCAAGGATGATGCAGGATTAATCTGAATATTATTAAACATTAGTGGGTATACCTGTGGAAGATTTTGTCGGGTTGATAGGTGTAAGAACTGAGTCTTAGAAGCATTAAAGACAACCATATTATTTTTACCCCAGTCAGAGATATGAGCCAAGTCAGACATTAGGTGTGCCATAGCCTCATCCCTTGTTTCTTGAAGTAACTGTTGAGATGGGCGTTGCGGGAACCGAATGGAAAGGTGAAGGGTGGAGTCATCAGCGTATGAGTGGATAGGGTTAGATGTACAGCTTAGAAGATCATTGATGAATAAAAGGAAGAGAGTTGGAGATAGGACAGAGCCCTGAGGAACACCACTGTTGATAGATCTAGGAGAAGAACGATGGCCGTCTACGACAGCAGCTATAGAACGACCAGAAAGGAAGCTAGCGATGAAGGTACAGATAGAAGGATAGAAACCGTAGGAGGGCAGTTTGGAAATTAAAGATTTATGCCAGACTCGATTGAAAGCCTTTGAGATGTCAAGTGCAATGGCAAAGCTTTCGCCAAAGTCCCGAAAGGAGGATGACCAGGAGTCTGAAAGGTAGGTGAGAAGATCGCCAGTGGAGCGTCCCTGACGGAACCCATACTGACGATCGGAAAGAAGGTTGTGATAGGAAAGATGCCTTAAAATTTTTTTATTAAGAATTGACTCGAAAACTTTTGAAATACAGGACGTTAACCCCTTAACCGCGGGGCGTCACTTTCGTGACGCTTGGGAGCAAGGGATCATACCGCGGGGCGTCGCTTTTGTGATTCTGTGTTATTTTGAATTCACCCGGGCTTTCAAGTGGGGGCTTGTATCATCTATCAGTACTGACAATGTCCAACACTAGTCAGCACTCCTAATCTCATCTGTACTCCCATCCATTGTTGACAATTTAGCCATTTCTCCCTGTTCTTGACTCCCCTCCCTACCCCCCCTCCATTACCCTATCCTCTCGCCTGCCCGGCCATGCTACGCTAAGTAAATCTTCCCTGGAATTTTTCACTGATTTCATCCATTGAAATAAGCCCTATGTCGTATTCTTATACCAAATAATATATGCAAGAAAGAAATCAGGTAAGTGAGAGTGCCATACACCTGGAATTGGCTAATTATCACCTGACAACACCTCACGTGCACTCGTTCGCTAATTTTCGCTGTTTTTTTCCCCTTGAAATATGCCGTATAATCTATTTTCGTAATGAATATACATGTAAGGAGAGAAGGGAGAGGCCTCAGTGATATTTACATTCACCTGGAACTACCTAATTTATAATGTATTGTCTAGATTTCCTGCCAATCATATCAGTGCTACACAAAGCTGTTTCAAGATTTAACATTGGTAGCTCTGATTATATATCTCCTAAGTAGGCCTCTAATCTATTTTCGTAATAAATATACCTGTAAGGAGGGAAGGGAGAACCCTAAATGATATTTACATTCACCTGGAACTACCAAATTTATAATGTATTGTCTAGATTTCCTGCCAATCATATCAGCGCTAGACTTAGCTGTTTCAAGAAGTAATATTGGTAACTCTGAATAACCCCTAAAGCAGGCCTCTAGGCTGCCCCTGCGTTATCAGTGTACTGTCATCTTCCGAAGTGAGAGGACGTATGTTTCATCTTGCTGACTTCAAGGCCTTTTTTCACCCCCATGCAAATGGCTCTGTGACCTTTACCCCTACTAAACCTCGTGTGGAAAGAGGTAAAGGGCTGACAATTGATAAAAGAGTGACTACGATCTTTCTATTGAGTAAAACAGTGCAAGTGGAATTGTAAATAATGTGTAAATAATGTGTAAACAGCAAGTGAAAGTAATGAATGTAAATATACGTGAACAATGGAAAATAGTTTTATAAGTTATTTCAAGTGACAGTGCATAACACTGTAAATAAAATAGAAATGTAAATAACGTAAATAAAATAGAGATCGTAAATAGAAATGTAAATGAGTAGTATTATAAGAATATGAGTATATACCCTAGGAGTAATGAAAGTGAGTTTCACTCTAGCATGTCTGAATGCTATGAGTTATGAGAGTGAAGATGAAAGTGACATTCACTCTCAATGCCAGTATAGCCTACAGGACGAGAAAGTGAATGCTACGTATTTTACTGAAAGAAATTGAATCCCTACAGTGACAATAAACTAATACTACTGAAGGAAACTTATGGATAAAGACTGTAGATATATATAAGTGTTATATAGTAATAGAAATATAAAGTGTGAGGGGTTTTATGAATAATAAATGACAGACTACCATGAGCGAACTAGTGCCAGTGCGACGATCAGACGCGCTCGTAATTTCCATTGCTTTCACTTTTTTTTTTTTTGAGTATGGATCCCAAACTACTTGAAAATTGTAGAACAGTGTTTATAGTGTTTGTATCTGGCTGTGGTAATCATATTACGGGTTGTTGGGAAGTGTAAAGTGGAGACTTCGTTACCCTACTTCAGAGGTCTCCACAAGTCCTACGGTAACCGACGAAGGCTCAACAATCATTCCAGGAGAAAGCTGAAGGTATGTGCCATAAGCATATGTAATTTTATTATTCTAGGACTAATAACTGATTTTTGGCAAATATTTTTTGAGAGTCTGTCGGAGCCCAAATAACCCCGCGGCACACGCAAGTAATTGGTAAACAAGCCCGCGGTGTAGGGGTTAAAGCAATTGGACGATAGTTGGAGGGTTGGGAGTGGTCACCCTTCTTTGGGACTGGCTGAATGAGAGCAAACTTCCAGCAAGAAGGAAAGGTACAAGTTGACAGACAAAGGCGAAATAGTTTGCCTAGGCAGGATGTAAGCACAGAAGCACAGTTTTTGAGAACAACAGGAGGGACCCCATCAGGCCCATATGCCTTGTTAGTACTGAGGCCAGTAATGGCAGAAAATACATCAACTGAAGAAACTTTAATGTCAGCCATGAGGAAGTCAGAGGGGGGAAGTGATGGAGGAACAGCACCGGAATCGTCTAAGGTGGAATTGGAGGAGAAAGTCTGTGCGAAGAGATCTGCTTTATCAGTAGAAGAAATAGCTACAGAACCATCAGAGTAGAAAAGAGGAGGGAAGGATGATGAGGTAAAGTTGTTAGAAAGATTTTTGGCAAGGTGCCAGAAGGAGCGGGAAGAATTCGAGTTGGAGAGTTGAGAGCATTTAGTATGGATGAAATTATTTTTAGTAGAGCGAAGAACAGACTTAGCACGATTCCGGGCAGAAACGTAAAGATTATGTGATTCAGGGGTGGGTTGGCTCCGGTACCTTTTGTAGGCCTTCTCCTTGTTGCGGACAGCATTAGAACAAGCGTGATTAAACCAAGGCTTTCTTGCGTTAGTCAAAGGATATGAGAAAGGAATGTATGCTTCCATGCCCGAGAGAATAACCTCCGTAATGCGCAAGGCACACTCAGATGGCTCACGGCCATTGAAGCAATAATCATTCCAGGGAAAATCAAAGAAGTACTGCCTGAGGGCCTCCCAGTCCGCAGCTCCAAAATGCCAGAGACGACGTTTCCCTGGAGGGTCCGCAGGCCGTACTGGAGCGATAGGACAGGTTAAGGTAATAAGGTTGTGATCGGAGGAGCCCAACGGAGAGAAAAGATTAACAGAGTAAGCAGAAGGATTAGTTGTGAGGAAGAGGTCAAGTATGTTGGAGCTCTCTCCAAGGCGGTCAGGGATACGGGTAGGGTGCTGTACAAGCTGCTCTAGGTCATTAAGGATAGAAAAGATGTAGGCTTGTTCACCAGGTGGATCCGTGAAAGGAGAGGAGAGCCAAAGGTGGTGGTGAACATTGAAATCTCCAAGAATGGAGATTTCAGAGAAAGGAGAAATGGACAGAATGTGTTCCATCGTAGAAGTAAGATAGTCGAAGAATTTTTGATAGTCAGTAGAATTAGGGGATAAGTAAACAGCACAGATATATTTAGTCAGAGAATGACAGGAAAGCCGAAGCCAGAGAGTGGAGAATTCAGAAGAATCAAGTTCAGGAACACGAGAGCAAGATAAGTCGTTGCGTATGTATACACAACAGCCACCTCATGCCACTCAGGGGTGAGTTCTTATTGGCCTGAAGCCGTGTACATCATAATCAGGGCGGAGGCAGTGCTCTGCAGATTTTTATAGGTCCCGCTCAATTGATGCGATTGGGCATTTTGGCATAAAACTCAAATCACATCAGTTGATGTGATTAGGACTTCATGGGTTAAATGCACTCACATTTTTCATTTCCTCCTCAGCCAACCTCACTGTACATTCACTGACTTCATTTCTCTCGAAGACCATAACTTTACTCTTCCCTACATTCACCTTTAGATTCCATTTGGTACACACCCTCCCAAACTCATTCACCAAGCCTTGCAGCTCCCCTTTGTCTTCACTTAATAACATACTACGGTATCATCTGCAAACGACAGTACAAGGAGTTTCCACACACAGCCGTCTCTCATTGGGGCTGCTCCAGCATCCACTGCCTTGCCTTGTATCTCTTTTATAACCCCATCCATATACAGATTGAACAGCCATCGGGACATGGCACATCCCTGTTTCGATCCAACCTTCATATAGAAAAATTCACTCAGTTCACTGTCCACACGCACTAACACCCTCATTCATACTCTTCACAGCATTCAACAGCTTCTAATTTACTCCATATATTCTTGATACTTTCCACAGTCCTTGTCTATCCACCTTGTCATATGCTTTCTCCAAATCCATGAAGGCTGCGTACAACTTTTTCCCCTTCCCTAGAAACTTTTCCACTAAAGATCTAAGAATGAATATCTGATCTACACAACCTCTTCCAGTCTTAAAACCTCCCTGTTCTCCGACTAATTTCTCTGTTATTTCCCTAACTCTGTCAATAAGTATCCTACCATAGTTTTCCAATTACTAAGAAGACAAATGCCCGTATGAATACCACACACTTTTTTTTTTCCCTTTTCCTTTGTACAAGGGAAAAATTATACCTGACTTCCAATCATCTGGGACTTTACCTTTCTCCCAGGCCAATCTGCATATCTTCCACATCCAGTCATCTACTATCTGTCCCCCATGCTTCAGCATTTCACCACACGCACCATCAGTTCCTGGGGCTGTCCCCATTTTGACTTTCTTCATGGCTTCCACAACTTCTATTATACCGATTTCATCATCTCTCACATCCCTCCTCCTCCCAGCCATTCCCCAGCCACTTATACTCGCATTTCTTTTATTCTCTGTGTTCAACATTGTCTGCTTTCTGCAAAGAAAAATTTTTGAAAAACACCTCTGGTGCCGGCATCAGAAGATGGTTAAGAAATTAGGCTTTGACGATGGAAAAGTTATCTGGGGGTTATGTTTGGTGCAGGGGCAGAAAAAGAGGCTAGCTGTGATGCTTCAATAAAATGTGGATAGAAGAAATCAGGCAACTACTGCCTCATCCTACATGCCAAGAAAACGTCTTTGTAGTAGTTGTGAGATGTGGTGTACTGTATTGCATTTTGAGACTATCTGTAAGAGTTTAAGGTATGTGCAGATTGAACTGCAGAGAAATGAGGATGTTGAGATGGATGATTAGGGTTTAGATTATTGGCAGAAGTGAGAATTGTGTGCTGCAAGAGAGATTAAGCATAAGAAGGATCAGAGAGATGTTGCAAGCCAGAGTAAGATAGCTAGCTGGAGATGGTCCTGGTTAAAAATATGAAGGGAAGAGTGTCCAGAGGCAGACTGAGGAAGATGTAGGGTGAGGTCCTGCATGGAGACCTCTGAGCTAGGGACTTGAGCAGGAAAATGGCTCAAGATAATGACACACGGATAACCGTCATCAGGTGGTAGGATGTACATATGCTAGCATGCTCATTGGTCTCCAGACAAATGTAAATGTTGCTGTAGCATGGCATCACACTGGGTTTGAATGTTATTGCCTCAAGGTAAGTCTGTAGTTTATGTATCACAATGCTGTTGCATCTTTTCAGGGTGTAAGTTGTTGCTGTACCCGGGGGCATTCAACATGACCACTGGGCCAGTACACTGGGAGCTGCTTCAGCGTGGACGTGCCGTAGATAATCAGGTGCCATGTTAGATTTATGTAGTGGCTGTATTGTCATCATTTTTGCTATATTATCTTGACTTTTCAACAGTATGCTGTAGTCTCTCTCTCTCTCTCACACACACACACACACACACACACACACACACACACACACACACACACACACACACACACACACACACACACACACACACACACACTAGAGAGTGAGAGGAAGTGCCTGCGCATTGCTTCGCACTGGGCCAATCTCGGCCCTCAAATGGCTATACCTAAAAAGTAACTTTATATGACTCAGGCTCAGCACTAGGTCCAACTAAGTAGTGTTCTAATATAAAACAGGAAGTTTAAGTAAAAGTGTTATTCCAGTAACACAATACAACGAAGTAGGCTGAAGTGCTGAGCAAGTAAATCAATTGTTCAGTGTCGACTGTTTCGTCTGCGACATAGAGGAATGCAAAACTGTAAGTAGAAGCTTTCTGTTAGCACCAGAAGATGACCACCATCTATAGCAAATCAACTTTGGATGGAGTTAAGAAAAGGGACAAAGGTAGAAAGCAGGATGATGATTTCTACGAGGAACTGGTGGAAATGGAGATGCATAATAAGCTGGTAGAACAAGTTTACAGATTAGAGAAGGTGTTTCATAGAGGAATAGATGAAATCAAGAATCAGTTGCACATGCAGAAGGAAGAAAATGAAAATTTAGTAAAGAAGATTAAAAAGAAAGACATAACAATAGATGAATTATCATGTGAGGTGGGTACATTTAGAAAGAAGATTAGTGAAATGGCAAGCACACTTGTCAACTATGAGAGTATTATGGAAGAGTTCAGAAATGATACAGAGACAATTAGGCAGGCAAGCACTCTGATAGAGCATAGTAGTGACATTGAGGAGAAGATAACCCAGGTGAATGACGCAATGCAAAGCTACAAAAATGATGTGGAAACAATATATGCTGAAATGGTGAAAGTACAGAAAGACTTAGAAACAAGAGTTGAAGAAAAGAGCATTAAAAAAGGTGTGAAGAAAATAATCCAAAATTGGTCAAAGATTCAGCAGACATCAACAAATCTGTAGTAATCACTGGTGTAGAGGAGGAAGAAATAAAAAACAAAATTTTGAGAGACAAAAAGAAGATGGCAAATGTAATGAACATATTGAAGGAAGTGTCAGAGGAAATCTGTAGTAAAGACATAGAGGAACACAAAAGGATAGGGAAATATGAGAGAAATATATCAAGGCCTCTGAAAGTAACCTTCCAGAGTTTAAACACCATGGAGGACACTCTGAAAAATGCAAACTAACTAATGGAAAAAGAAGACTTCAGAAATGTGTGGATAAAAAGATGCCTAACTCGAGAGGAACTTGTATTACTAAAAGAGAAGAGGGAGGTGGCAAGAACAAAGAATGTGGGAAGATCAGAGGAAGTGAAGAACACATTTTTTTACAAAGTAATTGGATTGCAGGTTCGAAAGGGGTTCATAAACAGGAGGGAATAAAAAGGAGAAAGGTAGTAGACCCAGGTCATGACAAGTATGTAAACAAGATGACTGAGTTGATGTACTCTGATGTAGGGAATGGTATCTAAATTACTAGAGATGAATGATTATATCAAGAAAAGGAACCACATATTGTTTGCCTAACTGAAACAAAATTAACACCAAGGATATCAAATGATACACTAAACCTAGAGGAATACAATATACGGAGAAGAGATAGGAACTTAAAAAGAGGAAGAGGAATTATAATATTAACAAAGAAAAATCTGCAAGTCAAGGAAATAGAACTAGATGTACCCTTGCAGGTAGAACTGATCGCAGTGGAGATTAGTATGTCTGAAGGGAAAGTAATTGTGGCAAATTTATGCATGCCACCAAGATCAAACAATTGGGAAAAAGGTGAATATGAAGACCTGGCAGAGAAAACTGTTCAGAGTTTAAGAGCATTACTGCATAGAATGGAGGAAAAATCTGAAAGAATTATACTGACTGGAGATTTCAATACAAATATAAATTGGAATACTCTAGATATAAAAAGCCAGGAAAGCTGTTAGGACCAAAAGCTCCTGGACCATGTGCAGGAGTTTTTCCTAACACAACATGTAAAAGAAAGCATCAGAAAAAGAAGACTTGACAGACCATCAGTACTAGATTTATATTTACTAGGCAAGAAAATGATACTGACAATATAATGTATCACCCTCCATTCGGCAAAAGTGACCATGCTGTGTTAAATTACAACTTCAGGATTGCATATGACATAGTTAATAGTAATGAAAGTTACAAAAAAGAGCCTTAACTACAACAAGGGCAACTATCATGACCTCAAGAAATACTTCTTAGAAATAGAAAGGAAAAAAGAGCTTAGAGGACAAGATTTATATGTTATATATAGAAAATTCTGTGAACTTTATGAAACAGGAGTCCAGAAGTACATCCCACAGCACAAAGAAGCAGAAAAGAAAATAAGGAAATGGTTTAATATAGAATGTAAAAAATAAAAAGAGAAAAGAGATTTGTTTTGGAACAGATACAGAAGACACAATAGTGAAAGGGCATAAAACAGCTATAAACATGCAAGAAACAATTATACAATCAACCGAAACTATTTTACAGCTGCATCCGAAGCAAAACCAAAGTAAAAGATAAAATACAATCCATTACAGATGAGGGGATCACCTATGCACAAGAGAAAGTTATTTCTGAAGCACTGAATAAGAATTTCCAATCAGTTTTTACTGAAGAAAATAATTTTGAGAGGGATGATATGGAACATGCATGCCCACACATACTACCAGATATACAAATATCAGAAAAAGAAATACAGGAGGAGTTAGGTAAATTAGACAAAGGAGAAGCAAATGGCCATGTGGAGAGGATGGAGGGTGAAAGACTGACGAAGAGAGTGTATGTGAGTGAGGTGGAGAGGGAAAGAGGGAGGGGGAGGCCGAGGATGAGATGGAGGGATGGGGTGGAGAGGTATATGAGAGAGGGGGGTGTGAGTTGGGAACAGGGGAGTGAAATGGCAGGGGACAGGGCGACTTGGATGCGATTTGTTTGTGGCCACCCCAAACGGGATTGAGGCGTCTGGCAATAGATAGATAGAAAAGCAAATGGTCCTGATGAAATTTCATGTTTGGTGTTACATGAATGTGCAAAGGAGTTAATTTTTTTTTTTTTTTTTTCTTTTTTTTTTAAATGTGAGGAAGAAGGAACCAAAGGCCATGAGCCTGCAAAACTGTTCCTTCCAAGAGAAAAACAAAATACAAGAGAGAGCCAAATTCAAGATCCATTCATTTCGAGATGCCTGGACACACCGCGTTTGAAAAACTGGAGATCATAGGAAGCAGGAAATACAGACAGAGGGAGACAGTTCCAGAGTTGACCTGTTGCATAAATGAAGGACTGGGAGTAACAGTTAACTCTTGCATTAGAGAGTTGGACAGAAAAGGGGTGAGAGTTTGCTGCTAGACGGGTGCTACGCGCCTGTCGTAGAAGTGGAGGAATGCATGCTGACAGTTCAGAGGAACAGTGACCATTGAAGTAGCGATAGAAAAGAGATAAAGATGCAACATTGCGGCGAAGAGACAGAGGTTGAAGGGAGTCAGTAAGAGGGGGAGAGTTAATGAGACGAAAAGCCTTTGACTCCACCCTGTTGAGAAGAGCTGTATGTGGGGAGCCTCCCCACACATGAGAGTTGTACTCCACACAGGGGTGGATAAAACCCCTGTATAGAGTCAACAATTGTGCAGGGGCAAAGAAGGAACAGAGTCGGCTTAGCACACCCAGTTGCTTGGAAGCAGATTTTACAAGAGATGTAATATGATCTTTCCAAGACAAGTCCCGAGCAAATGAAACTCCAAGCATTTTCAAGGATGATGCAAGATTAAGTTCAGTATTCTTAAACATAAGTGGGTGTACCTGTGGAAGATTTTGTCGGGTTGATATGTGCAAAAACTGAGTCTTTGATACATTAAAAACAACCAGATTATTTTTACTCCAGTCAGAGATACGAGTCAAGTCAGACATTAGGTGTGCCATAGCCTCATCCCTTGCCTCTTGAAGTAACTGCTGAGATGGACATTGTGGGAATCGAATGGAAAGGTGAAGGGTGGGGTCATCAGCATATGAGTGGATAGGATTAGATGTACAGCTTAGAAGGTCATTGATGAATAAAAGGAAGAGAGTTGGTGATAGGACAGAGCCCTGAGGAACACCACTGTTAATAGATCTAGGAGAAGAACGATAGCGGTCTACAACAGCGGCTATAGAATGACCAGAAAGGAAGCTAGAGATGAAGGCACAGAAAGAAGGATAGAAACCGTAAGAGGGCAGTTTGGAAATTAAAGATTTATGCCAGACTCGATCGAAAGCCTTTGAGATGTCAAGTGCAATGGCAAAGCTTTTGCCAAAGTCCCGAAAGGAGGATGACCAGGAGTCTGAAAGGTAGGTGAGAAGATCGCCTGTGGAGCATCCCTGACGGAACCCATACTGACGATCAGAAAGAAGGTTATGATAGGAAAGATGCTTTAAAATTTTTCTATTAAGAATAGACTCAAAAACTTTTGAGATACAGGATGTTAAAGCAATTGGGCGATAGTTAGAGGGTTGGGAATGGTCACTCTTCTTTGGGACTGGTTGAATGAGAGCAAACTTCCAGCAAGAAGGAAAGGTACAAGTTGACAGACAAAGGCGAAAGAGTTTGCCTAGGCAGGGTGTAAGCACAGAAGCATAGTTCTTGAGAACAACAGGAGGGACTCCATCAGGCCCATATGCCTTATTAGTACTGAGGCCAGCAATGGCAGAAAATACATCAGATGAAGAAATTTTAATGTTAGCCATGAGGAAGTCAGAAGGGGGAAGTGACGGAGGAACAGCACCGGAATCGTCTAAGGTGGAATTGGAGGAGAAAGTCTGAGCGAAGAGATCTGCTTTATCAGTAGAAGAAATAGCTACAGAGCCATCAGAGTAGAAAAGAGGAGGGAAGGATGATGAGGTAAAATTGTTAGAAAGGTTTTTGGTAAGGTGCCAGAAGGAGCGGGAAGAGTTCGAGTTGGAGAGCTGAGAGCATTTTGTACGGATGAAATTATTTTTAGCAGAGCGAAGAACAGACTTAGCACGATTCCGGGCAGAAATGTATAAAAGCTGTGATTCAGGGGTGGGTTGGCTCCGGTACCTTTTATAGGCCCTCTTCTTGCTGCGGACAGCATTAGAACAAGCGTGATTAAACCATTATCTTTAATTTTCAAGGAATCCTTGGGACAAGGTAAACTACCTGATATTTGGAAGAAAGCAAACATTGTTCCCTTATTAAAGAAAGGGAATAGACAAAATCCACTCAACTACCAACCAGTATCACTAACCAGTGTTGTAAGCAAGGTATTAGAAAAGCTGATAAGAAAAGTTTGGGTAAATAATCTAGAACACAATATGATAACAGAAAGACAGTTTGGTTTCAGAAAGGGAAAATCATGTGTTACTAATTTGTTGACCTACTATGATAGAGTAACAGAAACATTACAGAAAAGAGAAGGATGGGTGGACAGTATGTATTTAGATTTCAAGAAAGCATTTGACAGAGTACCGCACCAAAGACTTTTATGGAAACTGTACCATCAAGGAGGAATCCGAGGTGAACTGTATTGTTGGATGCAAGATTTTCTCAAAAAAAGAGAAATGAGAACAGTACTAAGGGGAAATTATTCATCATGGAGGGAAGTGACTAGCAGAGTTCCACAGGGCTCAGTGCTGGCACTAATTATGTTTCTAGTGTATATAAATGACATAGACAGTAACACTGGAAATGAAAGCTATCTAAATATGTTTGCTGATGATGCAAAAATACAAAGGAGAATTACTAACACAGACTCTTGTAAAGAGCTACAAGAAGACTTAAACTTCATGAATGGAGTAATACATGGCAAATGGAATTCGATGTGGACAAGTTTCATGTAATCATGTTTGGTAAAAGTGGAAAAAGACTTGATTGGGATTACAAGTTAGAAAGTAAAACCCTACACACTTCAGAAAGAGGGAAGGACCTAGGTGTGATTATCAATAACAGACTATCTCCGGTTGACCACATCAGTGAGAAGGTATGAAACATGTATACACTGTTTGTAAATACGAGAACAGCATTCACATACATAAATGAATTCATGCTGAGAAAGATAATAACATCATTCATCAGACCAACCCTGGAGTATGCATCAGTAGTCAAGAATCCTCATCTCAAAAAACACATAGATAAGATTGAAAAAGTTCAAAGGGCTGCTACAAGATGGGTACCAAGCTTAAGGGATCTAAGCTACGAAGAAAGATTAGAAAAACTGAATCTACCTACACTACAGGAGAGAAGGAAAATAGGAGACATGATAATGCTATATCAGTGCATATCAGGGAAGGAGAAAATAGACATAAATGATTACATAACCTATGGGGAAGCATCAGCAAGAGGACACTGCAAAAAACTGCATAAAAACAGAGATAATAAATACATTAGGAAATTTAGTTTCCCTAATAGGGCAGTTGATCAGTGGAATGCACTACTGAATGAAATAGTGTCTGCCAAAACAATTAATAAATTTAAGGATATGTACAATAAAAATGGTTTAAGACACGGGACAGTACAAGCGTAACTCATTCCTGTGTGTGTGTTCTTACAATTAGGTAAGAACACACACACACACACACACACACACACACACACACACACACACACACACAGAGGGAGAGAGAGAGAGAGAGAGCGAGCATGTTTACTGTATTCTAAAATGGTGGGGTTGTGGTAAGAGGGAAATCTTTTTTCAGATCTGTTGGCAGTCTGTCTCTTTCTTTTTTTCTTTTTTTTCTTTTTTTTTAATGTTTTGAACAACTAGAAAAGCGAGCAGTGCCTTTATGGAGTGTATAGTGGGGATAGAGGAAGCATTGTGCCATATTGACGTGCTGACAGTGCCAGTTTTGAAGCAGGATTGCTAACCCTGCTCATTCCCACTTTTTACAGTCATCTCACCCTGATATTATTTTTGGCCATCCCATTTCATCCCACTTTCTCCTTTCTGCCCATCCCACCTCCTCCCACCCACCCCATCCTACACACTCCTGTCTGTTCGCTCACCTTATCCTACGCACTCCTGTCTGTCCACTCACATCATCCTACCCACTCCTGTCGTCCCACCCACCTCATCCTATCCTCTCCATCTTACCCACCCCATCTCACTTGCCCCCGTGTACCCACCCACCTCATTCCACCCACTTCTGTCTCTGGTAAATATTAAATACACATAGATAGGAATATATAGATAGAGATGCTGAAATAAACACACCAAGTAATGCTTTAATCAGGAGTCCATATCCACTCAGGATTACTGACATGATTTACTAAATTTTTCCCCTAGAACAATGTTCACAATTTATTCCAGCAGAGAAAATTGCTATTTTATGACCCTTTGAAGGATTTTTTTCAGATAAATTCCATTTGCCACTTAAGTGTTTGAAAGTCTATTCTGTTACATGTAGTACCACTGAAATTTTGTAGATTATCTTTCTCGTGGAAAACTAGAACTGGGAATGAATTTGTGATGTTATATGAGATTCCACCTGGTTGTGTATTTTGGGGATCGTCTGTATTTGAAATTGGTGGATTAACGTCAGGGTGGCTTGAGTACATAGCACCAGCTGATCAGCATTTAAACAGCATTGATTCTTCTGATGTTTCTTCTGACATTGTGGTGAATTTACAGTTAACTCATACTATATCAGACCTCAGTGTAATTGTCAGGACATCAAAAATATCATAACACACTTCAAAATTGCTAGTAATGTATATACTGTGTGTAATATAGAGGTTAGATGAAAGTCAGGCCAAGGCGAGAGGACTAGTGGAAACAGCGATGCACTTTCTTAGGAATTTAACACACAACACAGTGATGCTGGATGGGAAACTTCCCAGGCTTGGGAAGGTTCCACACACCTGTGCTCTTACACGTGACTCACCCAGTCATTCTCTCCTTCATAAAATCCTTACAATTCAACACACAGTTGCAACAGCTTGGTGACGAATACAGTGAGTCCTTGATATACGAAAGGGATAGGAACCAAAAAAACTTCGTAATTTGAAATTTCGTATATTGGAACGATTTTCCCCATTGAAAGATACACTCAATCCTCATAAATCGCGGCAATTTGGGTCAGGACCACTGCCGTGATTTACGAAATCCGTGATTTATGAATAATAACTCGTATATGAAAAATTAATTTGGGTCTGGACTTTGGCCAACCCGCCCCCACAGCACCCTACCTATGCCTATCTAGGCACCATCAAACACAAGCATACAAATTTAGGAATATTCAGTGCATGTATTAAATAGAAATAAGCAATGTTAAGGGATCTCACCTTAATCCTATGACGAAATTGCTTAAGTGAATGGAGTGGGGTGATGTTGGGAAGAACTTAGAACCTCTCAGCACTCGTTCTTTCAAAACTCTTTCGCCAGCTTTGAAAACTTCTCTCCCTTCTCAACACGACGAATGAACTCCAAACGTTGACTATACGACAACAGCGGTGGCTTCTTGACGCCATACTGCTTAGAGTGGTTCATTGGGGGGCCGGGAGGGGCCATTGCAGGTAGGAGGTGGGGGGAAGTTGCACAAAAAAAGCAGGTAACTCTCGTACTCCACGGCAACGGTCTGTAGTGTGTGGACTGGCGGGACAAGAACAACAACAACATGGCGGCAGTAGTATGCACACTTGCCACCAGGGACGCGTGGTGATTGCTTGTTGGGTCGCGATTTTCAGTTTGAATGCCGTGGTTTACAGTTCTCCTCGGAAAAGGCCCACATGGGTTCCTAGGTCTGTGGTTTTTGTGACTTAACAGTGATTTAAGGATGGCAGCAGTCTGACGGCCACATAGCCGTGATTTACAAATCCATGATTTATGAACACGCGATTTACGAGGATTGACTGTACATATAAATGGGGGGATGTGTCCCAGGACCCCCTCGGACCCCCACCTAAACTTCAATCCCCCCTTATTAAGAAGTAAGCAATACCTGTATACAATTGTAGAGAAGGAGGTGGCCATATTCTTGTACATCTCCTTTTTCTTCATCACAGTCCCAATGGTGGAAACAGCAAGGCCTAAAGCACGCCCAGTCTCCGAGACTCCCTGCCCCTCCTCATGGGGTCTTATAATTTCCAATTACCTTTCCAGAATTAGAGTACGGTGCTGCTGCTGCTTTGCAGGGGGCTCTCCCAATGCTGGAGATGATGCAGGGCGCTTGGGAAGCATGGCAAAACAATACGAAAAGGTGAAGGGCTGCTAAAATATCCTCACGTACAGCGAGGCTGTGAGGAGAGGAGGGACATGGTCACAACTGAGAAGCGCGTGAAAATTTGTTTACCAGAGAGGGGTTAGTTCGTTTTCTCTCGGCAAGCAAGTGCGGCACTATGCACCGCGCCCATTTTGAATTTTTCATGCAGTATTCCATTAATCCCTTCATAGCTGCTGGCCTTGAACAACAGTTCACTGTTTCGGTGTGCATGATGTTGAGTTTGGGCATTGTAAAAAACTGCGAACAATTTCGGGAGGGGAACAAAGGTCACTGGTGTGTGTACATGACCCTACTCTACCATCTCATCAGTCAGGCGTTCTCTTCACTCCAGATGTATTCGCCGATGTTTACATGCTTACGTTACATGCGCCCTAATTTTGAGTAAGTTTCTTTCAGCAAGAGAACATAATTTACCACCCTCAGAATAGTAAGAAAATATAGAAGACAAACTAGAGGAATATGAACTGAATTGATAAGGTCTTTAGGCTGTATGTATACACGAAAGATTATGGGTTTTACCATTTTAAGAGACGATATGGAACAAAAATGTTTGCTAATCAGAAAAAAATTACTCTTTCGTCCCACATGTTCTCGTATGTTAGCCTTCAGTTCCACATTCTTTGTTCGGTATCACTCTTCCCAATATATTTTGGACCGACTGAGCACAGTTATTTCTGCTCCTTAGGGTTAGTGTACATTTATTGCTCATTCTTTTGTTTGTTCCTATGTGTATGTGTGAAAGAGAGAGGAGTGATACAAACAATAATGCATTATCGCTTTCATAGCTGCTGTCACTGAACTATGCCTTACTGTCCTGGTGTCAGTGACGTTTAGTTAGGGTGAGCTATAAAAAACTGCGAGCAATTATGGGAAGGGAATGAGGGTCACTGGTGTGTTTACACGACCCTACTCTACCACCTGAAGCAGTCTGGCGTTCACAGTTCACTTTGTCCCAGGTGTTTTCGGCCGATGTATATATTCTGATGTAACACGCATCCTAAGTTTATAAATTCTTACATGAATCATAGCAAATCACAGAATGGGTTTAGGGGAAAAAATAATAATAAAAAAAAAAGAGCCAGGTGTGCCAGACGAGTCTTTTCACATACCGGGTATGTAAGAAAAAGAAATAGATTTAAGAACTTTGAAAAGATGGTCCCAAGGCCGATCATGGGAGCACGCAAATATCTGAACCTGCAGCCATTGAGGGGGCTAAACATACGTTTTACTTTAAGCAGTAAAAGCACCATACTAAATCAGTTCTTCCTGATGGTCTGTTATATTTTTCAGATTATTTCTGGGTTAGTAAATACAATAAACGTTTCTTATTAAATCTGTTTCTCTTTCATTTTTAGCTGTTCTGGTGTGACAACTCTTGTTTGTTTCGTTAACATACATTAATGGCAGAAAGGGCTGTTCTTCCCTAAGTGTTTAACTAAACCTGGCCTAACCGAGCTTATCTGTACCTAATTATTTTAACCTAACCTAATCTCCAGTTGGGAAATTGGGAAACAATATCCACCTTTGAGCACGTTGAGTTTCTTCCACTGTGCTGGAAACAATCATAGGGGAAAGTGATGATAATAACGGAAAGGAAATTTTTCAGCAAGAAAAAGTAATTTGCCAAATTGAAAGTTGTCAGAAAATTACAGAAACAAGCTGGAGGATTATGAATTGAATTGGTAAGGTCTTTCTGCTTCTTCAAGTGGACAATGAAAGACACAGGTATCTTCCCAAAGCCTGACAAATATAGTGTGGAAAAATCTAACCATTTGAAACAGGCACTAGTAGAAACAGGGTTTTCATTGTATTTTGCCTGGTGTAAATTTTATTCAGACTGAACTGGGAAGATAGTTGTGTCTTTCATTGTACATTTACCGGTAAATAAATAAGTTTAACAGTACTTGTGTTTTGTTTCCGCCAGATTAATCGGGATTTCAGACTATTCAGGTGCTTCTTCACATCATATAGTCTGGATAATCGGGCTATCTCTGCATTTCCTTTCGTATTGGGTATCGATTTTCGTATCATCGAGACAGATATTTTTGTACTGTGGAATTTGTTGTGAGGCGTCGTATGTCTCGAACTTGTAGTTTTTGTTTTCTGTCTTGATAACGTAGACTTGGAACTATAAACTCGTAGATGTGGTTCGTACACTTGGTGCCACCAAATATAATACAGTAAAATAATTAACTCTAAGCCCTTGGCCACCCCATTTGGGATACATGGCGTCTGGCAATGAATGATGAATAAGTACAGTGAGCCCTCGAAATACGAAGACCCGAAGTACGAATTTTCGATGGTAAGAAATCGATTAATGTAGAACAAATTCCTATCTATCTATTGCCAGACGCCTTAGTCCCGTTTGGGGTGGCCACAAACAAATCGCCTCAACGTCGCCCTGTCCCCCGCCATTTCACTGCCCTCCTCCCAACACACTCCCCCCTCTCATATACCTCTCCACTCCATCCCTCCATCTCTTCCTTGGCCTCCCCCACCCTCTTCCCCCCTCCACCTCACTCACATACACTCTCTTCGTCAGTTTTTCACCCTCCATCCTCTCCACATGGCCAAACCACCTCAGTGTGTTCCTCATAACGCTTCCTATCACATCCACATCCACACCACAATGCTCCTTTATATCCTCATTCGTCAGCCTGCCTCTCCATGTGACTCCACAGGCTCCTCTTAAATAACTCATTTCCACTGCTCGCACTCTTGACTTGTGTCCTTCCAACAACGTCCAAGCTTCACTTCCATAAGTTAGAGTTGGTATCACAATACTGTCATGTAGCAACTTTTTCACTTCCATGCTCACTTCCCTGTTTCTTATCACTGCTTTCAAAGAACCAGCAACCTTTCTTCCCTGCTGTACCCTTTCAAGCACTTCACCCTCCAAACCTCCATCCTTACTCATCACACTACCCAAGTGCTTAAACGTACTCACATTTTCCAATTCCTCACCGTCCAACCTCGCTGTACATGCACTGACTTCACCTCTCTCAAAGACCATCACTTTACTCTTCCCTACATTCACCTTTAGATTCCGTTTCTTACACACTCTCCCAAACTCATCCACCAAGCTTTGCAGTTCCCCTTCGTCTTCACTCAACAACACAGTATCATCTGCAAACAACAGTACAGGGATTTTCCAAACACTATCCTCTCTCACCAGGACCACTCCAACATCCACTACCCTACCTTGTACCTCTTTTATTACCCCATCCATATACAGATTGAATAACCATGGAGACATGACACATTCCTGTTTCAACCCAACCTTCAAAGAGAAAAATTTACTTAGTTCACCATTCACGCGCACTGCAGCCTTCGCACCATCGTACATACTCTTCACAGCATTCAACAACTTCCCATCTACTCCATATATGCTTAATACTTTCCACAATCCTTGTCTATCCACCCTGTCATATGTTTTCTCCAAATCCATGAAAGCCACATACAACTTCTTTCCCTTCTCTAGGAACTTTTCCACTAAAGATTTAAGGATGAATATCTGATCTACACAACCTCTTCCCTTCCTAAAGCCTCCCTGTTCTTCTCCAACTAATTCCTTTGTTCTTTCACTAACTCTGTCAATAAGTATCCTACCATACACTTTTCCTATAATACTAAGGAGACAAATGCCCCTATGATTACCACACACTTCTTTTTCCCCATTTCCTTTGTACAAGGGAATAATTATACCTGACTTCCAATCCTCTGGGACTCTACCTTCCTCCCAGGCCAATCTGCACATCTTCCACATCCATTCTACTACTATCTCTCCCCCATGTTTCAGCATTTCACCATACACTCCATCAATTCCTGGGGCTTTCCCCAATGTAACTTTCTTCATTGCTTCCACAACTTCTATCCTACTGATTTCTTCCTGTCTTCTCACCTCCCTCCTTCTCCCAGCCATTCCCCAGCCACTTATACTCGCATTACTCCCATCCTTTATGTTCAACAATTCCTTAAAGTGTTCTCTCCACCTGCTCACTTTTTCTCCCTTCTCCTCTAGTAATCTACCATTTTTATCTTTCAGTCCCCTGCTAACCTCACTTCCACCCTGTCTTACTCTCTTCTTCTCATGCCAGAACATTTTCTTACAGTCCCTCCACTTTACACTCAAATTCCTTCCAAATTCCTCATCCGCTCTCTTCTTACACTGTCTTACTAATCTTTTCTCCTCTCTCTTTCTTTCTACATATAACTCTTTCTTCCACCTCTCAGCTTCTTCCATGCCCCTATTTCTCATCCATTCATTGTATGCTTTCTTCTTTTGTGCCACAGCCTGTCTCACCCCTTCAGTCCACCACGCTGCTCCTTGCACCCCCCTCTGTCTTCTCTTCCTCCCACACACCACATCACATGCTGCACATATTTCTTCTGTAAATATCCTGCACACACCTTCCATATCCCCCATCTGCTCCAGTTCATATTTGCCTAATCGTTCCTCCACTTCTCTCTTATACTCTGCCTTTTTCTCATCCTCTTGTAACCTTTCCGCTCTCCTTGCAACTACTCCTTCCTCTCATCTTTCCCTTCTTCTATTTCTCCATCTTACTTGGATCCTAATTCTGGCCACCACCAAGTGAATTTACAAATTTAAAAATGCTTTAAAAGTGTTGTTTGTAAATAGGGGCAAAAATTGACTTGTGAAATCAAGCAGTAAGTTTTACTTTATGCCGGCTTACTTCGCCGATTCTCTGAGGATGAGAATTTATAAACTTTCTCAACAGTACACAGCAGAAACTAATGACTTACTCGTGCTGTTCGTTAGTACTGTTAGCCTCTAGAGAAAGTGACTCCACCCCAGACAATCAATAACTGATGCTAATAATGATAAACAGGTTCTTGCTGGTGCATTAACTCCTGGTTGGCACAACGGATTTAAGCTTAATACAGAAGGACTGGCCTAAGTACCAGTTATGAATAATGCAAAGCGATTATGCAAACTAGGAGCAGCAACTAGAATAAGCTTAGTGTGGAGAAATAAAACACGAGTTTATACATTAAGCTCAAAGGAAAAGAACTGTAAAATTTATTAATTACAATGAAATAAATTTACGTTACATAAGTCTCAAAATGAATTCAGAATAACAAGGAGAATACACTCACTCGCTCATTCAAATGCTAACACTTAAACCTAGGAAAAACGAAAAGAAATACTGGTCAGTGGAGGGGGCTAAGCGGAATGACTTGGTGTCGATATGTAGGATGGACTCTGCAAACACGCTAAACACTCTTCGCCGATTCACCACTAGGTGGAAATTTCAGGAACTCTCTGTAAACGAACCTGCTCTGACAACGATTCAATCCTGACTAAGTTTGAATTATGGAAGAGGGCGAGGGTCAGCCGTGCTCGCTCCATCGGTCAATGAATATAAAGTTAGCGATACACACTCACAATAAATCACTCAGCGAAGGCGCTAATGTAACGCGCAAGGACGATCACTTATGAAACAGTGAAAAATGTTCTGAAAACCTTCCCAATCGAGTGAACGCTAGGACAGTTGGACTGAGTAATATACAATGAGAATTCCACTAAAATTCACGGTTTTCACTCTGAACAAAATGTTACGAACCTACAAATACGCTCGGGCAAGTTCATGACAACACCTCTTTACAGAATGTCGTATCGTCTGAGTAATTTGCATTCATTTTTCTTCCTAGGTCATCATTTACCGCCTCCTTCCTCTTCACTAGTCTCTTTACATGCTTCTTGATCTCAGTACAGTAACCCCTCCAATATCCGGATCAATAGAGCCATCGGTAGGTTCGGATATTGGTTTCGTCCGGATATTGGGCCCCAGCTTATGGACTTGTACTTATGGACCTAACTCAGAGAAACACCTATACAACTCCCTCCGGACATGCATAGCACCTATTTAACACCCAAATCACACCAATAAGGCACATAAATGACTGAAATAAATGCAAAAGAAACATAAAATGAGGGTTTAGAAGTATGTTCATACATTAATAAACACTCTGGTACTTATGGACTCTAACCGAACCTAACTCTGAAAAACACATTCCTACTGCACATCCATGAGGTAAGTATAGTATGGAAAAAAGTACAGTATGACACATTCTGGTAAGTATTGTATGGAAAAAAGTACAATATGAAACATTCTGGCTACTTACAGCAAGTCCCTGGCCACCTCGATGAATAACCGCCTCCTCTCGGACTCTGACAGTAAGAACGATTTCCTGAAGCACTTGCAGTACACTCTTCCTGAAGTCTTGCACTGAACTTAGTCAATAACACACAGAAGTCCGTTCTCTTCACAGTGTTCACTTTAGTCCAAATAATGTTCGATTTTAATTTAGTGTTGCACATTAACTATTCCCATGTTTTTTTTATTTTCCAAAGCCAAAACAAAGAAGGTTAGTTACGTTAAATTTCTTTTCTACTGAGTCTTTTCTCTCATTTCGAAAACCTTAACACAACACACCGTTTTTTTTACTGCACAACACTCAAAATTCCCGTGTGGTCTAGTGGAGAAGTTCTTGCTGTTTATTCACTGTCAGAGTCCGAGAGTATCACTGGCAGGCGACCAAGGGGTGCATCGGTGGGTCGTGGTGATGGCGTACCGACTACAGAAGACTCTGAAGATAGCTGCAAACTCACATCGAGCGGTGACTCCACTGTAGCTGATGTGCTGGGCTGTGGCTCGGAGCATGAGGGCCTGTCTTGGGGAGGCAACGGAGTGGAACCAGGGCTTGGCACAGCGGGGGTCACGGGCCTGAAAAAACTGTCAATCGTTGACTGACGCAAGAACCGACGATTCTGGCGATTGATGATGCGCTGCCGGAAAGCACGCACTTCCTCCACGAGTCCCAAGGGCCCCATCTCCCTGTCGCAGTCCGGGTGTTCCAGGTAGTCCAGGACGAACTCTAGATGTTCCCGGAGTGCGCTCAGCTTGGGGATGGCTGGAGTAGTGTCCTGCTGAGAGGAGTCCGCATCATCATCGCCTTCGTCGTCGGAATCTTCAAGTTCGGGACTGACACCAGCAACTGAAGACGCGATCTCGATATCAGACAACGTCTGATACCCAGGATCGCCCTTGTCGTTGTCCAACCACTCACGAACATCGTCCACATCAACATCATCGCCGTGCGTACGTAGCCGTGCATGGAAGTCATCCACGTCAAACCCTAGGAAATCGTACTCCACATCTGTTCCGAGAAGCAGACGAGACCAACCATTTTCAAGAGTTTTCACAGGGACTTCCTTCCATGCACTAGCCCAGTTGTACAGCGCAGACTTGATGTTGTAGCGGTGAAGGTTTTCCAAAGTCCGCTTGCCTCGAGTGTCACGTCCTTCCCTGCGCTCGTCCTCGTCCTCGAGAACAACCATCACCTCGTCCAGGAACTTCCGACGGTACAGGCGCTTTGTTGCCACGATCACTCCTTGGTCCATGAGTTGAATGAGAGCAGTCGTATTAGGTGGCAGAAACATGCACCTAATACGGCCATTCTCAGCAACCAAGTCCTTGTCGCATGGGTGGGCAGGTGCATTGTCGAGGAGAAGGAGAGCCTTTACCTGGTCGCGAGGAATTCCCAGTGTCTTCGTCTGGTACTGGATGACCTCCTTGACGAAGTGACGGTGAAACCAGTCTTTGAAAATCACAGCTGTGAACCATGCTTTCAAAGAATGGTACCATACGACAGGAAGGACATCCATCACCCCACGAAGGCACCGAGGCTGCTTTGCACGACCAACAATAACGGGCTTAAGCCGGTGCATGCCGTTAGCATTGGCACAACACAAAGCAGATATCCGTTCCTTAGAAAGCTTGCGGCCAGGTACACGCTTCTCTGTCTCATCGGCTAGAGTGTTCGTTGGCACCGAGCGATAGAATAGGCCAGTTTCGTCAGCGTTATAGACTTGACCGAGAGTGAGGCCCTCCCTGTCGATCAAGCCTTTCACCTTGTGCCGAAACTCGTCAACTCCATCCTCGTTAGCGTCCAATGCTTCGCCATGTGCTTTACGGTTAGTAAGGCCATGTCGCAACTTGAACGCGAAGAGCCAACCCTCGTATGCCTTGAAGTCTAGGGCGTCGTGAAGCCTTGCAAACTTCTCAGCAGCAGCGTTCAGCTCCGTTCCACGTACCATCACACCAGCTGCACGTTGCTGTCGATACCAAATCAACGTGGATCGGTCGATTTCTGCAAACTTGGGGGTAAACATAACCTTCCTTTCCACGTTGCGTTTGCTTCTCGACGAGAAGTCAGCCGTGTACTGCATGAGCTTGTCTCAGGAACGCTTGATATCGAACAAAGTCGACCGGGCCAGGTTAAACTCGTGGAGAATGCGTGAAGAAGACCAACCCGCATCAACTTTCTCCAATATCTCCCGTTTCTTCTCCAGAGTCAACACCACTCTCTTCCTTTTCTCAGGAGGCGGGGCCATCATCACACACACTAAGAGGAGGGCAGAGATCAGCAGGAGGCCTTGCAGCAAGTACGGCACCACTACAAAAGCGAGCACGTGGGCAGCCATGGCGAAGAGCGTAGGTCCAGTCGCGGTGAGAGACAGGCGGGAAGTGGGGAGGATGCAGCGGCGCTCTATCGGACGTCGGAGGAATGACGAACCAAAACAATGCTCTCACGCGGCGCGCGCGGCAAGTTCAAATTACGGACGGCAAAAAATCGATTTTTTTTTATTTTATTTTTTTTGGATTTTCGGACCATTTTGGGAATGTTTGATCCCAGGACGATAAGGTTCGGTTAGTGGGGATGTTCGGTTATTGGGCATCCGGATATTAGAGTGATTACTGTATATTCATTTCTTACTTCAGCTGAGCCCCAATCCTATATCCACTCTAGCCACTTCTTCATGTTTTCCTCCACTGCTTTCTTAACCTCTTCATCCCACCATGCTGTCCCTTTCTTCTTTGTCATTACTCTTGCCACACCACATACTGCTTTAGCATTCCTAACTAAGCAGTCCCTATATGCATTCCACAAGCTTTCCAGATCCATTTCATTCCAGTTCACTGATTCTGACTCCTCTCCTACTTTGGCCCTGTATTAATCTGCCATTCCTTTGATCCTCAGCTTCTTGACTTTCAGTCTCTCTCCCTGACAGCCCCTGTCTTTCTTGGTCCACCTCATTCCTATCAGCTTGATCTTGCACACCACAATTATATGTTCTGACAAACTCCACTTCTTCCTCTCACTGCCTTCATATCAGCAACACTACTCTGCATCGGTTTCTCTACGAGCATGTAGTCAGTCACGCATCTTTCAACACGATCTCCATTCCTTCTATACCACGTATATTTATGTGCATCTTTGTGTTTAAAATAAGAATTACAAATGCACAACCTCATTTCCTGACACATGTCCTTCAGTCGCTTCCCATTGTCATTCTCTCCTGGTACTCCATTATTACCCATTATTTCATTGATAGGAGCAGTGCCTACTCTACCATTCACGTTGACTATTACAGTCACTTTATAACTCCTGGCCATTTGTCCTACTATTTCATCCAGCTCATCCCAAACCTGGCTTTCTCTGTCACACTCCTGTCATCACACGGTGCATATGCTACAATCACTGCCACTTTCACCTTCTCAGACTTGAATTTGACATACATACACTACATCTTGAGTTGACACATTTGTAATCTCTCATTCCACTCTGCCACACTTCATTCATCAACATTGCAGCTCCTTCCTTGCATCTTCCTCCCACATTCATGCCCGACCTTACGCACTTCACTTCTTCCACTCCTCCACTTCACCTCCTTTCATCTTAATTTTACACAATTTCATCATAGCATATCATGCACTCATGAACTTGTTCACCACGTGCACCCCCTTACTCTCCTCATTCACACCTCTCGCATTCCACATGGTCATGCGAGTCTGCCCATTTGATTGGGCCACTGGGCAGGTCTTGGGTCATCTGAGGCTCTCCAAAATGTTTGCCATTATTCAGTGATTTTAGATAGGGGTATCTGGGGGACACTTTACCTGACCAGAAACCCTGTTTATATGGTTACCATCCAGCGTAGTATATGGTTTCCTTGGTACAGGAAGCCATTTGGCTTGTCCCTCAGTGTAGAGATCATATGGCAACACTACATTGAGTGAGTGGATGGTGGGCATCCCCACCTACCACAAGTCCCCATATAGTATCATATTTCATTATTACCCAAATCAGAGATATGATCAAAGTTGGAAATTAGATGTGCCATAGCCTCATCCCGTGGTTGTTGGAGTTACTGCTATGATGGACTCTGTGAAAATCAGATGGAAAGGTGAAGGGTGGAGTCATCAGTATATGGGTGGATAGGGTTAGATGTGCAGCTCAAATGGTCATTGATGAAAAGAAGGAAGAGAGTTGTAACAGGAGAGAACCCTGAGGAACACTACTGTTCATAGTTCGTGGAGAAGAACATTGGCAGTCTACAGCAGAAGCTATAGAATGACCAGAAAGGAAGTTAGAGGTGAAAGCATAGATGGGGAGATGGAATTCATAAGAGGCCAGTTTGGAAATTTCCAGTAAAGATTTATTTCAAACTCGATTGAAAGTTTATTTCCTAATGCTCAGAGCTTGTGCTGTGAGGCATTTGGAGATGAGAAGTTATGCAAACACTCCTTAGCACTTTGAGCCTGACTGGAAGCCTCCTTCTTCCTCAATGTGCCTCCAGATTCAGTTGCTGTAAGTGAAAAATATTTATTTAGCCTGGCAAAATAGAAGTTTTTTTTTTTAGAATAAAACTGTCAGTTTATTGGTTCAAAGGATCTAGTGCCTACCAAAGCTGTGTATCCTGACCATAACTAAATTAGGCTCCTTATATTTGTAATTACTGTACTTCATTTGAAATTTAGCACGTTGGTACTGAAATCTGATTTTATAGACATTGTGTTCATTATTATACCAGATTTTACGTATTTCTCTTTATCTTTCAGGTAATGAGATCCGTTAGTTATTCTGTATATGTATATCTTATCCCTATGTTGTTGGTGTCCCCAGCTGTATGTTGGCACCATCTCGCCTGCACGTGATGTCAACGCCAACTACATTGCATGGGGCCACTCTACGGTGGTCAATCCATGGGGTGAGGTGGTGGCAACCTGCGAAGATGACGAAGCAATCGTTTATGCTGACATTGGTGAGTTATTCTGTTCCTCCCACCTCTCTCCTACATGAATCCTTCAGTACAATGATGTCTTTTTCATTTTAACCCCTTCAGTCTGATGACATAGCATTTTAGTTTAGCAGTGCCATCTCTCAACATTTATGAAGCTTCAGAATTACAGTAAACTCCCAATTATCTGTCGTCACAATATCTGGCCCGACACAATATTCAGTGCTGTTGGCTCGGCTCTACTACATTAGCATCTGGTAAAGTTATGCAACATCCAGCACTGGTTCTATGCTATATCCAGCATCGAGGGCTATCAACTGGCTCATATGTGGTAGCCAACTGGTGCCTGGGAAAACCCTGAAATGCGCCAGTCAGTGAGAATGCCCACCATGTGTCAGCCAGTCAGAATCTGTTGGGGGAGCAGCTCACCCGGCACACCGAGCATACCGCTGCTCTTTCATTATCACTTGTGGATCTCATAAAATAATGACATGTCCGTGTCTGCATTCCACTCTTCTGACCACGCGGTTGCAAAACCCTAGTGCTGTGACCAAGTCTTTGGTGTCCATTGCTTGTTGTTGTTGCAAAGCTTACGGCCTGTCAGTGCTCGTGTCCTGGTGCTATATTGTGATCCTTAAATTATAACCGCACTTGGTGCACTCTACCCTCTATCGATGTCACACTTGGTGGGTACGTACTGTAGTACATTATATACTGTATTGTATCATTGCTGTTTTGTATTGTATGTGTAGTTTTTATTTTTTATTCATGGGAAAGTTTTTTGGATAGAGGATTGAGACAGTTAGTATCTCAGTATCCAACTCGACACTAAATGTTGAGCCAGTGGGGGGATACTATGTAATATCTGGTGTTTCACTTTATTTGGTGTTGGGATGCACAGAATTACACCAGATTATCAAGAGTTTATTGTACCCTGTGCCTACTAGTGAAGAGGCTAACAGAGGCTATATCTGACCCTTCCAGTTCAAAAAGCCACCTAGAAGCTGAATAAATTGTCATGTAGAAACAAGAATAAAAAAAAAAAAATGTCTTCATAGAGGCAGTGTAGTATTAGTAGTGAACCTTGGCTCATCTGAATGTGAACCCGTTAGATCACAGGACACCGGCTACCTCAGGTGGGAACTCCCAGGCATGTCAACAACCCTGACACAGATAGAGGGCTGGTACTACAATCCCAGACAGATCACCTTTACATACTAAACAGTCTAGACCAACATACCCATATCCCACACCAAGCCCTCTTCCTCCCATCATCTCCAGACATCACCTTCTGCTCCCCAAACCTCGCTCCACTACATCATGGAGAGTGGTCAAAACCCTAGGTTCTGATCACCTCCCAGTCATCATCACTACCAAAACCAGAATCACCCCAGCTGGCTACAAACACACATACACCAGTTATAAGAGAGACAACTGGGAGGCCTTTGTAACTGAAACAGAACAACATCTCGAAACACTAAACAGTACACACATCACAAACATCAACACTGCTGTGCACACTTTCAATACAATTATACAAAATGCAGACAAAAGACACATCCCTAGGGGCAACAGAAGGAGACACAACCCCAACTTCACACCAGAAATTCAAGGCCTCATTAGACAACGGGACACACTGCGACACTCCCCAACACCCCATACACAAAACACTGTACAACAAATACAAGAACTCAACACCCAAATAAACAATAAAATATCAGAACGGCAAACACTAAACTGGAAAAATTACCTCCAAACACTTGACCACAAAACAAACATCAGCAAATTCTACAAAACACTAAACAGCATCACACTTTCCAACAGCAACACCACACAATCACACGCTGCCATCACAACAACAGACACCATACCCTCAAACAAACAATAAGCAAACACTCTCTTCAATCACTTTTCAGAAGTTAGCCATCTAAACCCCCATCCCGAAGACCGACGTATCATCCGACGTAAGAGACAGTTCCCCACAGACCCAGACTACGCACCTTTCACTTACAACCAGACGAAGCACATGATTAACAACCTCAAGCACTCATCTGCCTGTGGACCAGACAACATAAGCAACATTCACCTTAAACACCTAGGACCACAAGGCATACAAGCACTCGCCAACACATCAAACTACAGCTACTTACACAACATACCGGTAATACCCAGCATCTGGAAGCATGGCAATGTCATCACTATCCCTAAACCCAACAAAGACCCCACGTTACCCTCTTCACATCGCCCCATCACACTTCTCTGCACCCCCTCTAAAGTCACTGAACGACTGATACTACAACTAGTCACACCTCACATTCCCCTAGCCTAGTCACAATATGGCTTTAGTCCACTGCACTCCACTAACACCCTTCTTACAGACCTTACACAGAGAGTTTTCAATGGCATGAATTCAGCTAGGCCACCACACAGAACAATCCTAATCACACTAGATATTAGCATAAGCTTTTGATGCCATCCCCCGCCACAACCTCACAAACAAAATACTCAACACAAAAATGCACAATAACACAAAAAGATGGCTGCAAACTACTTAGCAGGCAGATGTGCGCATGTAACATTTGCCGGTCAATCTTCTAACATCAGAAACTTCACAAACGGCATCCCCCAAGGATCTGTTTTGTCCCCTACACTCTTTAACCTATACATTCACGACGTACCCACACCCCACACACCACAGATACACATAGCTTCCTATGCAGGTGATATAACACTTACATGTACGCACCAAAATGCAGACACAGCTGCACACATCATTCAACCCTACCTTAACACACTACATGAATGGTTCACCACAAACAGGCTCAAAATAGCCCCAGCCAATTCTACAGTGACTCTTCTCACAAACTGGACAGCAGAACACAGTCAAATCCCACACCTTACTATAAACAACACTCCCATACCACACACACACACACACACACACAAAATCCTTGGTGTAACATACAATACATTAATGTCATTTAAACAACACATCACAAACATTAAAAATAGAATAACACCAAGACTCAATGCTTTGAGTTCACTTGCCCATACAACATTCGGACACAACAAAGAAACCACCACCACTATACAAACAATATATACGTTCAGTGATGAATTACGCAAGCCCTGCCTGGGCTTCTAACTTCACCAAAGCACACTACAACACTCTACAGACCATACAGAACAAGGTTCTAAAAATAATCACAGGCTGCACAGCTACTACACCTACAGACCACCTTCATCAAGAAACCAAAGTCCTCAAAGTGAAGGATCACCTAGACATGAGAGGCACCCAGTTTCTTGCTGCAGCCTCCACAAACCCACAACATCCACTACAGTACATGGCAGCACATCCACCCACACCAAGGAACATCAAAACAACACCCAGCACACGATACCATACACAAATACTGTCATCTCTCCCCCTTGCCCCACCTCAGACCAGCTTCCATAAGCATATCCACACTCAGATCACTCGCCGCTCGATTCTGTCACTTAAAGACAACACACAGCTGCAGGCACAGCCTCCTGACATCCACCCTTCTGAATCCTATCTTCCTCGTGAGGACTGGGTCCACCTGGCCAGGCTGAGATGTGGGCACCATCCAGCCCTCTTAAGCTACCAGAAAAGGCTGGATGACTCCATCGCTGATGCCTGTCCAGGATGCAACATAACACCCCATACTATTAAGCACATTATGGAAGACTGCATTGCACACAATCACCTAGGCCAACAACACAACATACACTCTTTGAGAGCTCTGTGGGAAAGCCCGGTCTCGGCCATGGCCGTCCTAAGGGACTCGGAGCTGTTCGGCCAGACTGCTTAGGGAACAACTGCTACTACTACTACTCCCAGGGATTTTTTGGTGAGGTTATGTTTAAGGATTGTCTATGTTGTAATAGTGAGGTACATGAGGCAGGTGTGTTGCGATGTGGTGGTTTCATTGCAGTGAGGGCATAATTTTTTTTTGTTTTTTTCAGGGTATATTACAACTAAGACTATTTGTATTAATTCACCCCTATCACTGAAGGGGTTTAGGTTATACAGGTTCTAACCCCTTTGCCGAACAAAGTAATTTTCAAGTTGCAAGAATATATTAAACAATGCATCACCAGATTTAAGAAGCCAAGGTAAGCTATGATGCATACTAATTAGAAATTAGAAATATAGCTCTTTAACCACTACTCACCTCCATCTTCCATACCCTTGCAGATAGCAAGTACCTACACTAGTTTCTTATGTTACCCAGTCTTCAGTATCCCCCTCCCCCCCAGAAAAGAAAATCATTTGTCCAAATTCAAACTGAACTTTCTTCTGGAGAAAATTACCTTAGGTCTGATGATCCCTCAGCTTTGATTAATGTTTGCCATATTTCTCCCACGGTTGTAACACTTGTCTGTCAACTAATATAACAGTAAATTATGAAAAGTAGAAAAAACTAAGATAACTGCAAAAATAAAGACACACACACACACACACACACACACACACACACACACACACACACACACACACACACACACACACACACACACACACACACACACACACACACGAAAAAGGAGTGGTTTAATAGAAGGTGTATGATAGCAAAAAAAAAAGAGAGACACAGTGTGGAACAATTGGAGAAAGAGAGGTAACAACAGAACAAAGGAAGAATATAAAAGAACTAGAAATGAATACACAAGAATATGTAGAGAGGAAGAAAGGAATTTTGAAAAAGGTATAATAGACAAATGCAAGGATGAACCCAAACTGTTTTATAGATTTGTCAATGGCAAATTGAAACAAAAGGAAGGAATCACCAAACTGAAAGTAGAAGGAGAGGTCTGTAAAGATGCAGCAATGCAAGCTGAAATAATGAACAAATGTTTCCAATCAGTTTTCACAAATGAAAAGGAGTTTATGGAAGGGGCGGGAGTGACTAGAAATGTAGTGATAAAAGATATAAAAGTGGAAGTACAGGAAGTGTATAAATTACTGGAAACTCAAAATGTAAGGAAAGCCCCAGGACCAGATGGAAACTCTAATTGGGTACTGAAGGAATGCAGAAATAAACTGGCGGATAAGATTCACAGTTTAATTGTGTGTTCTCCAGAAGAGGGGAAAGTGCCTCAAGATTGGAAGAGGGCAAATGTGGTACCAATTTATAAGGGAAGAAACAAGGAAGAACCCCTGAATTATAGACCAGTGTCCCTAACCAGCATGGTCAAAAAATTGTGCGAAAGAATTCTGAAAGATAGATGAATAAAATATCTGGAAGAGATGAATATTTTGGCCAATAGTCAGTTTGGATTTAGAAGTGGAAGGTCATGTGTTTTCAACTTGTTGAGTTTTTACTCAAGAGTGATTGATGTGCTACAGGAGAGAGATGGTTGGGTGGATTGTGTGTATTTAGATTTGGAGAAAGCCTTCGACAAGGTACCTCATAGGAGACTAATGTGGAAACTAGAGCATATAGGAAGACTAAAGGGGAACCTCCTGGAATGGATGAGAGACTTTTTGAGATACAGACAAATGAGGACAGTAATAAAGGATAGGATGTCTGGATGGAGGGAAGTAACAAGTGGAGTCCCACAGGGCTCGGTGTTGGGGCCAGTAATGTTCCTGATTTATGTAGATGATATGGTAGATGGAGTGAACAGTTATGCAAGTCTGTTTGCTGATGATGTAAAGATCTTGAGAAAGGTAGAGGTTGAGGAGGATTGTAAAATGCTGCAGGAGGATCTGGATAGGATACATGATTGGAGCCAGATGTGGGAAATGAAATTTAATGCAAAGAAATGTAAAATATTGGAAATGGGTAAAAGTACCAAGAGGCCATCATTGAATTATTTGATGGGTAATGAACCAATCACAAAAGCGAGAGAAGAGAAAGATTTGGGAGTGCTGGTCCAGGACAATTTGTCACCTGAAAAACACATTAGCAAGGCAGTTAGAGAGACATATAAACTCCTGACTAATATAAGAGTAGCTTTTCATTATATGGATGAGGAGATGATGAAAAAATTGATAGTGACCATGATTTGCCCCAGGTTAGAAAATGCAGCAGTAGTGTGGTCCCCACACAAAATGAAAGGTATAAACAAGATTGAGAGAATACAAAGAACAGCAACCAAAATGGTCCCCAGTCTGGCAGATCTGTCGTACAGAGAGAGGTTGGAAAAGCTGGATTTGTCTTCCCTAGAAGAAAGGAGAAAGAGAGGAGACATGATTGCGGTGTTCAGGACCATGGTGGGAGTAGTTAAAATTGACAAAGAAGATCTGTTTTTATGGGATAAGAGAGTAACAAGAGGACACAGATTGAAACTGAAGAAACCAAGTTGCATGTAGGATATCAAGAAATACAGGTAACTCGCACGGAACACGATCTCACGGAACGCGCTCGCAATTATACACGGTAAGGGCTGGGATACATATAAGACAACGTAAGATTAAAGAACCATTATGAAAACTACAAATTAACGCAGGAGAGGCCTTTGAAAGATCAAATCCTCGAACGTCACTGCAGCGCACGGTTTGTTTTGATTACGTGACGATCTAGGCGGGAAATTATTCAGTGAGTGAGACATTCCCGAGTACAGTAGCACAGTATTTGTAAGTTAAATATTTACAGTACTGTACTGTTCTGGTAAGTTTATGTGCAACGTAAAGTACTATTAAATAACGTTAAAGCAAGAAATAAAGTTTTATAACCAGTTTACTTGATAGGCGTCAGAATATTGCCTTTTTTATTTGTTCATTTTTTCCACAGTACTGTACAGTATTTGTAAGTTAAATATTTACTGTTCTCGTATGTACTGTACTTGTAAGCACTTAAATAAAATTAAATAATTAAATAAAGCCTTGCAACCAGTTAACCTGAATTATATGATTACCCATGATCGGCGTCGGAATATTGCCTTTTTTGATTGTTCGTTAAACTCTTACTGTACTGCTTTTCTGCAGTACTGTATTTGTAAGTTAAATATTTACTGTTCTGGTATGTACTTGTAAGCAATTAAAGCATTAAATAAAGCCTTGTAACCAGTTAACCTGATTTACATGATTACCCATGATCGGCATCGGAATATTGCCCTTTTTGTTTGTTTGTTAAAGACTTATAATAAGAGAAAAATACATTTTTGTCTTGGTATCTTTATCTATTTGCTCAGGTTTGCTGTAATGGTTTGGATCATTTGATGCAATGCAACGTGTAGAAAACTGTGAAAACTTTCGGGAAGTGAACGAAAATCTGGGACATGAGACTGACCTTGACTTCACCCTCTCATGTATCATCTGTCAGTTCACCACCTGCTATCGTGATGAGTGGATGTACGATTTTTTCGCTCGTGGCCAAGCCTAACCACACATAGTTACACCCATTATCTCGACCCAGACAGAATATACAATCTTTTTCCTCCCTTGCAAAACACAAACAACCACCCTGTTTACGAGACAGCAATATATATTGCGAAAATAACAAGGTAAAATGTTAAAGATGAACGTAAAATGATAGAGAAAGATGAACATGTTATGACGGAAGAAGTACGTTTTCCCTGTCTGTAAACGTATTTATTTCTGCTTTGTATCTGTATTCGCAATAATTAGACTTATTGTTAGTTCTGAAACTGCATTACGATTCTATTTTTAGCCATTCTCGTGGTGTGGGAGCTGGAAGTTGTGACACAACTTCCTTATTGCTAATCGGACTGACCCTCCACTTTATTCTCCCGTGGCAGAGTCTAGCCTTGGAGGACGTGCAGTTTTCTCATTTAGGACTGAAAATTCAACTCTTTCGCTCCCTTTTCCAAGCATGGGCACAACGATAACGTAAAAAATAACTCGAATCTACCATAAACGTATATAAAAAAGGTGAAAATGTATTCATAACATTTTTTTTTTCCAGCCATTCCTAACAGATTATGTACTGAAATCATTCGATATCACAGTACTGCATTTCTAAGTTAAATATGTACTGTTCTGGTAAGTTAAAGCACTGGTACCAGTTAACCTGATTTATATGATTAACTATGATCGGCGTCGGAATGTTTCCTTTTGTTTACATACAGTATTTGTGTGTTGAAGTTTTGCTGTGGAGTACTGTATTTGTGAGTTATAACATTACATAAACCTTCTAACCACTTAAAGTGCTTTCTAGTGATTACCAGTGACAGATAACAGCAAAACAACACATTTGGGGGGTCTAGGGAGCAAAATACGGAGTAGTTTAAATATACGCGATTTCGCACCTAACACGGCACGGTAGGAACGAAACCCACGTGTTCCGTGCGAGTTACCTGTATAGTTTTCCTTATATATGTATAGACCTGTGGAGTAGCCTGGACAAAGAGATCGTCCAGTCTAAATACAGTAATCACTATAATATCCGGACGCCCAATATCCGGACTACCCCAATATCCAGACATTATGATTCTGACCTTTTTTATCCCAAATTGCCCAAAAGATGCAAAAAATCCTAAAAAAAATTGGAAAAAAATTGGATTTTGTTTCCACACCTTATTGGTGTGAATAGGGTCTTAAACAGGTGCTATGCATGTCCAGTTGAGAGTTCTGTACAGTTGGTAAATCATGTCCAGTTGGAGTCCATAAGTACAAGTCCATAAGGCTTGGGCCCATTATACAGACATCATCTCTGAAACCTCATGTCTGGTTAGAGTCCATAAGTACAAGTCCATAAGGCTGGTGGCCACTATACAGACCTCATCTCTGAAAGACGTGGAAATGAGTTATTTAAGAGGAGCCTGTGGAGTCACATGGAGAGACAGGCTGACGAATGAGGATATAAAGGAGCATTGTGGTGTTGATGTGGATGTGATAGGAAGCGTTATGAGGAACACACTGAGGTGGTTTGGCCATGTGGAGAGGATGGAGGGTCAAAGACTGACGAAGAGAGTGTATGTGAGTAAGGTGGTGGGGGAAAGAGGGAGGGGGAGGCCGAGGATGAGATGGAGAGATGGGGTGGAGAGGTATATGAGAGAGGGGGGTGTGAGTTGGGAGCAGGGGAGTGAAATGGCGGGGGACAGGGCGACTTGGAGGCGATTTGTTTGTGGCCACCCCAAACGGGATTGAGGCGTCTGGCAATAGATAGATAGATAGATAGATCTCTGAAACCTCATTTTGTGTTTCCTTTGCATTGTATTTCACTCTTTTATGTCCCTTATTGGTGTGAATATGGTCTTAAATAGGTGCTATGCATGTGCGGTTGAGAGTTATGTACAGTAAGTCATGTCCGGTTGGAGTCCATAAGTACTAGTCCATAAGGCTGGTTCCCACTATAAAGACCTCATCTCTGAAACCTAATTTTGTGTTTCCTTTGCATTTATTTCACTCTTTTATGTCCCTTATTGGTGTGAATAGGGTCTTAAATAGGTGCTATGCATGTCTGGTAGGGAGGTATGTAGATGTTTTTCTGATTCAGGGTAGGTTAGGGTCCATAAGTATAAGTCCATAGGCTGGGGACCAATATCTGGACAAAACCACCATCCAGACATGCCTTTGGCCCTATTACAACGGATATTGGAGGGATTACTGTACATAAATGAGTTTAAAGCTAAATTTGACTTACTGAGAAACAGAAATGGGACCCCACGAGCATAGCTCATTTCCTGTATATCACAATTAGGTAAATACAGTTAGGTAAACACACACACACACACACAAACACACACACACACACACACACACACACAGTCTAAAAACTTAAACGAGTTTAAAGTTAAATTTGACTTATTGAGAAACAGCGACGGAAACCCACAAGCATAGCACATTCCGTGTATATCACAATTAGGTATATCAGGTAAATACATAAATATTTGGAACGACTTAGACGAAAAGGTGGTGCAGGAGAAAAACATTCATGTGTGTAAAGGTAGACTTAATAAATGTGGATATGGAGACAGGACAACACGAGCATTGCTCAATTCCTGTATACTACAAATAGGTAAATACACACGCACACACACACACACACACACACACAGGGAGTCATCAGATGCAGACGTCGGACATCGGCGCTCCGTACCAAAACAACACGGCCAGTGGCAATTACCTAAATTAGTATCTTTGAATGAGTCAAGCTCTGTACCAGGTTAGACTAAATGATTTTTCATTATTAAAAGGTAAAGAAATAATAAGTTTAAATAAGACTGGTTCAGACAACAAAGAACCACGATGCGTTGAGTCAGCTGGGTTTGTTTATACTACAGCAACATGGGGAAAGCGTGCATACTCTGTAAGTACATACTCTGTTCATTTTGTATTGCAAAATGGATACATACTTCAGTAAAACAAATTTGGAAAAGAAAAGGGATAAAAGTAAAAAGCAAAATGATGATTTCTACCAAGAACTGGTTGAAGTGGAGACTCACAATAGACTGGTTGAACGTGTAAACAAACTAGAAATGGCTTTCAAAAATGAAATTGATGAAATAAAGAAGCAAATGCACTTGCAAAAGGAAGAGATAGAAAAACTAGGAAGGGAGGCCAATAAGAAAGACACAACCATCAGTGAACTAACAGTGGAATTGAGTACGCATAGGAAGAAAGTGAGTGAAATGGGAAGTACAGTAGTCAATCACGAGAGTGTTATGGAAGAGTTAACCCGCCCCGTCCCGACCACTTTTTCACCACTCGTACCCCCCAATCCCGGCCATTTTTCGACCCTTTTTTTTTTTTGCTAAAACTTTCGCTTTTGGTCAGAAACAATGGTCAGTGACAAAGAAATTGTTCCCCGGGGTCCATAATTACCCTAAACAGGTATGCCTTGGTCCCACCTGGCCCCGTGTTCTCCGTAGGCGGTCTGAGCCTCTAACGTTTTCTATGGTATTATAAGTCTGGGAAACCAATGAAAGTAAGTAGATATGTATTTATTACAAACATAAAAACATGTGATAAAAGAGTATATTGGATTTTATACAAAAATAGAGCAGAAATAAGCATTGTACCATCGTGCGAAACGAGCAAAATCGGGCAACTTGGTCACGATGAATCGCTAACATTTGAAAATCATGATACATATCATTTTTTTTACTTACATAATACTTCTACAATAACATTATACCATTTTACATTTTATTGAACAGTTTTTACCTATTCACAGGCCTTTTGATAACATTTAGCGTAATGTTAGCGCTTATTTACGTAGTGAGTGAACTCGCTGTGAGTGTTGTTTCAACTCGTATTGTGTTTTTTCTACTTACATAATACTTTTCTAATAACATTATACACTTTTCAACTTTATAGAACTGTTTTGAGATAATTTCAGGCCTTACGTAAATATATAGCGTAATAATAGCGCATAATAACACACACGGTAAAGTTGCTATGACTACTATTTCAACTTACAACCTATTTTTGTACTTATATAATAATTCTCCACTAACATTGCACATGTTTACACTTGATATAATTGATATCACATAATTTCAGAACTTATGATGCAACTGAGCGTCATATTAGCGCGTACTTACACAGGGAGTGTTATCGCGATATCATTTGTTTCATCTTACACTAGTATTCAACTTATAAAATACCTTACTACTAACATTACAACAAATTCCACTTTATATAATTCCTATCACATACTTACTGACCAGAATGTGGGTGTACTCGTGACATCAGTTATTACAACTTACACTATTGTTCAACTTATATGTTTTATTCATGCTAACATTACACCTGTTTCCACTTTATATTCTTACTATCACATATTTACTGACCAGAGTGTTATACTGAGCGTCATATTTTCGCAGATTTACACAGTGGGTGTAGTTTTGATATCAATTCTTTCAACTTACACTAATTCTCAACTTATACATTACTTTCCTGAAAACACAACACCCGTTTCAACTTTATATTTGACTTAGCACCTACTGACTGGCCTTACCATTATAATGAGCGTCATTTCGCCTTCCCATACAGTTTCAGTAGTGTAGGAAATTATGATACTCTTTGAAACAAGGCTGAAGGCACAACGCAACATTGCACTCGACACACTCGTACCTTGTGTCTTTTCTCTGAGTAGATGGTCTGACTGTCGAGTGCTTACATGGCAGCGACGCTGGGGTTTACGACGGTTTGGGTCGGAAGGGATTGCGCTGGGATAGTGGCGTCCTGCAAGACGTAGGGGAGTCTGGGCAGCCATGGGGGTGCGGGTGCGGTGTGTGGGTCTGTCCTGGGCATGCTTGGCAGTTATTTCACGTGCCAGCTCCCTCACAAACCCCTCAAAGGTTTCGGATACTCCGGTGGTCATTGCGTACAGGTAGTGGGCGTTCAGGACCATGATGTCGAGCAAGTGGAAAAAGAGTTTCTTGTACCACTTCATCGTGGTCCTGGCACAGTCAACACTTGAAATCATCGAGTCTGACTGATCCACTTGCCTCATGTTCAGATTATAGTCCAGTACAGACTCGGGTTTCCATACGTTGCGCCTCCTCTCGCTACGGTGATCCACGGAGTCTGTGTGGTGCATCAGGGGGCTGTGAACAGTTGATAGGAGGCAAATTTCCCTGTTGTGGTTCCACAGGGTGGCAAGGATGTTATTGGCCTGGAAGAAAACCACCTCGTTCTTGTCAAGTTTCCTCCCTATCTTGACCATATGGTGACGGTTTCTCTTGACTGTACCACAGACTCCGGTGTCGTGTTGGTGGAGGAACCTAGCGAGAAGAGGGCTAGTGTACCAGTTGTCCAGGTACAACACATGACCACGATGAAGGTACTCTTCTATCATTGTCTTCACCACGGCCCCAGAGAGTCCTATACTCCGATCTTCTGTTATATCTGTCTGTGCGCTCGTGTACAAGACTATGTCTTGCACATAACCAGTCTTACAGTCACACATAACAAAGATCTTGAACCCGAAACGGTGTCTCTTGCTGGGTATGTACTGCCTAAAGGAAATATTGCCTCTCCACAACACAAGACTCTCGTCTATGATGAGGTCTCTGTAGGGATAAAATGAGGAGCGGAACTTTTCCCGTAAATGATCAAATACCAGCCTAATTCTCCTCATTTTATCTGTGTTATTTGCATTGGCTGGATCTTCTGTATCAAAAAAGTGGAGGCGGCCGAGAATATACTGAAATCGGTTACGACTCATCACCTTTCCAAAGAAAGGTGTGAGGATGATTGGGTCAGTTGTCCAGTAGGCAGGAATTTGGTTTTTCCTTACCACACCCATCAAGAGAACCAGGGTCAAAAATAGGAACATCTCTGAAATTGTAACGGGATAGTCATATTGTTGGGAATGCCTGCTCGTGGTTCCCAAACGTTCACTTTCACAGTGCTGTGATCGTGAAAAGATACTAGTCTGTTCAACTATGCACCCCACAAATGCCTCCCCAAAGAACAAGTGGAAAAAATCCACCCTAGACGAACCTGCATGCACACCTGGAGCCGTGCAACCAGACCGCTACTCCTCAGTGAAAGGGTGAATGATGGGAGTAAAATTACTCCCATCTTCCCAATTCCACGTGACACCACCGTCTCCAGCCACATCCCCATCGTCCCCTTCGTCAGGGTGGGGAGGTGAGGGTGGTGGGGGAGGTTGGGGAGGTGGAGAGCGGCGCCTCTCATCACTCGCACTTCTCTTCCCTCTCCCTTTTCCTTTACCCTTTCCCTTCCCTTTCTTTCCTTTCCCCACATCCTGGGGCTGTGGGGAGGAAGTTTGGGAATATTCTGGGGCGAAAGACGTGCTGGGGAGTGGCTCCACCTCCTCTCCCCTAGGCCTACATGCACCACGTTCTCGTGCTGCCTCCCTCACACCACTTGCCCCTTCACCCCGCACTACCCCCACACCACTCTCACTTTCACCCCGCGCTGCCGCCACAACACTTTCCGTTTCACCCAGCAATCCCACCACACCACTTTCCACTTCCCCAGACAAAAGACTTTCACCATACCTTATATGTCTTCTCGCCCCACCTTCTGATCCTCGTGGTGATATTTTTTCTTTTCCCAACCACGAGGCGATATCACGTCCTAAGCCGCCGTCATCCTCATCGTCCTCATCCTCGTCCTCATCAGATTCGGGATGGAGAGATAGCCGTGCACGTGGTTGGGGAGCAGGCTGGCCTTCCCTTGCCTTACGGTATGTCACATACCGCGTTTTTCGGGGCGAAGGGACCTCTTCATCACTGCTACTTATTTCTTCCTCTGGCTGGACGTAATCGCGATCTACCACATCATCGTCAAGTGGAGAATCACTATCTCCAGTGAAGGCTTCCAGGGCGGATGCAATTTCCTCATCTGAGAGACCTTTCCGCGCCATGTCTGACCTGGGTCACTGCTAGCAGGTGAGTGACTGAGACAAGGGCGAGCGCGGGTCACACGGGGTCTAGGACGCTGCCCGCCTGGCGGCAGGTAGGGGAGGCTTGAGTACGTGGGCGAATCGAAAATCTCGTGCGAATTTTGAAAATTGTGGAAATTATGAACCTTGCAATTGCAGGACGTTGAAGTACGTCGACGGGATTGGCAGTGACATAACGTGAGGACGTGGAAGTACGTCGACGGGACGCCGCGGGTTAAAAAATGACACAGAGACAATTAGACAAGCAAGCAGTCTTATGGACCAGAGCAGTGATATTGAGAAGAAGATAACACAGGTGAATGAAGCTGTGCAAAGCTACAAAAATGATGTAGAAACCACGTATGCTGAAATGGTGAAAGTAAAGAAAGACTTAGAAACAAAGGTGGAGGAAAAAAGCATTAAAAAGGAAGTCAAAAGAATAATCCAAAACAATCCAAAGTTAGTCAGAGATTCAGAAGAAATAAATAAATCAATAGTAATCACTGGTATAGAAGAGGAAGAAATTAAAAACAAGATCACTAGAGACAAAAAGGAGATGGCATATGTAATGAGCTTACTGAAAGAAGTATCAGAGGAAATCTGTAGTAAAGACATAGAGGAACACAAAAGGTTAGGGAAATACGAGAAAAGCAAGAAAGACCTCTAAAGGTGACTTTCCAGAGTGTAAACACTGTGGAAGAGATACTAAAAAATGCAAAGAATCTTATGGAAAAAGAGGAGTTCAAAAATGTATGGATAAAAAGATGCCTAACACAAGAGGAACTGGAATTACTGAAAGAGAAAAGGGAGGAAGCAAAAACAAAAAATGAGGGAAGATCAGAGGAGGACAAGAAGAATTTTTTTACAAAGTAATAGGATTGCAGGTACGAAAGTGGTACACAAACAGGATAGAAGAAAAAGGAGGAAGTTAGTAGAACCATGTCATGACAAGTATATAAACAAAATGATAAAGTTGATGTACTCAAATGTGGATGGAATGGTATCTAAATTACTAGAGATGAATGATTATGTCAGAGAAAATGAACCACAAATAATATGTCTAACTGAGACAAAATTAACACCAAGGATATCCAATGACATACTAAACTTAGAGGAATACAGTATATGGAGAAGAGACAGAAAAGGAGGAGGAATTATAATATTAACTAAGAAAAATCTAAAAGTCAAGGAAATAAACCTAGATATACCATCACAAGTAGAACTGATTGCAGTAGAGATCGACACATCTGAAGGTAAAGTAATTGTAGCCAATTTGTATATGCCACCCAGATCAAACACATGGGAAAGAGACGAATATGAGGACCTGGCAGAGAGTACAATTCAGAGTATAAGATCCTTGCTACATAAAATGGAAGAGAAATCGGAAAGAATTATACTAACTGGGGACTTCAATACAAATATAAATTGGAATACTCTAGATATAAATAGCCAAGAAAGCTGTTGGGACCAAAAGCTCCTGGATCTCTTACAAGAGTTTTTCTTAACGCAACATGTGAGAGAAACCACTAGAAAAAGAGGACTTGATGTACCTTCTGTGCTAGATCTAATATTTACTAGGCAAGAAAATGACATTGACAGTTTAATATATCACCCTCCACTCGGCAAAAGCAATCATGCAGTACTAAATTATAACTTCAGGATAGCATATGACATAGTAAACAGCAATGACAGTTACAAAAAGAGCCTAAACTATAAAAAGGGAAATTATCAAGACCTAAAGAAGTATTTCTTAGAAGTTGATTGGGAAAATGAGCTTAGAGGACAAGATTTAAATGCTGTATATAAAAAATTTTGTGAATTTTATGAAATAGGAGTCCAGAAGTACATCCCACAGCACAAAGAAGCAGATAAGAAAATACAGAAATGGTTCAATACAGAATATAAAAAATCAAAAGAAAGAAGAGATTTGTTGTGGAATAGATACAGAAGACACAATAGTGAAAGGGCGTATAATAATTACAAACAGGCAAGAAATGACTATACAAGAATAAGGAGGGAAGCCCAAAAACAGTTTGAGGAGGATATAATAAATAAAAGTAGTGATCAACCAAAGCTGTTTTACAGCTATATCAGAAGCAAAACCAAAGTAAAAGATGTAATACAATCCATTACGGACGAGGGAATCACTTATACACAAGAGAAAGATGTTTGTGAAGCACTAAATAAGAATTTCCAATTAGTTTTTACAGAAGAAAAAAATTTTGAGAGGGACTATGTGGAACACGCATGTCCACACATACTACCAGATATACAAATAGCAGAAAAAGTAATACAGGAGGAGTTAAGTAGATTAGACAGAGGAAAAGCAAGTGGTCCTGATGAAATTTCATGTTGGGTGTTACGAGAATGTGCAAAGGAGTTAAGTAAACCATTATTTTTAATTTTCAAGAAATCCTTGAGTCAGGGGAAACTACCTGATATTTGGAAAAAAGCAAATATAGTCCCCTTATTCAAGAAAGGAAATAGACAAAATCCTCTCAACTACCGACCAGTATCACTGACCAGTGTTGTAAGCAAGGTATTAGAAAAACTTAAAAGAAAAGCTCGGGTAAATCATCTAGAAGAACACAATATGATAACAGAAAGACAGTTTGGTTTCAGAAAAGGAAAATCATGTGTTACTAATCTGTTGAGCTACTATGACAGAGTAACAAACACAATACAGGAAAGGGAAGGATGGGTGGACAGTATCTATTTAGATTTCAAGAAAGCTTTTGATGCAGTACCGGAAGCTGTACCATCAAGGAGGAATTCGAGGCAAACTGTTTTGTTGGATGCAAGACTTTCCCATAAAAAGAGAAATGAGGACAGTACTAAGAGGAAACTACTCATCATGGAAAGAAGTGACTAGTGGAGTACCACAGGGTTCTGTGCTGGCACCAATCATGTTTTTAGTGTACATAAATGATATAAACAGTAACACTGGAAATGAGAGCTATCTGAATATGTTTGCAGATGATGCAAAAATACAAAGGAGAATTACTAGCACAGACTCTTGTAGGGAGCTACAAGAAGAATTAAATAAATTTCATGAATGGAGTAGTACATGGCAAATGGAATTCAATGTGGACAAGTGTCATGTAATCAAGTTTGGTAAAAGTGGAAAAAGACCTGATTGGGATTATAAGTTAGGAAATAAAACCCTATACACATTAGAAAGAGAGAAAGACCTAGGTGTGATTATCAGTATCAGACTATCTCCGGCTGACCACATCAGCAAGAAGGTACGGAACATATATACACTGCTTGCAAATATGAGAATAGCATTCACATACATAAATGAAGACATGCTAAGAAGGATAATAACATCATTCATTAGACCAACCCTGGAATATGCATCAATAGTCTGGAGTCCTCATCTCAAAAAGCATATAGACAAGATTGAAAAAGTTTAAAGGGCCGCTACAAGATGGATACCAAGCTGAAGGGACCTAAGCTACGAAGAAAGACTAAATAAACTGAATCTACCAACACTACAGGAGAGAAGGAAAAGAGGTGACATGATAATGCTATATAAGTGCATATCAGGGAAGGAGAAACTAGACATAAATGATTACTTAACATATGGAGAAGCATCAGCAAGAGGACACTGCAAAAAACTGAATAAGAAGAGAGGTGAGAAAGACGTAAGGAAATTCAGTTTCCCAAACAGAGCAATTGATCAGTGGAATGCACTACCGAATGAAATAGTGTGTGCCAAAACAATTCACAAATTTAAGGATATGTACGATAAATATGGTCTAAGACACGGGACAGTACGAGCTTGACTCATTCCTGTAAAGATACAATTAGGTAAGAACAGTTAGGTAAGGTAAGAACACACACACACGCATACACACACACACACACACACACACACACACACACACACACACACAGAGGGGCAGAATTGGGCATGATGTCTTGGTTATCATGTCTGGTGGGACCAGGCAATCTGGATGACATCATTATTATGCAGAATGTCAGTTTTTTTTATTTAAATATTCCATTGAAAGTAGACTTGGGAGTATCATTGAGACTGCTGTAAACTCGAATTCTTCCCGCTCCTTCTGGCACCTTGCCAAAAATCTTTCTAACAACTTTACCTCATCATCCTTCCCTCCTCTTTTCTACTCTGATGGTTCTGTAGCTATTTCTTCTACTGATAAAGCAGATCTCTTCGCACAGACTTTCTCCTCCAATTCCACCTTAGACGATTCCGGTGCTGTTCCTCCATCACTTCCCCCCTCTAACTTCCTCATGGCTGACATTAAAATTTCTTCAGTTGGTGTATTTTCTGCCATCACTGGCCTCAGTACTAACAAGGCATATGGACCTGATGGGGTCCCTCCTGTTGTTCTCAAGAACTGTGCTTTTGTGCTTACACCCTGCCTAGGCAAGCTATTTCGCCTTTGTCTGTCAACTTGTACCTTTCCTTCTTGCTGGAAGTTTGCTCTCATTCAGCCAGTCCCAAAGAAGGGTGACCACTCCCAACCCTCCAACTATCGTCCAATTGCTTTAACGTCCTGTATTTCAAAAGTTTTCGAGTGAATTCTTAATAGAAAAATTTTAAGGCATCTTTCCTATCACAACCTTCTTTCCGATCGTCAGTATGGGTTCCGTCAAGGACGCTCCACTGGCGATCTTCTCACCTACCTTTCAGACTCCTGGTCATCCTCCTTTCGGGACTTTGGCGAAAGCTTTGCCATTGCACTTGACATCTCAAAGGCTTTCGATCGAGTCTGGCATAAATCTTTAATTTCCAAACTGCCCTCCTACGGTTTCTATCCTTCTATCTGTGCCTTCATCGCTAGCTTCCTTTCTGGTCGTTCTATAGCCGCTGTTGTAGACGGCCATCGTTCTTCTCCTAGATCTATCAACAGTGGTGTTCCTCAGGGCTCTGTCCTATCACCAACTCTCTTCCTTTTATTCATCAATGATCTTCTAAGCTGTACATCTAACCTTATCCACTCATACGCTGATGACTCCACCCTTCACCTTTCCATTCGGTTCCCGCAACGCCCATCTCAACAGTTACTTCAAGAAACAAGGGATGAGGCTATGGCACACCTAATGTCTGACTTGGCTCATATCTCTGACTGGGGTAAAAATAATATGGTTGTCTTTAATGCATCTAAGACTCAGTTCTTACACCTATCAACCCGACAAAATCTTCCACAGGTATACCCACTAATGTTTAATAATATTCAGCTTAATCCTGCATCATCCTTGAACATGCTTGGGGTTTCATTTACTCGGGACTTATCTTGGAAAGATCATATTACATCTCTTGTAAAATCTGCTTCCAAGAGATTGGGTGTGCTAAGCCGACTCCGCTCTTTCTTTACCCCTGCACAATTGTTGACTCTATACAGGGGTTTTATCCGCCCCTGTGTGGAGTACAACTTTCATGTGTGGGGAGGCTCCCCACATTCAGCTCTTCTCAATAGGGTGGAGTCAAAGGCTTTTCGTCTCATTAACTCTCCTCCTCTTACTGACTCCCTTCAACCTCTATCTCTTCGCCGCACTGTTGCATCTTTATCTCTTTTCTATCGCTACTTTAATGGTCACTGCTCCTCTGAACTGTCTGCTTGCATTCCTCCACCTCTACGACGGGCGCGTAGCACCCGTCTGGCAGCAAACTCTCATCCCTTTTCTGTCCAACTCTCTAATGCAAGAGTTAACCGTTACTCCCAGTCTTTCATTTATGCAACAGGTCAACTCTGGAACTGTCTCCCTCTTTCTGTATTTCCTGCTGCCTATGATCTCCAGTCTTTCAAACGTAGTGTGTCCAGGCATCTCAAAATGATCGGATCTTGAATTTGGCTCTCTATTGTATTTTGTTTTACTCTTGGAGGGAACTGTTACTGCGGGCTTATGGCCTTTGGTTCCTTCCTCCTCGCATTAAAGAAAAAAAAAAAAAAACTATTTGTATTCACTAGTGTCTGCACGTTCTCATTAAACACATGTTAGTTCAATGTTTACAAATGGTGAAGTGACTAGTAGTACAGTAATGTTGTTGGGATTTTACCTTTTGTACGGCTCCTTAGCTTGGATCATTCTTCTTTTTTCTTCGTCCATGTGCCTTATGGTGTGGGTTTTTCTTTTCTACAGTCATGTGATGAATCTTTTTCTAGTTTCATGGTTGTTTACATTGGTCTTCAGTAATAAGATACTGGCTTCTTTTTTTTCTTCTTTTTCAGTGTTTTCCTGGAATTGGAATATAAAACTGTACAGTAATTTTGTCTGATTTCTCTCAGAGCTTGGCTGTTAAGGAGAAGTGTTTCAGCATTTCTTCCTCCTCTTCGCATATTGGGCGGATTATGTCTTTATGTCGGTGTCTTCTCCTTCACTTAAGGTTTCATAAATGGTGTTAGTTCGTGCCATCACCCATAGACTTGACCCATCAGAGTTATCAGACCAAGGTATTTCACTTACAGATATTTTAAGCTGTCTATAGATACCCAGTGTAGATATTGCTTACATTTCTTTTTTCCAGGACTGTATCCCACTTCTTTCACATACAGTATTTTATATACACAGTTAGTGCAGCATGATATGTCTAGAAGGGGATGTGGGCTTGTCATTTACCTAAATCATAATGGTGCTCTTGTCTATCTGTCTGTCTATCTATCTATAGCCTGACGCCCTAATCCAGCAAAGGGTGGCTGCAGACAAAACGCCTCCAAGTCGCCCTGTCACCCACCATTTGACTACCCTTCCCTCATCTCACTCCCCCCTCCCTCATATATCTCTCAACTCCTTCCCTCCACCTTATCCTCCAGCTTCCCCTCCATCTCCGTCCCTCCACTTCACGTACATACACCCTTTTAGTCAGTCTTTCATTCTCCATTCTCACCACATGTCCAAACCACCTCAGTGTATTTCTCCTAATTTTCTCAACCACAACCACATCCACCCCACAACGTTCTTTCACTTCTTCATTCGTCAACCTGTCCCTGCATGTCACTCCACATGCTCCTCTCAAGTAACTCATTTTCACTGCTCTCATTCTTGACTTGTTCCTCTCTAGCAAGGTCCATGCCTCGCTTCCACACGTCAGGGTAGGGATCACAATACTCTTGTGCTCTTGTAACCAGGAAAAAAGGAAAAGTGTTGAGGAGGAAAATGATTACTTGAAGCTAACCACCCACTGCCTTGCTTGCCCTCCTGAATGGCAGTAACAATTAGTTTGAAAAGTTATTTGGTCTTATTTGGATGTCAGTCTGTCTTGTGATTGACCCCCCTCTCCCAGCACCCCCCTCCTTCATGCACTTAGTGTTTAAGGTGACAGTGTCACTTGTTAGCAGAGTCTAAGCTTTGTACAAGTGACGATAACATTGCACGAGTTATCGAGTGTCATAAACTTATATAGCTGTAAAACAAGTGAACAAACTGGTGTTCATGAATGTTTATTATGCCAATTAGTGACCAAGTTCAAGGGTGGGGGGGTGGGAAGGGAATCAGAGGTACGCTCCCACAGACATGCCGGGGGTGGACTCCCAAGATCTCCGAGCAGTTATCAGGCATTAGTTGGATGAAAGCTCTTCCCTTGCTGCTGGACAGGTGAAGGAACAAAATCTCATCCTGGTCCAGTAAATGAGTATATGAGCTGTTCTGAGCACTATGTAAAAGAGACTGAAATATTAGAAAGCGACAGCCATGAAAAAACCTCTTGTTAACAATGTCCATCTTAAAAAGAGAGTTCTGGACTGATAAATTGATGCTTTTTGTTAGTGACACTAAGAAGCAGAAGGTGTTGTATGGTAGAGAATCAGTTCCATGCAACCCAGTGTTTACGGTAGAGACTGTCAAATACCCTGCCTCTCCTATGGCATAGAGAATTTTCTCTTATTGAGGACTAGCAGGCCGCATTATTCTCCCTGAAGGCCAGAGTGTCACCAAAGACATTCATCTTCGCCTTTAAGATGACTGCATGCTGGCTCTTTAGTGGTGACTGTCGTACTGCAAAAGTCGTCAAAATTTGGTTTTGCACAAGTGAGGTGGAGTGGATTCCTTTTTACCCAGGAAACAGTCCTGATATTTCAACAAACTGGAACCTCTGGACCATTGTCAAAGGCAAATTAAGAAATGAGGACACATCTACACGGGCTAAATTGGAGGTTGCCCTTTGTTGCATATAGAGCTATTTTTCCTCTAGTATCCTCAGGAAACTTGCTGACAGTGTCCCAGATAATCTTTTGGAAGTGCAAATAAGCAAAGGTTACCTCGTCAGTAAGTAAAAGGATCGATGGAAAGTGTTCAGAGTTGAAAAACTTGTAGTAAACACTGTAGTCTGTTTGCCATGATAACTTTTAGTCATGACACACATTTGTTTTGCACGGTCATGTTGAGTTGTGCTGACAGTATGTGTGTGTGTGTGTGTACTGTATATATATACAGTGCTCGTCAGAAATATCGAGCGCCCTAGGTCCCTTCTACGAAACAAACCTTTCAACATTGAAAAACATATAAATAAATAAATAATGCATTTTATTTACCTTTAATGCTTTGCTAGGGTATCCTTTGTGCTTCTTCACGGACCTGAGACGTCATGGAAGTGAAAGGGCGAGGTACCTGAGGTGCTGGAGTGGTATTTTGTCCCAGGAGTCACGAATGGCTGCTTCCAGCTTAGGCAGAGCGCTCACGTCCTTCCCTTGGAGATTCTTCTTTACGAGGTACCAGAGGTTTTCTATCGGATTGAGGTGTGGGCTATTTCCTGGCCAGTCTTTCATGAATGATACCTCGCAGTCACGACGCCAATTGGTGACCGATTTGGCTTTATGAGCAGGTGCACCATCCTGCTGAAACACTCGTGCACGTGTGAGCTCGAAGGACTCGGGTAAATGATCCCAAAGAAGCTCCAGATAAACGTCCTGATTCACTCTGCAGTTCTTGGGAAGCACAACAAGCTTCCCCAAACCTTTCCCAAAGAATCAACCCCATACCATAAGTGAACTAGGGTGTTTAACTGTGCTTTCCACGTAACGGGGGTCAAGCGGGTCACTACCTTTGCGCCGGTACACGCGTGCTCCTCGATTACAGGTAACACTAAACGTTGCCTCATCAGACCACAACACTGACACCCATTGGTCCTCACCCCAGTTAAGGTACTTGTTAGCAAAGGCAAGCCTACGAAGTCGCTGGTAACGTGTAAGAAGAGGCTTTCTCACAGGCCTGTGACTTGTGTAACCAAGTTCATGGACTCTTCGAGACACCGTGCACACAGAAACCTCACCAAACACTTCCGGGTTGCTCTCCTTAATTTTCCTTGCACTCACACGAGGAGTAGACTCCACTGCACGTTTTAACACAGTAACGGACCTCGGGGAAGATTTCCTGGGCCTACCAGACTGCGGTTTCTTTGTGGGAACGTCACCACTATTTTCCACTTGAAAACGGGCGTACCACCTACTCACTGTCAATCGAGCCACACCAACCTATTCGCTAATTTCCTCCTTTAGAGCAATGATCTGTGATATGATTTCACTCGAAAGTTCACGGGTAGGGGCCATAACAAAGTGGCGAAAGCCAAAACACTGCAGGACACTAGGTAAAAAATGGCGCAAGAAGAGGGGGAGACGTGCGCGGAGCTCCTCTCTCTCACGCAGCCTGTAAGCAACTGAGGCGGGAGCCAACCAGTGTGCAGTAAGGCCTCAAGCTCCCGTGACATCATGTTAGCGCCCCAAACATCTGGCTCAATTTTTAGTTCCAAAAACGGGTGATTCTTTTTTCGCCAAAAGTATTGCGCTCCCTGCCATAGGCGTTCGATACTTCTGATAAGCATTGTATATACAGTAATCACTCTAATATCCGGACGCCCAATATCCGAACATCCCCACTATCCAGACATAAGAATGATTCATACTGTACTTTTTTCCATACTATACTTACCTCATTTCACTCCTTAATGTCCTTTATTGGTGTGAATAGGGTGTTAGGAGCTATGCATGTGCAGTAGGAAGGTGTTTTTCTGAGTTAGGCTAGGTTAGGGTCCATAAGTACCAGTCCAGGAGCCAGTCACCAGAATGTTTATTATTGTATGAACCTACTTCTAAACCCTCATTTTATGTTTCTTTTGCATTTATTTCAGTCATTTATGTGCCTTATTGGTGTGATTTGGGTCTTAAATAGGTGCTATGCATGTCCAGAGGGAGTTGTATAGGTGTTTCTCTGAGTTAGGGTCCATAAGTACAAGTCCATAAGCTGGGGCCCAATATCCGGACAGAACCAATATCCGGACCTATCTATGGCTCTATTACGTCGGATATTGGTGTGATTACTGTATATATATATATATATATATATATATATATATACATATATATACACTCACAGTAATCCCTCCAAGATCCAGTGTAACAGAGCCAAAGGCATGTCCGGGACTTAGTTTTGTCTGGGACTTGGGAAAAATGCCCCTGGACAGGTACTTCTAGACCCCAACCCAACCTAACTTTGAAAGCCACCTAAATAACTCCCTACCGGACATGCACAGCACCTATTTAAGACCCTAGTCACACAAATAAGGGACAGAAACCATAAAATAAATGAACTGGAGAATGAGAAATTAGAAATGAGTATGGAAAATATTTAGCAGTTTACAGGGTACTTAAGACACTTCTGTGACTGTCGCGAAGATTAACCCGCCTCCTCTATGGCTCTGACAGTGGAGACAGTGCACTTGAAGCATGTACAGTTATCCAGTGTTGTGCTGCACTTAATCCTTTGCACAGTGAATTATAATTATTTAACACTGCACATTCTGTTCTTACTTGCGCCACACCAGTTGCAACACGCCAATGTTGCACTCTGCACTTATTCCTTTGCACTCTGAATTCTGATTTCTTAACACTGCTCAACACTGTAAATTCCCATGTGGTCTAGTGGCGAGGTATTTGCAGTTTTTTCACTGTCCACCTCAAAAGCGAGACGTGGGCAACCATGGCGACAAGCGTGCAGTCATGACGGTAGGTAGGCAGGAAGTGGGGAGGATACAGGGGCACTCTAGCGGATGTTGCCAGAACTATGTGCCAAAACACAGCTGTTCGTCACCACGCGGCAAATTTAGAGTAGGGATGAACATATATCAGCTTCCCCCCCCCGGACATTTTTTGGCCATTTTGGGACTGAAGCCCAAAATGTCCGGGACTTGGAATGTCCGGGACTTGGGTGTCCAGGTCTTACAGGGATTTCTGTATATATCTATCTATCTGTCTATCTATATATAGATAGATATATACATATATACACAAATGTATCACTTATAAAGGTTCCAATATGCTTGCATATGTCAGCCTTGATCGCCTAATGGTGGCAGTCCATGCTGCCGGATCTCTGGCAGCCCCCCTATTCAGTCCCTAATCCCTGAGGTCACACTGTATGACCCCATCCAAGGTCTTTTTCAACTTCTTGCAACCCTTCCTCCAACACACACACACACACACACACACAGAGGGATTCAACCGAGTAGGACGTGCGACATTGGCGTTCTGTACTGAACCAACACGGCCAGTGGCATTACCTAAATTAGTATCTTTGCATGAGTCAAGCTCTGTACTAGGTTAGACTAAATGATTTTTCATTATTAAAAGGAAAAAATTATAAGTTTAAACAAGACTTGTTCAAACAGGAAAGAAAAACAAGACGAAAGAATATGCTGAGTCATCTGAGGTTTGTTTAGACTACAACAACACGGAGATTGTAAGTATATACTTTGCACTTTTAGTATTGCAAAATGGATACATACTTTAGTAAAGCAAATTTGGAAAAGAAAAGGGATAAAAGTAAAACGCAAAATGATGATTTCTACCAAGAACTGGTTGAAGTGGAGACTCACAATAGACTGGTTGAACGTGTAAACAAACTAGAAATGGCTTTCAAAAATGAAATTGATGAAATAAAGAAGCAGATGCACTTGCAAAAGGAAGAAATAGAAAAACTAGGAAGGGAGGCCAATAAGAAAGACACAACCATCAGTGAACTAACAGTGGAATTGAGTACGCTTAGGAAGAAAGTGAGTGAAATGGCAAGTACAGTAGTCAGTCACGAGTGTTATGGAAGATTTAAAAAAAGACACAGAGACAATTAGGCAAGTAAGCAGTCTTATTGACCAGAGCAGTGATACTGAGGAGAAGATAACACAGGTGAATGAAGCTGTGCAAAGCTACAAAAATGATGTGGAAACCACGTATGCTGAAATAGTGAAAGTAAAGAAAGACTTAGAAACAAGGGTGGAGGAAAAAAGCATTAAAAAGGAAGTCAAAAGAATAATCCAAAACAATCCAAAGTTAGTCAGAGATTCAGTAGATATAAACAAATCTATAGTAATCACTGGTATAGAAGAGGAAGATCTAAAAAACAAGATCACAAGAGACAAAAAGGAGATGGCAAATGTAATGAGCTTACTGGAGGAAGTATCAGAGGAAATCTGTAGTAAAGACACAGAGGAACACAAAAGGTTAGGGAAATATGAGAAAAGAAAGACAAGACCTCTAAAGGTGACTTTCCAAAGTGTAAACACTGTGGAAGAGATACTAAAAAAATGCAAAAAATCTTATAGAAAAAGAGGAGTTCAAAAATGTATGGATAAAAAGATGCCTAACACAAGAGGAACTGGAATTACTGAAAGAGAAAAGGGAGGAAGCGAAAACAAAAAATGAGGGAAGATCGGAAGAGGAGAAGAAGAAGTTTTTTTACAAAGTAATAGGATTGCAGGTATGAAAGTGGTACACAAACAGGATGGAATAAAAAGGAGGAAAGTAGTAGAACCACGTCATGACACGTATATAAACAAGAAGATAAAGTTGATGTACTCATATATGGATGGAATGGTATCTAAATTACTAGAGATGAATGATGATGTCAGAGAAAATGAACCACAAATAATATGCCTAACTGAAACAAAATTAACACCAAGGATATCCAATGACATACTAAACTTAGAGGAATACAATATATGGAGAAGAGACAGAAATTTAAAAAAAGGAGGAGGAACTATAATATTAACTAAGAAAAATCTAAAAGTCAAGGAAATAAAACTAGATATACCATTACAAGTAGAACTGATTGCAGTAGAGATCAACACATCTGAAGGTAAAGTAATTGTAGCCAATTTGTACATGCCACCCAGATCAAACACATGGGAAAGAGATGAATATGAGGACCTGGCAGAGAGTACAATTCAGAGTTTAAGATCATTACTACATAAAATGGAAGAGAAATCAGAAAGAATTATACTAACTGGGGATTTCAATACAAATATAAATTGGAATACTCTAGATATAATTAGCCAAGAAAGCTGTTGGGACCAAAAGCTCCTGGATCTCCTACAAGAGTTCTTCCTAACCCAACATGTGAGGGAAACCACCAGAAAAAGAGGACTTGATGTACATTCAGTGCTAGATCTAATATTTACTAGGCAAGAAAATGATATTGACAGTTTAATATATCACCCTCCACTCGGCAAAAGCGATCATGCAGTACTAAATTATAACTTCAGGATAGCATATGACATAGTAAACAGCAATGACAGTTACAAAAAGAGCCTAAACTATAAAAAGGGAAATTATCAAGACCTAAAGAAGTATTTCTTAGAAGTTGATTGGGAAAATGAGCTTAGAGGACAAGATTTAAATGCTGTATATAAAAAATTTTGTGAATTTTATGAAATAGGAGTCCAGAAGTACATCCCACAGCACAAAGAAGCAGATAAGAAAATACAGAAATGGTTCAATACAGAATGTAAAGAATCAAAAGAAAGAAGAGATTTGTTGTGGAATAGATATAGAAGACATAATAGTGAAAGAGCGTATAATAATTACAAACAGGCAAGAAACGATTATACAAGAATAAGGAGGGAAGCCCAAAAACAGTTTGAGGAGGATATAATAAATAAAAATAGTGATCAACCAAAGCTGTTTTACAGCTATATCAGAAGCAAATCCAAAGTAAAAGATATAATACAATCCATTACGGACGAGGGAATCACTTATACACAAGAGAAGGATATTTGTGAAGCACTAAATAAGAATTTCCAATTAGTTTTTACAGAAGAAAAAAATTTTGAGAGGGACTATGTGGAACATGCATGTCCACACATACTACCAGATATACAAATAGCAGAAAAAGTAATACAGGAGAAGTTAAGTAGATTAGACAGAGGAAAAGCAAGTGGTCCTGATGAAATTTCATGTTGGGTACTACAAGAATGTGCAAAGGAATTAAGTAAACCATTATTTTTAATTTTCAAGAAATCCTTGAGTCAAGGTAAACTACCTGATAATTGGAAAAAAGCAAATATAGTCCCCTTATTCAAGAAAGGAAATAGACAAAATCCACTCAACTACCGACCAGTATCACTGACCAGTGTTGTAAGCAAGGTATTAGAAAAGCTTATAAGAAAAGCTTGGGTAAACCATCTAGAAGAACACAGTATGATAACAGAAAGACAGTTTGGTTTCAGAAAAGGAAAATCATGTGTTACTAATCTGTTGAGCTACTATGACAGAGTAACAAACACAATACAGGAAAGGGAAGGATGGGTGGACAGTATCTATTTAGATTTCAAGAAAGCTTTTGACACAGTACCACACCAAAGACTTTTATGGAAACTGTACCATCAAGGAGGAATTTGAGGCAAACTTTTTTGTTGGATGCAAGAATTTCTCATAAAAAGAGAAATGAGAACAGTACTAAGAGGAAACTACTCATCATGGAAAGAAGTGACTAGTGGAGTACCACAGGGTTCAGTGCTGGCACCAATTTTTTTTTTTAGTGTATATAAATGATATAAACAGTAACACTGGAAATGAGAGCTATCTGAATATGTTTGCAGATGATGCAAAAATACAAAGGAGAATTACTAACACAGACTCTTGTAAAGAGCTACGAGAAGAATTAAATAAACTTCATGAATGGAGTAGTACATGGCAAATGGAATTCAATGTGGACAAGTGTCATGTAATCTATCTATCTATCTATCTATTGCCAGACGCCTCAGTCCCGTTTGGGGTGGCCACAAACAAATCGCCTCCAAGTCGCCCTGTCCCCCGCCATTTCACTGCCCTGCTCCCAACTCACACCCCCCTCTCTCATATACCTCTCCACCCCATCCCTCCATCTCATCCTCGGCCTCCCCCTCCCTCTTTCCCCCTCCACCTCACTCACATACACTCTCTTCATCAGTCTTTCACCCTCCATCCTCTCCACATGGCCAAACCACCTCAGTGTGTTCCTCATAACGCTTCCTATCACATCCACATCAACACCACAACGCTCCTTTATATCCTCATTCGTCAGCCTGTCTCTCCATGTGACTCCACAGGCTCCTCTTAAATAACTCATTTCCACTGCTCTCACTCTTGATTTGTGTCCTTCCAACAACGTCCAAGCTTCACTTCCGTACGTTAGAGTTGGTATCACAATACTGTCATGTAGTAACTTTTTCACTTCCATGCTCACTTCCCTGTTTCTTATCACTGCTTTCAAAGAACCAGCAACCTTTCTTCCCTGCTGTACCCTTTCAAGCACTTCACCCTCCAAACCTCCATCCTTACTCATCACACTACCCAAGTACTTAAACGTACTCACATTTTCCAATTCCTCACCATCCAACCTCGCTGTACATTCACTGACTTCACCTCTCTCAAAGACCATCACTTTACTCTTCCCTACATTCACCTTTAGATTCCGTTTCTTACACACTCTCCCAAACTCATCCACCAAGCCTTGCAGCTCCCCTTCGTCTTCACTCAACAACACAGTATCATCTGCAAACAACAACACAGGGAGTTTCCAAACACTATCCTCTCTCACCAGGGCCACTCCAACATCCACTACCCTACCTTGTACCTCTTTTATTACCCTATCCATGTACAGATTGAACAACCATGGAGACATGACATATCCCTGTTTCAACCCAACTTTCAAAGAGAAAAATTCACTTAGTTCACCATCCACACGCACTGCAGCCTTCGCACCATCGTACATACTCTTCACAGCATTCAACAACTTCCCATCTACTCCATATATTCTTAACACTTTCCACAATCCTAGTCTATCCACCCTGTCATATGCTTTCTCCAAATCCATGAAAGCCGCATACAACTTCTTTCCCTTCTCTAGAAACTTTTCCACTAAAGATCTGAGAATGAATATCTGATCTACACAACCTTTTCCCTTCCTAAAGCCTCCCTGTTCTTCTCCAACTAATTCCTCTGTTCTTTCTCTAACTCTGTAATCAAGTTTGGTAAAAGTGGAAAAAGACCTGATTGGGATTATAAGTTAGGAAATAAAACCCTATACACATCAGAAAGAGAGAAAGACCTAGGTGTGATCATCAATAACAGACTATCTCCGGCTGACCACATCAGCGAGAAGGTACGGAACATGTATACACGCTTGCAAATATGAGAATAGCATTCACATACATAAATGAAGACATGCTAAGAAGGATAATAACATCATTCATTAGACCAACCCTGGAATATGCATCAGTAGTCTGGAGTCCTCATCTCAAAAATCACATAGACAAGATTGAAAAAGTTCGAAGGGCCGCTACAAGATGGATACCAAGTTTAAGGGACCTAAGCTACGAAGAAAGACTAAATAAACTGAATCTACCAACACTACAGGAGCGAAGGAAAAGAGGTGACATGATAATGCTATATACTGTAAGTGCATATCAGGGAAGGAGAAAATAGACATAAATGATTATTTAACACATGGAGAAGCATCAGCAAGAGGACACTGCAAAAAACTGCATAAGAAGAGAGGTGATAAAGACGTAATGAAATTCAGTTTCCCAAACAGAGCAATTGACCAATGGAATGCACTACCGAATGAAATAGTGTGTGCCAAAACAATTCACAAATTTAAGGATATGTACGATAAATATGGTTTAAGACACGGGACAGTACGAGCTTGACTCATTCCTGTAAAGATACAATTAGGTAAGAACAATTAGGTAAGAACACACACACACACACACACACACACACACACACACACACACACACACACACACACACACACACACACAAGAAGTAAAGGAAAAAAATGATAAGAGGACAGAGGAAGAATGTAATACTTTTTTTTGGAGAGTATTGGATATGAAAGTAAGGAAATGGTATTTAATTAAATAGAAGTGAAGGAAACTAAGGGGGATGGTTGTGAAAGATCAGAAGTTGAGGAAGTGGTATGGACAGAGAGTAGGAGAGAAGAGGGTATTAATAATGTCAAAAATAATTTGAAGGTGATATATACTTATGTTGATGGTTTCATACCGACAAGGATCGAAATTAATGATTTCTTAAGAAAACATGAACCTGATGTCATGTGCTTTGTAGAGACCAAATTAAGAGAAGATATTGATGTTCATTTGGGAGATTTTAAATACAAACTGTGGAGAAAAGACAGAAAAGAAAAAAAGGGAGGAGGAGTGATGATAGCAGTGAAGAACAACATAAATGTAGATACTGTACTGTGGAAATGGGAGAAGGCAGGGCTGAAGTGATATATATGAAATTAGAAACTGGAGAGAATGTTTAGAGAGATATGGCGGTAGTGTATGTTCCCCCAAAGACGAGAGCATGGAAGGATGATGAATACCATGAGATGTTGTCAGATATGGCTAGCTACTTGCAAAAAATAATTGAGAAAAGCAATAATATAATTTTGGTGGGTGACTTTAATTGTAAAGAGGTGAACTGGGAGGAATGGTACTCGGGAGGCGGCGAGGATTCGTGGGGCACTATGTTATTAAATATAATAATGAATAATGTGATGACGCAATTGGTCAAAGAAGAGACACGGTTTCGAGGTGAGGACACACCAGCAAGGTTAGATTTACTGTTCACCAAAGTACCTGATGTAATAGAATCATTGGAATATCTCCGTCCATTGGGAAAAAGTGATCACGTGGTCATTGAGTTCCAGATGTTAATAGGAAATGTCGAGCCAAGAGACGAGCTTCATGGACAGGGAAGATACAACTTTGGGAAAGCAAATTTTACAGGATTGAGAAACTTTTTTGAAAATACGGATTGGAGAAAATTCAGACAAATAAGAGAGATACAGAGGAAGAGGGATATCTTTCTAGACCTCTATAATTTGGGAGTGGAAAAATTTTGGGAGGGACTATGTGGAACATGCATGTCCACACATACTATAATTTGGGAGTGGAAAAATTTTGAGAGGGACTATGTGGAACATGCATGTCCACACATACTACCAGATATACAAATAGCAGAAAAAGTAATACAGGAGAAGTTAAGTAGATTAGACAGAGGAAAAGCAAGTGGTCCTGATGAAATTTCATGTTGGGTACTACAAGAGTAAGAGGGAAAGAAAACAGGAAAAAGGAGTGGTTTAATAGAAGGTGTATGATAGCAAAAAAAGAGAGAGATAAGGCGTGGAACAATTGGAGAAAGAGAGATAACGACAGAACAAAGGAAGAATATAAAAGAACAAGAAATGAATACACAAGAATACGTAGAGATGAGGAAAGGAATTTTGAAAAAGGTATAATTGACAAATGCAAGGATGAACCCAAACTGTTTTATAGATTTGTTAATGGCAAACTGAAACAAAAGGAAGGAATCACCAAGTTGAAAGTAGAAGGAGAGGTCTTTAAGGATGCGGCAATGCAAGCAGAAATAATGAACAAACGTTTCCAGTCAGTTTTCACTAAAGAAAAGGAGCTTGTGGAAGGGGAGGGAGTGATTAGAAATGTTCCGGTGATGAAAGATATAAAAGTGGAGGTACAGGAAGTGTATAAATTACTGGAAACTCAAGCTGTAAGGAAAGCCCCAGGACCTGACGAAATTTCTAACTGGGTACTGAAGGAATGCAGAGAACAACTGGCGGATAAAATTCACAGCTTAATCGTATGCTCACTGGAAGAGGGGAAAGTGCCAAAAGAATGGAAGAGGGCAAATGTGGTACCAATTTACAAGGGAGGAAACAGGGAAGAACCCCTGAATTATAGACCAGTGTCTCTAACCAGCATGGTCGCAAAATTGTGTGAGAGAATCCTGAAAGACAGATGGATAAAATATCTGAAAGAGATGAATATTTTGGCTGAATGTCAGTTTGGATTCAGAAGTGGAAGGTCATGTGTTTCTAACTTGTTGAGCTTTTACTCAAGAACGATTGATGTGGTACAGGAGAGAGATGGTTGGGTGGATTGTGTGTACTTAGACTTAGAGAAGGCCTTTGACAAGGTACCTCATAAGAGACTAATGTGGAAACTAGAATATATAGGAGGACTAAAGGGGAAACTTCTGGAATGGATGAGAGACTTTTTGAGAGACAGACAAATGAGGACAGTAATAAAGGAAAAGATGTCTGGATGGAGGGAAGTAACAAGTGGAGTCCCTCAAGGCTCAGTGTTGGCGCCAGTAATGTTCCTGATTTACGTAAATGATATGGTAGATGGAGTGAACAGTTATGCAAGTCTGTTTGCTGATGATGTAAAGATCTTGAGGAAGATAGAGGTTGAGGAGGATTGTAAAATACTGCAGGAGGATCTGGATAGGATACACAATTGGAGCCGGATGTGGGAAATGAAATTTAATGTAAAGAAATGTAAAATATTGGAAATGGGTAAAAGTACCAGGGGACCATCACGGAATTATTTTTTGGGTAATGAATTAATCACAAAAAGGAGATAAGAGAAAGATTTGGGAGTGCTGGTCCAAGATAATTTGTCACCAGAAAAGCACATTAACAAGATAGTTGGAGAGACTTATAAACTCTTGAGTAACATAAGAGTAGCATTTCGTTATATGGATGAGGAAATGATGAAAAAATTGATATTGGCCATGATCCACCCCAGGTTAGAATATGCAACGGTAGCGTGGTCCCCACACAAAGAGAAAGATATAAACAAGATTGAGAGAATACAAAGAACAGCAACGAAGACGGTCCCCAGTCTGACAGACCTGTCATACAGAGAGAGGCTGGAAAAGCTGGATTTGCCTTCGTTAGAGGAAAGGAGAAAGAGGGGAGACATGATTGCGGTGTTCAGGACCATGGTGGGAGTAGATAAAATTGACAAAGAAGATCTGTTTGTATGGGATAAGAGAGCAACAAGAGGACATGGAATGAAATTGAAAAAGTCAAGCTGCTTGAAGGATATCAAGAAATATAGCTTTCCTTACAGAAGTATAGACTTATGGAATAGCCTGGACAAAGAGATCGTCCAGTCTAAAAACTTAAACGAGTTTAAGGTTAAATTCGACTTACTGAGAAACAGCGACGGAAACCCACGAGCATAGTACATTCCGTGTATATCACAATTAGGTATATTAGGTAAATGCTTAAATATTTGGAACGACTTAGACAAAGAGGTGGTGCATGAGAAAAACATTCATGTTTGTAAAGGTAGACATGATAAATGTGGATATGGAGACAGGACAACACGAGCATTGCTCAATTCCTGTATACTACAAATAGGTAAATACAAATAGGTAAATACACACACACACACACACACACACACACACACGTAGAAACAGCCGAAGAGAGCAGACGTCCCAGCAATCGCTGCTAACCTTAAGTAGTTTCAGGAATTTTATCTGTCCTGTCTCCTAAGGTCTTGTTTTAGATTTAAAATAATGAAAGTTAATAGACTACCAAAAATGTAAAGATTTATTGGCTAGACTATACATGAATGTTTGTAGATTTTTTCGGTAACAGCTGTTTTGCTACTTAATATCAAACATGGCCGAAAATGTAAACAATGAGGGACTAGAATTTCAAGGATTTGATGCAAATACCAATGTCATGGACCTGGTTAAAACATCAATTATGAGGATTAGTGAATTTGAAAAGAAAGTAGAGAATCTAGTGATAAAGGATGTGTCTGAAAATACGGAAACTACCATACAGAGTCCGATCCAATCCAATGAAACAGCGAATGAAGTGATTAGGAATTTGAAGCGGGAAAATGTTGAATTGAGGAGGAAACTAGAAGAGAGTACTAATAAAACGGAGAAGGTGAGTAATGTATTAGAAGAACATAAGGCAAAGTGGGCACACGTAGAAGAAGAACAGAAAGAAGTGGTCAACTTAAGAGAGATCATCCAGGAAGAAAGGGAAATGAACAAGAAAGAAACGGAAGAAAATGTAGTGAAAATACTGAAGAAAAAAGAGAAAATAGTGAGAGAAACTGTAGAAAGGAGCAGATGTGTGGTAGTATTTGGAAGCAGGGAAGAGGAAGAAAAGGTTAGGTTCGTAAGAATCGAGAGAGACACGAACATGGTGAGAGGAATATTAGGCAAGATTGACCCCAAAGGAGACAAATGGGTAAAAGAAATTGAGGAAGTAAGGAGGATAGGGCCTTATAAGAAAGGGGAAACAAGACCAATGAGAGTCAAGTTTACATCAGAAAGTGTAATAAATGAGATACTTAAAGTGACCTGGAAATTAAGTAAAGAGGTGGGGATGGAAAATATTATAATAAGAAAAGATCTGAATGAAGAAGAAAGAGAAGTTTTAAAATCATTAAAGGAAGAAGTAAAGGAAAAAAACGATAAGAGGACAGAGGAAAAATGTAATACTTTTTTTTTGGAGAGTATTGGATATGAAAGTAAGGAAATGGTATTTAAGGAAATAAAAGTGAAGGAAACTAAGGGGGATGGTTGTGAAAGATCAGAAGTTGAGGAAGGAGTACGGACAGAGAGTAGGAGAGAAGAGGGTATTAAAAATGTCAAAAATAATTTGAAGGTGATATATCTGTACTAATGTTGATGGTTTCATATCGACAAGGATCGAAATTAATGATTTCTTGAGAGAACATGAACCTGATGTCATGTGCTTTGTAGAGACCAAATTAAGAGAAGATATTGATGTTCATTTGGGAGATGGTAAATACAAACTGTGGAGAAAAGACAGAAAAGAAAAAAAGGGAGGAGGAGTGATGATAGCAGTGAAGAACAACATAAATGTAGATACAGTACAATCCCAGTTAACCGGGTGGCATGGGGAATTTACCTTCCCGGTTACAGATTTTTCCCGTATTTCTGATTTTCAAGTCAAATCTATACAAAGGCTATCACAGCAGTAAATACAGTTCAGGTACTCACCAGTCACATTAGGGGTTACACTAAGAGATTCCGCAAGAAAAACTGCCTTGTAAACACACACCATGGTCATAACGGATGTGCGTGCAATGTCTAGCAATTTGCAGTACTGCAAATTGCACCAGTCCATTGTTTACCGAATTACTGTATTCATTATATGTACTGTACTCATAAAAATTGAAAAATAAAATAAAGAAATAAAAGCTTGAACATTTATTAGTGAACTGATGATGCGTTAAGACTGTACTGTAGAATTATCACGACACCTGTGCCCCCACGTGAGTTTGTTTACGTTTCCGACTGTTCTTCTTCCCCACCTGACCTCCATCACTCCTCCCGTCACCCGCCACTCAGCTGTTTTGCAGAAAATAAAATAAATGATGTACGTATGAAATGCAGGCATATTATTTATTTATTTTTCTTCCAACAAAGTAAACTTTCATTCCTATTAACATTTATATTCAGCCATTAGTGTTTTATAATGTTCGCCTTTTTCAAGTCTGTTGCATATGTCCAGCTTCTGTTTCAAGGTAAGCACGATACGCTTACGTTTAGTTTGCACTGTAGGCATTTTGGAGTGTACAAATTACCGTCTATCAGAGGAACACTATAGCAAGAGAGCTTGTTTACTGTCTGGTGGCAAAATGCAGACTGGTGATTTTTGGAAGGTGTGGAGGATGACTGAATTCAAGTAGGGGAAAGAGGGGGAGAGGAGGGGTGGTTAAGAGGATTTGCTAGGGATTGACATTAGCCGGAAATGCCTTCACCTCGCTTTGTCTGACTTCACCCAGCCTCGCGTGACACGATCAAACGGCGGTTTGGCGGTCCATTCAAATTGGCGCACAGTTATAACTTAATGACGTTTTTACCAGCCCTTGAATTTTCCGCAACGTTGGGTCTGGTTAGTACTTGGATGGGTGACCACCTGGGAACACCAGATGCTGTTGGCATCCCTACATGTCAAGTGGGGTTGGTGGAGGATTAGTGCCCCTCCCTGTAAAACAATTAACTCTAAGCCATTGGCCACCCCGTCTGGGATACATGGCGTCTGGCAATGAATGAATGAATGAATGAATTTTCCCGTTGTTCTGAGTATTCCGTTTGTCTGGATACCGGATAGCTGGGATTGTACTCTACTGTGGAAATGGGAGAAGGCAGGGCTGAAGTGATATATATGAAATTAGAAACTGGAGAGAATGTTAAGAGAGATATGGCGGTAGTTTATGTTCCCCCAAAGACGAGAGCACGGAAGGATGATGAATACCATGAGATGTTGTCAGATATGGCTAGCTATTTGCAAAAAATAATTGAGAAAAGCAATAATATAATTTTGGTGGGTGACTTTAATTGTAAAGAGGTGAACTGGGAGGAATGGTACTTGGGAGGCAGCGAGGATTCGTGGGGCACTGTTATTAAATATAATAATGCATAATGTGATGACGCAATGGGTCAAAGAAGAGACACGGTTTTGAGGTGAGGACACACCAGCAAGGTTAGATTTACTGTTCACCAAAGAACCCGATGTAATAGAATCATTGGAATATCTCTGTCCTTCGGGAGAAAGTGAACACGTGGTCATTGAGTTCCAGATGTTAATAGGAAACGTCGAGCCAAGAGACGAGCTTCATAGACAGGGAAGATACAACTTTGGGAAAGCAAATTTTACAGGATTGAGAAACTTTTTTGAAAATGCGGATTGGAGAAAATTCAGAGAAACAAGAGAGATACAGAGGAAGTGGGATATCTTTCTAGACCTCTATAATTTGGGAGTGGAAAAATTTGTACCAAGAGTAAGAGGGAAAGAAAACAGGAAAAAGGAGTGGTTTAATAGAAGGTGTATGATAGCAAAAAAAGAGAGAGATAAGGCGTGGAACAATTGGAGAAAGAGAGGTAACAACAGAACAAAGGAAGAGTATAAAAGAACAAGAAATGAATACACAAGAATACGTAGAGAAGAAATAAGGAATTTTGAAAATGGTATAATTGACAAATGCAAGGATGAACCCAAACTGTTTTATAGATTTGTTAATGGCAAACTGAAACAAAAGGAAGGAATCACCAAGTTGAAAGTAGAAGGAGAGGTCTTTAAGGATGCGGCAATGCAAGCAGAAATAATGAACAAACGTTTCCAGTCAGTTTTCACTAAAGAAAAGGAGCTTGTGGAAGGGGAGGGAGTGATTAGAAATGTTCCGGTGATGAAAGATATAAAAGTGGAGGTACAGGAAGTGTGTAAATTACTGGAAACTCAAGATGTAAGGAAAGCCCCAGGACCTGACGAAATTTCTAATTGGGTACTGAAGGAATGCAGAGAACAACTGGCGGATAAAATTCACAGCTTAATCGTATGCTCACTGGAAGAGGGGAAAGTGCCAAAAGAATGGAAGAGGGCAAATGTGGTACCAATTTACAAGGGAGGAAACAGGGAAGAACCCCTGAATTATAGACCAGTGTCTCTAACCAGCATGGTCGCAAAATTGTGTGAGAGAATCCTGAAAGACAGATGGATAAAATATCTGGAAGAGATGAATATTTTGGCTGAATGTCAGTTTGGATTCAGAAGTGGAAGGTCATGTGTTTCTAACTTGTTGAGCTTTTACTCAAGAGCGATTGATGTGGTACAGGAGAGAGATGGTTGGGTGGATTGTGTGTACTTAGACTTAGAAAAGGCCCTTGACAAGGTACCTCATAAGAGACTAATGTGGAAACTAGAATATATAGGAGGACTAAAGGGGAAACTTCTGGAATGGATGAGAGACTTTTTGAGAGACAGACAAATGAGGACAGTAATAAAGGAAAAGATGTCTGGATGGAGGGAAGTAACAAGTGGAGTCCCTCAAGGCTCAGTGTTGGCGCCAGTAATGTTCCTGATTTACGTAAATGATATGGTAGATGGAGTGAACAGTTATGCAAGTCTGTTTGCTGGTGATGTAAAGATCTTGAGGAAGATAGAGGTTGAGGAGGATTGTAAAATACTGCAGGAGGATCTGGATAGGATACACAATTGGAGCCGGACGTGGGAAATGAAATTTAATGTAAAGAAATGTAAAATATTGGAAATGGGTAAAAGTACCAGGAGACCATCACTGAATTATTTTTTGGGTAATGAATTAATCACAAAAAGGAGAGAAGAGAAAGGTTTGGGAGTGCTGGCAAGCTGGTGATAGGGAGAGCTGGAGCTCCCGTTTCACCAGCCCTCAGGACTTGATCCTGACCATCTCCCTTTTCTGAACATTTTCAGTGCATTCATTTACACAGAGAGTAGGCCAGCATGCTCTCATAATACCTCTACCTTCAACTGTCTACACCACACTACATGCGCATAACATACCACACCTTCTATTCACATCTTTAGTAATGGCCGCTGCAATCTTACAATCAATGAGGTGGTACCTCGGATTGCCACCACCAGCAGGGTAGGGCTGGAGGCACAGGGTCCTCCCAGTCGCCATCAAGTGACTGTGCTGGCAGCGACTGTTGCTATTTCCGGGAATGCTTGTCGGCGAAGAGGTGACGGTGCGGCCTTATTCTTTACCAACATCCGCGGCCTTACCACAAATTTAAACTCAGTTCATTTTTTCCTTCAGTCCATATCCCCTTTGGCCCTTTTCCTCACAGAACCACAAATCTCACCCTCTACCGATATATCTCCATTTTGTTTTCCCGGTTACCATCTCCTTACAAACTTTCGAAACAAGGGCGGCACCTGTTGTTATATCAAATCCCAATATGCAGTTGATACTTTTTTAAACTTCACTTCATCCAGTTTTGATTATATACTCATTATATAAATTAAATTGCCAAAACATTACCAAATATATCTGTGTAGTTTATCGTTCCCCCAATGCTTCTTCGGAACCCAGTGTACAGTGTATTTGATTCCATATCCACTCAGTTGAGTAACCTTGACCTTGCCCTTGGCAATGAAATTACCATTTTGGGTGATTTTAACATACACAATGTTGAATGGTTATTGCATTCTGCCCGGACTGATGACGCTGGTCTGGAATGCAAGCTGTTTGCGGAATCGTTTAATCTCACCCAGTTGGTAAAGCAACCAACCAGAATACCTGATAATCCTGACCATAATGCCCATCTCTTGGATTTACTCTTGACAAATAATCCAGATCAATACAGGATAGAGGTACTGTCACCACTTGGATCCTCTGACCACAATCTCATCAAAGCCTCATTAGTTAACCCTCCTACACCTCCCCATTCCGAACCTGTCAGGGTGACCCGATGGCACTTTGACAGGGCAGACTGGGATGGATTTAGAAATTATCTTGCTGATGTTCCATGGCAGTCTTTCTTCTCTAGTGATCCCAATTCTACCCAGTCCCACATTTGCGACTTAATACTAGCTGGTATGGATTTATTCATACCAAGTCAACAATTCACTAAAAGATCAAACTCTCCAAAATGGTTTGATGGCAATTGTGCCAGAGCAACAGCCCAAAAGTCATTAGCATATAACTCTTACTTAAAATCAAAAACATCTGAATCACTCTCTCAATTTAAAATTGCTAGAAATCATGCAAAAGCTGTATTAAATCTATCTAAATCAAACTTTCTTCAAAAGCAAGCATCAAAACTACTTAACAACCCTAATGACAATAGAATATTCTGGTCAACTCTTAATTCTTTCAATAATAACTTTAACAAGTCATCTTCCAGTCCCCCACTAAAATCTTCAGATGGCAATATTACAAATGACCCACGTGGGAAAGCAGATATCTTTGCTAGTACCTTTGCAAGAAACTCTACCATAGATGATACCAGCCAGAATGTCTCGGTACTGGAACTTGATTCTCCCGAAATTGCCCCACTTAAAATACAGACAAGATTCGTAAAATCCATCCTAGACAATTTACCTACCAACAAAGCTCCAGGCCCAGATGGAATTCCGCCAATTGTTTTGAAAAAGTGTTCCCCTGAACTTGCCTCTGTCCTAGCTAAATTATTCAGACTATGCATACGTACTTCTTTATTCCCAAATTCATGGAAAGAAGCCAATATCCACCCAGTTCCGAAGAAAGGAAGTTCGTCTGACCCCTCCAATTACAGACCAATAGCTGTCACATCTTCTCTTGGTAAGGTATTTGAAACTTTAATTAATAAGCATATTGTTAAACATCTTGAATCCAACAACTTAATTAGTGATAGACAATACGTTTTTCGCCGCGAAAGATCCACCATTGACATACTCAATCTCTTAACTCATACCATCCATCAATCAACTGATCTTTTTGGAGAAACTCATGCAGTAGCTCTTGATATCTCTAAAGCTTTCGACAGAGTATGGCACCGTTCCCTGCTGTCCCAACTCCCTTGCTATGGACTAATGTCTTTTGTTCCTTTGATTTCTTCTTATCTTAGTGACAGGAAAATAAGAGTAAAAGTAGATGATGTATATTCGAATTTCCACTCAATTAATGCCGGCGTGCCGCAGGGATCAGTTCTGGTGCCAACCCTATTTCTGGTTCATATTAATGATCTCTTATCTGTCACTCACAATCCCATTCACTCATATGCAGATGACTCAACACTACATAGATCATTCACACTCGGACATCCAATTACAAAGTCTAATATCTCTACCTCTCAACTCAGTACAGCCATCTCCATAAATCAAGATCTATCTACAATCAGTGAATGGGGACAAAACAACATTGTCTCTTTTAATGCTAGTAAAACTAAATATATACAGTTTACTAATAGACAGATATTACCAGATTCGTACATTACCTTCAGTGCTACTAATATTCCCATCTCCAAAAGTATTGAAATTCTTGGTGTCTCACTTAACAGTGCCCTCAGCTGGACCTATCATGTCAGATCACTTGCTAAAACCGCCTCAAAGAAACTTGGATTATTGTACAGAGTCCGTAACTTCTTCGCCGATGAGCAGTTAGCTATAATTTATAAGAGTCATGTGCGCTCTCAGCTTGAATATTGCTCACCCTTTTGGAATGGTTGTGGAGAGGTTGCATTAAGACAACTAGACAAAATTCAGAATAAAGCTGTTAGAATCATTAACAACCCTGCCATTACATATAAACTACCTCCCCTGCAAGTAAGAAGGAATGTTGCCTCCCTTGCATTATTTTACAGATATTTTTTTGGCAAATGCTCAGACGAAGTTGCGTCCATGGTGCCACTTCTCCATGCCTTCCCTCGTGCTACACGGGCATCTGGTAGCGCTCATGACTGGAATGTCACTCAACCATATTGCAGAACTTCTGCCTATCAGAATTCTTTCATTCCCCGAACTGCATCTCTCTGGAACTCGCTTCCCCAGAGTTGTTTTCCTCCAAATTTCAACCTACAACTGTTCAAGTCTAACTGTTACAGATATTTTATGAACAGAGGACACCAGTAATCTGGTGTATGGATTATTTTTTTTCCCCCATTTGTTTTTCCTTCCTCCGTTTTGTATTAAAAAAAAAAAAAAAAAAAAAAAAAAAAAAGATAGTTTGGCACCAGAAAAGCACATTAACACGATAGTTGGAGAGACTTATAAACTCTTGACTAACATAAGAGTAGCATTTCATTATATGGATGAGGAAATGATGAAAAAATTGATAGTGGCCATGATCCGCCCCAGGTTAGAATATGCAGCAGTAGTGTGGTGCCCACACAAAAAGAAAGATATAAACAAGATTGAGAGAATACAAAGAACAGCAACCAAGATGGTCCCCAGTCTGGCAGACCTGTCATACAGAGAGAGGCTGGAAAAACTGGATTTGCCTTCGTTAGAGGAAAGGAGAAAGAGGGGAGACATGATTACGGTGTTCAGGACCATGGTGGGAGTAGATAAAATTGACAAAGAAGATCTGTTTGTATGGGATAAGAGAGCAACAAGAGGACACGGAATGAAATTGAAAAAGTCAAGCTGCTTGAAGGATATCAAGAAATATAGCTTTCCTTACAGAAGTATAGACTTATGGAATAGCCTGGACAAAGGGATGGTCCAGTCTAAAAACTTAAACGAGTTTATAGCTAAATTCGACTTATTGAGAAACAGCGACGGAAACCCACTAGCATAGTACATTCCGTGTATATCACAATTAGGTATATTAGGTAAATACTTAAATATTTGGAACGACTTAGACAGAGAGGTGGTGCATGAGAAAAACATTCATGTGTGTAAAGGTAGACTTGATAAATGTGGATATGGAGACAGGACAACACGAGCATTGCTCAATTCCTGTATACTACAAATAGGTAAATACAAATAGGTAAACACACACACACACACACACACACACACACGAGGCTCACTGGTAACACTCTCGCCTAGTATCTTTTGAAAAGATAGGGGTTTGCACCTTGCTCGGAATGCGAAAAAGTTTCACTGACGAAACGGGTGGTCACTGTTCTCCTTGAGCAAGAGGATGGGTGTGTGCGTGTGTGAAGGTCAAGGTTTTGCCCTTAGATCGGACTCTATGAACTCACAGCACTCTTCCGGGAGGGTAAAATGCTGATGATCACAACCATCATGTAATCCTGGCTGACCCAGTGTCACACACACACACACACACACACACACTCCAAACCTCTTTCACTGTTGTGCAGTGCAATAAATGCTTTGTCACTGTACATCACTGAGGGTGCATTCCATATAGATGGTATTCAGGTAAGTAAAGGTAAATGCCAGCTGTGTCCACATGAACCTGTGTAGTCACGTGCTGGTGCCTGCTACAATCGCTGGCAGTGCAGCCATGTGTATGAGTTAGAGTAATTTAATATCGCCTGCTTCAACATGCACTCGTTCAAACCCACCTGCCCACTCTCATTCAGGATACGCCCTTTGTCTGGTAATGAAATATACTATATATCATGGCACCCTAATTCCTGCTCTTTCTCTCTTACCACAGATCTAGCGTATGTGGATAAAGTACGGCAGATGGTTCCAATCCGAAAGCAGAAGAGGAATGACTTATATGAAGTAACCGCTAAGTAACATATGATTTTGTTGATGGTCCAAGCAGGGACAAAAGTTCATATACCATTCCACTGCACTTCACACTTAGGGCATGTGTGTCATGTGTTGCATTATGTCAGAGCAAATAATCTGTGAGCTGGTACCAAGCCTTGCACAGCTTGAAAAAATTAGCCTGCCTAGGAAACTGAGTAGTAGATGAAATGAACTTTTGTCACTGTCTGTACTTGCTGTATAATGATTTTAATGGTTGTTTTAGGACGGTACAGTATATTGACAAGACATAACAATTATTAATTAAGTGAGCAGTCATGGTTCCAGAAATGACTTAACGCATTGCTAGGATTTTGAGATTTAAACAGCACATCTTCCCAGTCATCATTCTCATCATTACCGCCACTGCCATGTACAGGCATATAATACCTACATTATTTAGCACTTTACAGCTTTAGTGACTTCAGTACACTATAGTGCATTAAGTACACCTGTAGCTAGTACATTAAAAATACTGTTTCTTGTAGTTCACATATGCCAGTCCCTTTAACAGTTTCCATCACATTATAACATTATTACATTAGTGCTATGCTCTGTTACAACTTAGTGTAGTAGTGAAGTACAGTACTATATTAGTGTTGGGATTTAAATGCAGTGCACAGTCAGGTACAAAAGTTCGCCTACTATTCCACTGCTTCCGCATATGTCTGCCACTTTCTTCCCTAATGAATTAGATCAAAGACATTCATCTGTGGGCAAAGAAACATAACAAGCCTCTCTGCTTCTAGAAATATTAGTCAGGAGAGGAAAGTGAGACGTTAAGGAGATGAAACACGGTAGCCTGTTAGGCAACTTTTGTCCCTGACTGTACAACCACCTACAGGTTTAATAAAGATTTTACCTGTGTAATATTTCAGTACAGTACATATTTATTGTTAAAAAGCAGGGAGTTAAAATTCACCCGGAGTTGTTTCGTTTTGTTTATAATGGCTCCAACGTGCTTGCATGTGTCGGTCTTGGTCACCTAGTGATGGCTGTCCATGCTGCTCGATCTCTGGCAGCCTCCCTATTCAGTCTCTTATTCCTGAGGTCACACTCTATGACTTCATCCCAGGTCTTTTTAGGTTTGCCTCTTGCAGCCTTACCCCCAAAAGTTTACACTTCTAGTCTTTTGCACCCAGATGTCATCCCCCATCCTCTCGACATGTCCAAACCATCTCAGTTTACCTCTCTTCATCACAGCACCAATACACTTCAGTCCCATCCTACCTCTTAACTCTTCCATCGCAAACCTAGCCCCCCCAGGCCACGCATTTAAGGAGGCACTGCATATCCACCTGATCATTGTCATTTCTGTACATTTGAGCCTACATATATCTTCTTCCTTTACTGCCCAGGTCTGACTACCATTCGTTACTCTTCACATGCTGCATGCAAAAATCCCGTAGCACAGAGAGAGAGCCCTATGAGTGTCAGGAGAGGCAACAGCTCCTTGAACTTCTTCCAACCACTCCCTCATTCTCACTCCACCTCCAACATTTAACATGTCTCCCAGATAACAAAACTTTTCCACACACCCAAGAGACTCTCCAGCAAGATCAATCTTTTCACACCTCACAACCTCCACATGCCCTCTCCGACACCACACATAGGAAAGTAGCAGCATCTTGCAGTCTGCCTCCAATACTGCTACTGTACATCTCTTATACACCCACTTGTCACAAACATTGCACAAAATGGAATTACTTCCCATGCCCTTGTGGCAAACTGGACATGGCCAGTCTCCCTCTTCTTTGACAGTACTATCACCAACCCTAGATACTGTCACCTTTGTTTTATCAGCATTTACTCTCAAGCTCTTGTGCCCCATATCATCTGGCCACTTCCTAGATCTTTCCTCTGCCTCCTTTTCATCAGAAAACTGTCAAGATGCTGCATATAATTTAAGCATATAGTATCCACGAGAAATGGTAGGCCTCATCTTTATATTTCAGTTATTTATATGGTTTGCCTTTATATGTATTTATTTTTGTAATTGAGCATAATGTGATGATTCAACTGGCCACTTATATGTTTGACAGTCAAGCAGTATGTGCAGGATTTCCTAATACTGCCTAGTACCACCTCAGTTTGCCTCAGACCATTTACTCGGAATGCTCCTAGACTATGACCCCTCACTGTGTGTATCCAGCAGACTGATGTTAGTTTTACTTTTCCATAGGATTAAGATGGTGGAAGTTATATAAAGGAAAAAAGCTTGTAATATTGCATGAATAGGTGAAAAGGTAAGCACCATAGTGTATTACTGAGATAGCTCAAAGCACAGGTCAGTTAACATTAACTGTTAGGTAGGTCTGTGCTGGCACCAGGGTTGTCCCCCTTAGATATGTTACTTCAGACAAATTAAGGCATGGTAGGCCGGGAAAAACCTTGTGAGTCGCAGACAACTCCTAAGGTGTAAGATTGTGAAATGGCTGATTTTGACTACTGCTAAGCTTAAGAAAACACATTGTGAGCCATTAGGAGATTTATCACAGTACATCTTTCAGTATTGTCACAAAATAGAACTGCAAAGTCCATGAAGGAAACCTGCTGCAATACTTCTCATAGACGATATGAAGCAAACATGGTTGATTTTGCCAAGAAATAATTATTTCACAGAAGAAACTCTCTCTCTCTCTCTCTCTCTCTCTCTCTCATTTGAATGTATACAGAGAATGCAATGAAGGGTGGACAGCCGGTGGGAGCTGGTCATTTTGTGTTGCCTGTCCAATATTCTGTTAGTGTCAGGGTGTGATTGGGGCACTTCATTGGTGTTGCAGGCTGAGGCGGACTTGATTTTTTATGCAGAAATCAAACAAAAATTAAAAGGAAGCATTTTGTAAAGGTGTTGGGAGACCATTTATTTCCTGCATTTAAGATTTATAGTTGCAGTTTTTGAGGCATGATGGGACCCTTTCCCATAAGACAAAAACAAAAATTGGCTGAAGGAAAAGAATATGCAGCACTGTAGAGGTTTTGGAGTAGCCTGTAAACTCTTCAGATCTCAGTCTGATTAAAAACTGTTGGTATTAAAAAAAAAAAAAAAAATATGATACAGCATCAGTGTCCACTCATGCATCCATCAGTCATGCAACTCAATATTGCCCCATCAGGTGTGTAGGGACCCAGGGCTAGGTGAGAGAGACCAGTAACAGCCTGTGAGCAGCATTAATTGAGCAGTAAACCCTAACCACCCACAGAAGTACACTCCTATGAGACACATCTGGCTGGAGTGCCTCAACTCATTAGACTACCAGGCATATAACAAATTATATGATGCAATGGAGCTAATGTGCTGCATTAGTACACAGCATGAAGGTTCACCTCAGATTCTACATGCATCAGAGAACTAGGCCAGCCTTGAAAATTCACTCAGGAGTCTTTGGACTCAGCATATGGAACTACAGTAATGCCATGATATCTGGATAAGGTAATGAGTTAATTGAGAGGATAAATAAACCATTTCATATCAGTGTAAAGGATGTGGTGAATACTGTACAGCATTGATTTCTACATTGTAGGTTATGACCCACATTAGGGTCTCAAGGATGTTCCTGGAATGAAAATTAAATGACTTCACTTCATTTATTTAGGTCTTGGGAGCAGAACAAAATCTTTATTAGTAATTACACTATGACCTAGGTAGTAGGTGTTGGCAACCTTCATCCACTCGCATGATGTAGTGCTGCCTCCTTCTTCCTTCAGCTTTTTCATTCAGTCTCTTTGCCGTTCTTTCTTTCCACTTGTTCCTTTCCTTCCTATCACATTTTATTATTCTTTTGCCTTCAGGTGACCTATACTGAGTTACAAGCCTAATGGTTTTCTGTAACCCAGGAAACTATTTACAGCACTGGATGGTAATCATATAACCAAATACCTGTAATAGGGGGATGTGGAGACTGCTATGGTGCCCCTGTTAACAGGATGGAGAGTTGCAAATGTTGCATCCATCCAGGAACCAAACCTCTACACTTTTATCCACTGTTAGCTGCAGAGAAGTATCAATTCACTGCACAGGATGGCCTTGCAGGGGCAGCAGCTTGCCTGTAGTTGATAGGTCTGGTCAGCCAGACAGACTGGGGTTGATCAACAACAACAACCTCATGGTTTTAATTTTTAAAATTGGAAATTAATGAAATTACCTTTTCAGTTATTAAGTAAATTAATTATATAACTAGTTGTATATCAGTATAACTGACAATTCATACTACAGTGCCTACACTAACATTCTTCATTGCCAGAGTTAGACATTTGCATTTATATAATTGAAAAATTTTGCCATGTTTCCTCATAAGGAATCACCATACATTTGGGCTGGCTGTGGTACAGCTGATGTTTTCTGTGGACTGGAAGTTAAAGCAGGTGCCAAAACCAACTAATAACTTTCCAGCAGTCAGTTGCTGGAAGCTGTTGGGCAAAAAGAAATCTGTAATGTGTAATAAGATTTGTAACACTGAGAGCCTCAGCTTAGACTTTGACTCTTTGTACAGTTACTCAGAAGAAAGGTCACCAAATGATTGTACATATGGCTGAATGTTTCCTGCCAAGGAGCAATGCTTGTGTGGCTGGTTACCATGCCTGCAGCCACGTTTCACTTTCTGGTAGTAACTCCTAGGGTTGATGGTAGCCACCCATCCACTGCCCAAAATTGTATTGAAGTTATGATTTTTAAAAATAAAATTTTATTTAGTCATTAAAAAAAAAAAAAAAAAAAAAGTTTGGGAAACACTGGTGTACAGTACAGTACGGTATGTCCAAGCTATGATTACGAAGATAAATGTGTATATGTGAAGTTATGCATGCAATAGCCTAGTGAGTGTCAGGTTACATTAATAAGTAGCAGTATTTTTTTACCCACAAAGAATATTGAACCAGCATCCAAATAGGCTGTGAGTGATGACAGAAATGTGATTAAGGTTTATTCATTGTGATTTTGGTAATGTTACTTTGACACATTTTTCAACGAGATCTACATACTGGCTGTAGAAAACTGTACCAGAGTAATTTCTTGTTTAACTGTCTTTAAAAACTAAGCATATTTTTCTTTATAAGGGTGTTCATCAGCAGGAAAATGCTTTCTATAACATGCTGTTGTTCACAGGTAAGTGATCAGGGTGTTTAGTGAAAGGTCAGAATTGATACAACTCACACTACCATTAATATGAAAATATCACTTTATTTCTTGAACTTGCTTATGGGGTTTAACACGTGATTAAAGTTTATTCAGTGTGATTTGGGTAGTGTCATTTTGCCACACCTTACATATAACACATATTGGCTTAGTACACTGTACTACAGTCCTTCCTTGTGTAATATTTTCATTAAATACCTATTTCATTGTGAAGATGTTAATCAGCATATTAACATTTTTCACAAACATATTGTTCCCAATTAAGCCTTCCCTTTTTCTTTTTCTCACACAATAATTTCATCTTTAGTATAATCAGGTGTTTCCCCAACAGATAATCTTGTTTAGGGCCAAGAAGTCTCCAGTTGTCTGTACTTCCTAAATACTCCTGTGTACCCTAAACATTTAAACCATACTGATACACCCAGGCGCAATATAAAATTGATTTTGATGCCTGATTACAGCTTTGAACTTTGAATATCATTTTGTATATTTATCTGAGAAGATCATCTTTATTGCAGGAACACAGCTCTCACTTAAAGCATTTTTCAGTTAATATTGTCATTTTTATAAACAAAATGTGTTTCAAGCACTAGTGAATTTCATAGGAGGACCTGGCACTTTTGAGAAACAAAAGATCAAATTATATTCTTATTATTATTATTATTAGTAGTAGTAGTAGTATTGTGCTGAGTGAGGAATTTCAGTACAACTTATTTCTTAATTTTTCATTACTTAAATTTGGGTTGTTTATAGCATGATTATTATCTATATTATCTCTTGATCCAGCAAATAGTTTGTTCTTTAAAAGTACAGTTAGTGTCGTGTTGAGTAATTTGTGTAGTTATGCATTCCTTAATTATAAATACTATATTGTATGGTTAACAGTAATTGCAGTGCTGTTTCTTGGGAGGAATTGCTTCCACATTACTGCTATTATAGATGTGTAGGTATTTTTCAGAATGCAGTTCCAATGGCGTTTGTTCATTTACAGTTGAAATAAACTGTTATTTTTGATGTTGCAATAGCTACTGTTATGATGTCTCACTATGTAAGTTTAATTCCTTGCAGTAAAACTTTGATAAATTTGGCATTCAGCAAGTTTTAATTTTTGGTTAAGCTGAATGGCTGTTCTCAGAATTCTTCAGAATATTCTAACACACATAAAGTACAGTAGACCCTTGCTGTATGGACCTCTGTATAGCGGTTATTGGATTTAATGGATGTTACGAAGCCCACCAAATTTTCTTTGGTCATAATGAAGTGTCTGTTAAATGGGTCTCATTGGGTTGCAATACATGTGTTTTCTACCCTTTTTACTTCAGCCTGACCTAAAATTGCCTTCTCCCCATTATAATTGCCAAGTTGTTAACAGACTATACTGTATTACTGTAATATAGTACGGTATTAGTCATGAAGAAATGCTATGACAAGAATGTGAAATAGGCTGCAAAAGAGCAAAATTATGGGCCAAGTTAGTGTAAAATGGGTATCGTTTAAATTTTTAGTGCTAGAATATGCTGTTGAACTCTTATTTTTAAACAGAAATCCCACCTTGGGGGGACCCTTGGATATTACAGACTATCAACTTTAATGGACCTGGCATCCCCCAAATTAGTCTGTTGTAGCAAGGGTTTGTTGTAAATGCAGAGCCATGTCACCAGTCATGCACTTCATTGACTACAGTGTCAGTGGAAGTGTAAATTCTTACTTTGTAGAGTACAGAAATACTTAGGAGAGTAGAATGAGAGTGATAACAATGGGGCAGTCATATAAAAAAATAGCCTACAGTATAATGAACAAGTAAATGCAATGAAGTACAGTTTACAGTATCTTGTATAAATAGAATTTATAAAGTTAAAAAATTAACTTTCTCTTGGGGTACAGTTTAAAGTATCTTGTATAAATAGAATTTATAAAGTTCAAAAATTAACTTTCTCTTCAGATTTGCATAGATTATGTGAGGACAGATGACATCAACACCACCCATGGCATGAAAAAATATTTTGGAAAAATGGAAGGTTTGGAAATTGGATTTTTGGATTCAGGAGGTTGTACTGTAAACACAGGTTTCCCTCCAATGGTGCCGTCAGTATGCAAAACCTGTGTATACTAATTTTTTTGGTGGACACCTTGATATACAGTGTTATATAATTCATATGCAACCACTCATACGTTAGGCTAACATAGTTTTAACAACGGTATTAAAATTGCATTTTCTTTATGCTAATCATTCCACAATGGGCCTGTCTCATCTGCACTAAATACTTGTTCAGTTACAGGCACACAAAATATTGTGTGTGGTTGGTGGGGGTGCTCACCATCCACTCATTCAGTGTAGTGTTGCCCTTGGGTGGCTGGTCTTTTCTTTCTTCCTTCCTTCTTTTCATCCTTCCTCTTCTGTCTTTCTTTCCTTCATTCTTCCCTCTCCCTTCTGTCTGCGGGTGACTCTACACTGAGTGACAAGCCAAATGGTTTCCTGTACACCAGGAAACCATTTACAGTGCACCCCCACACAATGTGAACTCACACAGTGCAAATCACCTACAATGCGAGGTCAACCCAGAAAATGCTTATTTTTATCGAATGCGAAATCTCTGAATCGAACTTCCCAACATGCGAATTGACTGTATGATTCCAAGGCAAAAATGGACTTCCTGCCGTTACTACAAGTGTCGGGCTGGACAATGAGAGTCATTCTTATGAAGGCAGGTGGCTGGCAGCCAGATTCAAAATGGCGGGCGGCTGGCCAGCTATCTGCATGCCATCTAACGACATTCCTGGGTAAACAGACACTTCTCCTCCATACTGCTGCGAGAACACGTGTTGTACCTTGCATCCTGTGGTCCGTTATAGTATCATAACAGTACCCACCTGTTCATCATGGTCTCAGCTGTCGACTTTGAAGGCTTTATGGCATCTCCAGGAGACCTCAGCAGTGACAGTGGGAGTGACAACGGGGCCCCTCGCCCCGCGGGGCAAGAGCCTCGGATACCCGCCCTCCTTCCTTCTCAGCAAGCCCAGAAGTCAAATAAAGGTACATGATGTTCTATTTGTTGTTTTACTTGTTGGTCCAACTAGAAGTACCGTTAGACAAAGTATTAGCAGGGTAGAGTAGGCTGGAAGGGGACCTGAAGACCAAGCCCCACATACCATTTTTCCCACAAGTTGTTTGGTTCACACAATGCAAAATCGTAGAATGTGAGGGTTTCTGCCGCCCATAAACTCGCATTGTGTGAGGGTGCACTGTACAAAGCTGCGTGGTACCCATGTAACCAAATTATGGTGCCTGGTGGTTTAGTGGGCAATTAAGGCATCCAATTGGATTGAGCCTGTGCAGGTTTTTATCCAAGGGGTGGTTGAGGTTTATTGCTCACATAATGCCATTCGGGGATGGGTGAGGCTGGTCACAGTTACAGACACTCAGAATATTGTTATTTACTAAAAGTGAAAGTAAGTTGCACATGTGGAATTGAATAGAGTCCAAAGCAGACAGTTAACTATGTAAATAACAGAAAGGAGACAGGCTGATGCTGCCTGCGTGCATATATGCTTAAATATTTTCTGCAGGAGGAGGTACAGGCACCAAGACTCATTTTGTTGTTTATTTAAAATGAGGGAGATGTGCAGGTGGAATTGAGAGGAGCCAAAAGCAGGCAACAAGTGGGCAGGGGGGAAAATGCAATTTCCTTTTCTTTCTTCTCCTGGTTATAAAAAGTCATAGAAACTCAAAAAAATATCCTGTCACTAATGAAGGAGTACTGTACCATATGTGGAAGCTAGTGTTATTTTATCATCACTGATTGTGGTAAGAAGCAACCAAGAGAAAAGTGTGTCAGTATGTCAGAATTAAGTCAGAAAGATCAGAATCCCATTGGTTCCCCATTATCAAGGTTGTACAGTACTTTTATACTGCTGAGATCTTCAGGGCTCAAATGTATTTTCAGCAACACACAGATGAGATCCTGGGACCTAAGAAAATTCTTAGACTCAAAATTTTTAATGATTATGGAGGAATTGAAATGATGATGTCAGGTATCATGTGAAGAGAGAAGCTTTTTGAAGAAGGAACATTAGTGTTTAAGCTTTTGAAGACCTTGGCCATGTATGCATGTGTAAGCCTTCTTTCCCGATTGATGGCAGTAGCAGCAATACTTTGTGCCTTGTAGCTCCAAGTGTGCCCTGTTGCCAACCTTTATGTAAGGCTTTGGGTTTGAATTCATTTTTTGTTGACAAAGTGCAGCTGCCAAAGTATAATCAAGAAATAGATGAAAATGAAGTGCAATCACCTGAATTAAAAAGCAGTATTGGACCTAAGTGGTCAGATATTTGTAGAATAGGTAACAAGTTAAACGTCCAGGATAACAGAGGTAATCCAGAGACAAAGTGAAATTAAAAGAGCAGGGATGCCTAACTAGTGGCCCACTAGCAACTTTTGTCTGGCTTCTTCCAGAAATCTAGCACATACCTCTGTTGACACCAGTCCAAAGTTAAACCGTTAATCGTTCACATCTCAACATTCTGGTCAGTGAAACAGAGATGATGATTTGGTTCCAGACTAGTAATGTAATGAATTGAGAAATACTGTCCTTGGACAAGTTTAAGTGCAATTGTCTCTTTATATGCATACATTGTAGGAAGGATAAGGCCTTCCTGGTCTCGCTGAATTTAAAGTTCAGCCCCTCAGCAGAAAAGGTTGAGCACCTCTAGTGTTTATTTAAAAAAAAAAAAAAAAAAAAAAAAAAAAAAAAAAAAATGGAAGAATGAACTCTGAAACTATGGAAGCTGGAATGGAAGATATTAACTGGAAGGTCTCTGTAAAGAAACTTTTTTTTTTTCTTTGTCTTTCTTTCCCACCAAGATACTCTTGACACTTGCTGTAATAAAGAAGATTCCAACGCATTACTGAAACACATCAGATATTCGAAAATATGTACACGTAAAAGAACATTTTGCTGCTACCACCAGATTTTCAACTGTGTGTTGGTTGGGTACACATAGAACATATACAGTACACAGGATTTACTAGGAGCTGCTTAAGATAACAGTGCTGCAAGACTGTATGTGAATATATCAAGAACAATTCTGTTAATTTTGTTTTATTTGCCTACAGCTGTGGCATGCTTCAGTGTGATAATAATATTATGTCATGAAATCCAAGTCTGACTGTAGCATGTTTATTCTAACCTGTTGGAGATCTCTAACCCCTTTCAGCTCAGGTGATGGCCAGGTGTAGCCAGACTGTGGTCAGTTTAACCAGTCAGGGATACTCTGACCTGCTCCATAACTTTGGCTCATAATATTTCTTGCAACCACAACATGGTATTCAAGCTGTTGAAGTGGCCCAGTTTTGTCAGGTAAAACAAACTTATTTTACTGAGATCTCTCTTGCTGGATGGATTGCTGGTGAAGGGCTTGACAAAGGACCTTATTTTTGTTGGTGAAGGAGACTTCCTGGTAAAGTCCTTGTTTTAAGTTGTTTTTAATATATATTATTTATTCATTTTTTTCTTTTTTTTATGGTAGCAATACATCAGAAGGACTGGTGACAAACAGGGTGGCATTAGGAACGGTAGGGAATGTGTTGGTCAAATATTTGCACAGACAGAGCAGAAAGTTTGTGAAAGGACTGTTAGATGTTTATGACATTTATGGATCTGGAAAAAGCATACAAGGTAAACAGAGAGGACTATGGAAAGTGTGGGTACATGTGATGTGGATGAAAAGTTGTAGAATGTTACTAAAAGTTATGATGTTCATGAAACCTATGGAAAGGTAGATGGGTATCTGAGTGAGTGGTTTAAGATAGGTTTGGAGTGAGATAAGGGTACGTGATGTCCCAATGGACTGGTGTTGGAGTGAGATAAGGTTATGTTATGTCCCAGTGGCTGTGTTGCTGATAGTTAACAAGATTTTTGCAGATTGGTGCAGAATTTTATTGATGTCTATGAGTGTTGGGTTTTGAAAAATGCTGATAATAGCAGTGATGGTAGTTGAGAAAGAAGGTGACTCCCAGTATGAAGTGATGGTGAATGGAGACCAATTGGTAAGGGAGTTTAATCACCTGAGTGCAATGACAAGTATATGTGCTGAGGAAGTGGAAATTAGAGTGGCGCAGGGAAGGAAAGTGGTTGATGCAATGAAGATATGAAATAGAGGAGTGGGTGTGGTGGCTGCAAGAGGCTTGTGTGAAGGGTTTTTAGTGCCCATATTAACTTAGGGATGTGAGACTGGTGTGGCATGAAAATGAAAACTCAAAAGTGCAGTGGGAGTGTAGTTGGTGAGCAGTGCTATGTGGCATGCAAAGAGTGGATAGGATAAAGAATAACATGATTTGTGTAAGGTGTGGATTACATAAGTTGTGGACACTACTGTAGAGTTTAAGAGTGTGCATTTAAATGGTATGGTCACGTGGAGATGATTGGCGTGAATTGGGTGTTGAAAAGGATGCATATGAGTGAGTTTGAAGGTGGGAGGCGACATGTTAGGCCAAGAAGAAGGTGGATAGATGCAGTAAATGAGGGTGTGAGCAATAGCAGTTGATGTAACCCCAGGCTCATATAAATATATAATAGGTGTACTGTAGGCCAAAGTTGTCAGTCTTCCTCAGTCCACCATCCTCTTTTGGTGGGATTGGGAGATGACTGAGGGACATTTATATAATTGGGCAGGTCCATTACTTGGTCATATTGGTGCTATCACATGAAGGTGTTACTCTCAAGATGTGTGTGTGGGAGCACGGTATGAGGCTAGGTAACTGACCGAAGACTGAGCTGGTTGGAAGAGTTTCGTACTGTATATGACAAGCTTGACACCACTGTTTATTGCCTGGTGCTGTACCAGACGAAGCACATCATTAACAACCTCAAGCACTCATCTGCCTTTGGACCAGACAACATAAGCAACATTCACCTTAAACACCTAGGACCACAAGGCATACAAGCACTCGCCAACATATCAAACTACAGCTACTCACACAACATAATACCCAACATCTGGAAGCATGGCAATATCATCACTATCCCTAAACCCAACAAAGACCTCACGTTACCCTCCTCACATCGCCCCATCACACTCCTCTGCACCCCCTCTAAAGTCACTGAACGACTGATACAACAACTAGTCACACCTCACATTCCCCTAGCCCAGTCACAACATGGTTTTAGGCCACTACACTCTACAAACACCCTTCTTACAGACCTTACACAGAGAGTTTTAGATGGCATGAATTCAGCTAGGCCACCACACAGAACACTCCTAATCACACTAGACATTAGCAAAGCTTTTGATGCCATCCCCCGCCACAACCTCACAAACAAAATACTCAACACAAACATGCACAATAACACAAAAAGATGGCTGGCAAACTACTTAGCAGGCAGATGTGCACACGTAACATTTGCCGGTCAGTCTTCTAACATCAGAAACTTCACAAACGGCGTCCCCCAAGGATCTGTTTTGTCCCCTACACTCTTTAACCTATACATGCACGACATACCCACACCCCACACACCACAGATACACATAGCTTCCTATGCAGATGATATAACACTTACATGTACGCACCAAAACGCAGACACAGCTGCACAGATCATTCAACCTTACCTCAACACACTACATGAATGGTTCACCACAATCAGGCTCAAAATAGCCCCATCCAAATCTACAGTGACTCTTCTCTCAAACTGGACAGCAGAACACAGTCACATCCCACACCTCACCATAAACAACACTCCCCTACCACACACACACATCCCCAAAATCCTTGGTGTAACATACAGTACATCAATGTCATTTAAACAACACATCACAAACATTAAAAATAAAATAACACCAAGACTCAATGCTTTGAGGTCACTTGCCCATACAACATTCAGACACAACAAAGAAACTACCACCACAGTATACAAACAATACATACGTTCAGTGATGAATTATGCAAGCCCTGCCTGGGCTAATAACCTCACCAAAACACACTGCAACACTCTACAAACCATACAGAACAAGGCCCTAATAATAATCACAGGCTGCACAGCTACTACACCCACAGACCACCTACATCAAGAAACCAAAGTCCTCAAAGTCAAGGATCACCTAGACATGAGAGGCACCCAGTTTCTTGCTGCAGCCTCCACAAACCTACAACATCCACTACAGTACATGGCAGCACATCCACCCACACCAAGGAACATCAAAACAACACCCAGCACACGATACCATACACAAATACTGTCAGCTCTCCCCCCTCGCTCACCTCAGACCAGCCTCCAGAAGCATATCCACACTCAGATCACTCGCCGCTCCATTCAGTCACTTAAAGACAACACACAGCTGCATGCACGGCCTCCTGACATCCACCCTTCTGAATCCTATCTTCCTCGTGAGGACAGGGTCCACCTGGCCAGGCTGAGATGTGGGCACCATCCAGCCCTCTTAAGCTACCAGAAGAGGCTGGATGACTCCGTTGCTGATGCCTGTCCTGGATGCAACACAGCACCCCATACTATTAAGCACATTATGGAAGACTGCGTTGCACACAATCACCTATGCCAACAACACAACATACACTCTTTGAGAGCGCTGTGGGAAAGCCCGGTCTCGGCCATGGCCTTCCTAAGGGACTCGGGGCTGTTCGGCCAGACTGCCTAGGGAACAACTACTACTACTACTACCTGGTGCTGTAACAGCCATCAGATTGATGCTGACATGTAATGTGAAGCAAGTGTGGATGAAGCAAGTGTGGATGATTATATTGATAAGAGGAAGTTAGGATTGTCAAAGCTTGAATGGTGTGTGAATGAGAATATGGTCCACTGGGGCATGCTCTTGAAAGTTCTCCCTCTGTCAGGTTTTTCTTGTTCTCTGGACTTGGCCCCATTTTTGAGGGGGGAGGGGGGGAGTTGGGAGGATGGAGATGGTGATTTTGTTTTTTTACTAGTCTGTTGTAAATTAGAGAATTTGCCTGTTAGTTTTGTTGCTACCTGTGAAGCTGTTTTGCCAGTCTTTTCCAAATTTTTAGCTGTAGAGAAAAGTTACAATGTTTTAGAACTTGTCATTAAGTTTTAATGCAGACTGCTTGTACAGTTTCTCTACCTTATCGGTTCATTACTGTATGTGGCATGTTAATATTCTCTTGGCTTGTTAATTATACAATATGTACCAGTAGAGTGGAAAGGCAGTGATTATACCCCTGTACAAAAATAATGGTGAGCGAAGTGAGTGCAAGAATTATCATGGAATAAGTCTATTAAGTGTGGTAGGGAATGTATATGTAAGAATTATTATAGAGAAAGTATGAGAGAGAGATCAGAAGTCCTAGTGACCGATGAACAAAGTGGCTTTAGGAGTGGCAGAGGATGTGCGGATCAAATATTTGCGGTGAGACAGATAACAGAGAAGGCTTGTGAGAAAGGCCATTAGATGTATATGGCATTCATGGATCTGGAAAAAGCACATGACGAAGTGGACAGAGGATTGTGGAAAGTTTTGCACATTTACAGTCTAGATGGTAAGCTGCTAGGTGCAGTCAAGAGTTTTTATAACGGTAGTGAAGCATATGTAAGGGTTAATGGGCATCTAAGTGAATGGTTCACGATTGGTGTGGGCGTGCGACAAGGTTGTGTGATGTCCTCATGGTTGTTAAATATATGTATGGATGGGGTGATGAGAGAGGTAAAAACACAAGTAATGGAGAGGGGGATGGCGTTGGTAATGAATACTGCTTGGAAATACTGGACAAGAACTTGGTAGGCTAGTGCAGAGTTTTACTGATATCTGTGAGCATCGTGCCCTGAGAGTAAATGCAGAAAAGAGTAAAGTGATGGTTATTGAAAGAGAAGGTGACTCCCAGTGCAATGTCAGTAAATGAAGAGAGACTGGAATTGGTGAGAGACTTCAAAAGCTGGGTACAGTGATAGAAAAAGAGAGGAAAATGTGCAAAAGAAGTGGAAAGTAGAGTGACACAAGGAAGGAAAGTAGCTGGTGCAATGAAGGCCTTGATAAGAAATAGAGGCTTGAGTGTTGCAGCTGCACAAGGCTTACATGAAGAGTGTTAGTGCCAACTTGAACATATGGATGTGAGATTATGGTGTGGCATGAAAATGAAAAGTCAAGAGTAAGAACAGTGGAGATGGGACTGCCGAGGAATGTGTTTGGAGTACAGAGGGTGGATAGGATACGAAATAATTCGTGGAAGATGTGGAGTGAGAAAGTCGGTGGACACCAAGTCGAAGAGAGTGTACTGAGATGGTATGGTCATATGGAGAGAATAGATAACAATAGAGTGGTGAAAAAGGTATATCTGAGCAAATTTGAAGGAGGGAGGGTAGGCCTAGGAGAAGGTGGAGAGACATGGTGGATGAGTGTGTGAGGAAGAGAGGTTTGGAAATTGGTAAGGCTAGGAAACTGACAAGTGATTGAGCTGGCTGGATGAATGTTATGAGGAGAAGTGCATGATCAGGGATTTGGCACCCCTTTATAATGTGGCAGCGTCCGGATTGTCTCTGTCGGATACATTTATGTGAAGCTACAGAACGTGGTGTATGTTTTTGGGTATCCCATAGAGCCAGGATTCTGGGGGCTTGAATGTTGAGTGAATGGAGGTGTGGCTTATTGGACTGGGCAAATTTGGGCTGTCTGGACATTGCTACTCCTCACCCTGTCCTAGGGTGGGAAAGGAGGTCCGAATAATAATAAGTGAATGATGATGAACTCCAGACCAGTTATATACATGATCCCTTCAGTCCAGTTATGTAATCTCATTTCATTCTTGCTAATACCAAAATATTTTTAACTTAGGGGAGACATATATAGGCTAATGAAGTCTATCTCACCCCCACACCTCAGTCTTTCCAAAGCTAAATATTACATATAGCATGGTGGTAGGTGGTGGCGACCATCATCCACTCACCTCATCAGCTGCCTGCTTCTTCCATCACCTTTATACTTTTTCTGTGTCTGTCCCCTTTTTCTATTTCTCCCATCTTTCCTGTCACTTTGTATTACTCTTCTTTCCTTCTTAGATGGCTTTACACTGAGTGACAAGCCTAATGGTTTCTGTAAGCCAGAAAATCATTTACAACTCTGGGTGGTAACCATATAACCAACCCATATGTGTTCCCTAAGTGTCAGCAAGTGAGTTGGTGGAGGGTTAGTGTCCCTCCCCATAAAATAACTAACCCAAAGACAAACAGCCACCCCTTGCAGGATTATGGCATCTGTCTATAGATAAATAGAATAAAATACAAAATACATCACCATGAAGTGGATAAATTCAATCTTCAAAGACAAGCTCTGATTGCACGCACTTGCATGCCATTTTAATAGGTTTTTAAAGTAATCAGTGGTGAAATATTTATTAATTTAAGCCAATAACCAAAGTGTGCATTATCTACAATTAAATATTACAGTACAGGTAGTCCTACTCATGCAAAGGATGTGTTCCAAAATGCTACAACTTGTTTCATACAACTGGTATTATACCATAATTGGTGTAAAACTAGCAAACTGGCTTTACAATTAGTAGTGGGAAGTTACCATCTAATCTTTTGGCAATTTATTCTGGACAGCATTAGAAAAAGAAATGCATGAGGACTTTCTGTGCTATACAGTATACTGTACAAGTACAGTACTAGTACAATGAAAATACTGTAATACATAAGCTTAACTGATACCATAAACACTTTCCTGTTCCACTACTGGCTGGCAGATGGCTTAAGTTGTGAAATGCCATCATCATACAGATTTTCACTGCAACTGATGCAGAAACAGATTTACAATAAATACTTTTCGCCTGGACATGAGTCCGAGGAACCGTCATGCAAAACCATCTTGAATGCAATCAGGCATCCAAGGAATGGAAAGTGTTACAATGACAAAGGTATAGGTTCCATAAACTCTCTGCGACACATTCATGTACACTATCAACCCCTTCAGCCAAAGTTCATTTTTATTTTATTCTTGCTACTTACACAATTTGATTCAGTTTTACCGACTTTTCAAAATTATGGAATTTATGTTAGCCTTAACACTTCACTATTAAAGATCCTCTGATATTTCAACAGAACTGGTGGTACTGTGAGTCAAATGAATAATATGACAGTAGTGAAATGGATAAGGATGTATGCCAACAAAGTTTGTACCATGTATGTGGCATTAACCTCTTCACTCCAAGGATGTGTTACTTGGGTTTATTTCAGCTACAAACAAATGATTGTATTCATTTTAGAGATTTCTTGTGAATAATTAATATTCAACCCGTCTAATTTGAAAAACCTAAACTGAGCTGACAAAAATTGTCTGGAAACAGCAAGAATACACCAACAGAATACATCACCAGAATCGTGGGGTTTAATACAGTGACTGAGTATTTGTACTGAACTAATTCAGTCGGCATCACGCTCTCTTTTGGACTTCTTGCGCTTGTGTCTGTGGGAGGGCGAGCGTGATCGAGACCGAGCATGTCTGCTACTTGAGTGCCGGGAGTGTCGTGAGGGAGAGCGACTTCTTGATCTGTGACGCCGTGACCTGTTGAAGAAATTTTAAGCTTATTGACTACAATGGTGATGCTTTTGTTATGAGGATCTAGACAGTGGATGATTCATGTTAAAACCATCGGCACAGTGACACCTTTTTGTAATTTATTCCCACTACCTCCAGATGATTGTTCAACTTAAGACAGACTTCTAGTAAGGTATAGCAAACTTCTCCAATTACAAGTCTCTCCAGAGTTGAATAAAACAGTCTGATGACAGCAATAATAGAATATAAAATATATCAGCACAGTGAAAGGGTTAAAATCAATGTGAACAAATACATACAATGGATGATTAAATATGTGGAAGATCACTACACATGGACGCAATCTTTCAAGAAACTGAAAATGGCCTGTACTGTTCTACAAACATATCTTTGAATTTTGACAATCATATTTCTCCAACTGTATGACTTAGCTGGGTATTATTTTTAAAGTGCTTGAAAACACAGAGACCTGCAAGACTTCTACTCAAATAACAGTTATCTTTGGTTTCTTATTCTTCAATAACTGTTGTTCTGAAAACAGCATTAAGTCTATCAAACACAAAATTATACAAAAATTACATTAATACGGTAAATGATAAAAATATACACAATACTTGTAATGCAGTTTAATTTTACTAATACAAAATTACAAAATACTGCATATAATATAAACTATAAAGCAATAACAACCAATTTTTTATTGCAATTTTCAAGGGTTCCACAGTCTTGTGCAGGAAGACTCCAGTATATGCTATTGTAGTCCAGATCATGTATGCAGTGGAAGATTATCCTACACCACTGGCAGTGTTACATAACAGAAAAATCTCAGGCCATCTGTTTCATTTGAATCATGATGGGTCAACGCATGCTCTCCTCTAGCCCATGACCTCTATCAATCATGCATGCAGAGTTCAACAAATTCATATCTGAGAGTCAGCTAAACACTTAAGATATTTTGTTAGGTTAATGTTTAAGGAATGTGTCTGAAGTGAGGTTTATGTCTTGTGGTGTGAGGGGTTGCATTACAGAGAGGGCATGGTGGATTGTCTGTAGGTTATATTTTGTGCTGGTAATGAAGCAATGGGTGATGGCCACATCACAGCCTGGCTAGGTACTTGCATCTCCTAAGAACGACTACTGATGAGGGATGAATGTCTGCTGGGGGTTCATGAAGCTGTCTGGCTTGAGGTCTTGGATGGCTGTGTATGCGTATATGCTTGTTAAGTTTAATGCAGATTGCTACTTTTGTACACGGGAGATGCAGCAGCCTTAAAGTGTTACCTGTGCCTGTCCTCCTCTGGTTCCGATGATGCAGGAGCACCACTCATGGAATCATCCTCAAAGTAGCCTGGTGCACTCGAGACTGGGGTTACTGCAGGAGGGGGAACTGGTTGTGGACCCTCACCCCAGTTGGTCTGATCCACTGATGGTGGTGGAACTCCTCCAGCCCACGGTGGATTATCAAAACCACCCCCAGTCCCATAAAACTGTCCTTCGCCTGGGTAGTATGATTCACCGTACGGGTTTCCACCAAATCTGATGAATTTACACAGACTTAACCCCTTGAATCCAGTGACATGTTTATTCTTGCTAACATCATGCTATTCAGCTTCTAAAATCCCGTCAGTGAAGGATTTAATGACGCTAAAGTCTTACTCCTTTGGTTTGATCTCCAGAGAACAAAACTGTCTGCAGCTATCAATAATAACTTAAGAAGTGTGTCATCAGATTCAAAAAGTTTGCAAAACATTTCTATAACAGTCCTTTCAAAATAAGCCATGGACTTAAACATCAGGCATCATTAAGCAATAAGGTTGTCACCAAATCTATGGAATTTGGACAAGAACAATTGAAAAATATATTCTGTCGTTCTTAACCTCTTCAATATAATGAAGAATTTTCTTTCTTTCTTGATGCTATCAAACAAGTGGACTCATGCTCAGGAGTGTCCCCTTGTACTTAAGGGCTAATTTAGATTGTATCTAGGCATTCTAGTTTGCAAAATCTTCCTAATAGGAAGTATATATGTCTGGTGGCAGCAAGAATCTACTGGTAGGACATCATCATGCTGACAGCATTATTGAACTTCATCTTGTAAAATGCAGACATCATTAATTAACTCTCTACTTTTCCTTATTTGAGTTAAAATCTTTTACTGCAATCTACTGGACCAAGCATGGCTGGGGCTAAGCCATAACAACTACAACTGTAATCTACTGTAATTAACTTATTACAGCAATAAAATCATAAAACCGTATAAACACTTTTTGTCATGTACAGGCGCCAAACTTTCCACCTGGGCCACCTAGCCGCGAAAGGTGGGTAACGGGTGCTGGCAACAATGTATTTGTTTGCTCGTGTGTACGTGCTCCGTCACAGTTCATTCCATAGATGGCTGGGTGGGGAGAAAAACGTCTCGGGAGTAAGGTGGCTCTTCCATCGGCTCAACCAGTTGCATGAAACTGTTTGCACGGAAAATTATGTGCCACAGGTCGCCCTGACCAAGGTCAAATAAATATAACTATTAAATTTATAATAAGGTAATATATATAATATTATGATATAAATACAGTATATACTATTATATATAACAATCTCAGGGGTGGATACATCACATCAGTCGACTCACGACTAGCTGACTCGAGGCAGTATTCTGCCTCAATGAACAAGTTTCAACCTCCGACATCTACGGTTCATGTCTCTCCTATTTACACTCCCAATGAGTAATCCTGTAATAATTAATGAACTAATTTATCTAAACATGTTTCGGATCAAGAATGGTATTTCAACAGGTTTAATCGAGACCGGTGCAGGACCGGCGAAAGCAAAACGAACAGACACTGATAGCTATTTTTTTACCGTAAAGGCCAGTCTCACGACGGTTCTTCTCCCCAATATTCAGTAGACAATTTTTAGCCATGGGTTTTCATGTAACAATGAAAAAGAACACATATAATATACAGTGCTCGTCAGAAGTATGGAGCGCCCTGCGTCCCTCCTAAGAAACAAACCTTTCAACATTGAAAAATATATAAATAATGCATTTTATTTACCTTTAGTGCATCGTAGGGTAGCCTTTACGTTTCTTCACGGACCTGAGACATCTTGGAAGTGAAAGGGCGAGGCTCCTGAGGTGCTGGAGGGGTATTTTGTCCCAGGAGTCACGAATGGCGGCTTCCAGCTTAGGCAGAGAGCTCACGTCCTTCCCTTGGAGACTCTTCTTTACGAGGTACCAGAGGTTTTCAATCGGGTTGAGGTCTGGGCTATTTCCTGGCCAGTCTTTCATGAATGATACCTCGCAGCCACGAAGCCAATTGGTGACCGATTTGGCCTTGTGAGCAGGTGCACCGTCCTGCTGAAACACTCGTGCACCTGTTAGCTCGAAGGAGTCTGGTAAATGATCACACAGAAGCTCCAGGTAAACATCCTGATTCACTCTGAGGTTCTTTGGAGGAACAACAAGCTTCCCCAAACCCTTCCCTGAGAAACAACCCCATACCATGAGTGAATCAGGATGTTTCACTGTGCTTTCCACATACCGTGGGTCAAGTGGGTCACTACCTTTGCGTTGATACACACGTGCTTCTCTTGTACAGGTAACACTAAACGTTGCCTCATCAGACCACAACACTGACAACCATTGCTCCTCACCCCAGTTTAGATATTTATTAGCAAAGGCAAGCCTACGAATTCTCTGGCTCTTGGTGAGAAGAGACTTTTTCACAGGCCTATGACTTGTGTAACCAAGCTCATGCACCCTACGAGACACTGTTCTCACTGACACCTCACCAAACACTTCCGGGTTGCTCTCCTTAATTTTCCTTGCACTCACATGAGGATTAAACTCCACTGCATGTTTTAAAACATTAACAGACCTTGGGGAAGTTTTCCTAGGCCTACCAGACCTCGGTTTCTTTGTGGGAACTTCACCACTGTTTTCCACCCGAAACCGCGCACACCAACGATGCACTGTCGATCGTGCCACACCAACCAATTCGCTAATTTCCTTTGTCTGGTGGCCTGCCTCCTTTAGAGCAATGGTCTGGGATATGATTTCACTCAATAGTTCACAGGTAGGTGCCATAACAAAGTTGTGAAGGCCAAAACACTGCGGGACACTTGGTAAAAAAGGCGCAATTTGAGAGGGACACTCAGCGGAGTTCCTCTCTCTCAGGCAGCCCGTGGGCGACTGAGGCGGGAACCAACCAGCGCGTCGGAACGCCTCAGGCTACCGTGACGTCATGCTCGGAGCTCAAACTTGTGGCTCAATTTTTACCCCCCAAAATGGGTGATTCTTTTTGGGCCATAAGTATAGCGCGCCCGGCGGACAATGCTGAATACTTTTGACGAGTACTGTATGTAAAGATCCGGTCTTTTGGACTATTTTACTTATTGTTTTCAATACTCACATTATCCAGTACTTTGAAGAAGTTACTTTGAAATTCTATTGGCTAAAAATTGTCGACTGAATATTGGGATACACTCTGAGGTTCACTACAGAACACGAGAGTTGATGATCCAAACTTTCGTCTAGCATGTACACACGAACAAACACATACACTGTTGCCAGCACCTGTTACCCACCTCTCGAGGCTAGGTGGCCCAGGTGGAAAGTTTAGCGATTGTACAATAAAAACATTCAAAAGTTTTATATCCAAACATTAAACATTACGGCTCCTTGATGAACAACTCCAGACAATAATATCAATTCACTTTAGGTAAAACATACTGTACTGGGTTTTGAATGTCAATGCTCACAGTCTCAAACAACTACATTCAAATGCTGATTCCCTTCATACTATAAATGACAACACAGTAGGCAACAACTTTAAAAACTGTGATGCCATCTCTGGAATTCAAGTAAATTTTCAGAATACTGAATAAAGTTTTATAATTATTCAACTAAAATGAGAAACAATATTACTGTCCACAACTGTAAAACATCTTACTCCATATCATCATATCCTGGTCCTGAAGAAGATGGTGGTGGTCCATTCATCACCTTGTTGGAATACTCTCGGCGGTCGGCTGTCATCACCTGTTAAAAGAATTAATAAATTACCTGCAATTCAAAGTACTGTACAGCCAAGGATAAAAGTTTACCCAATACTTTACTGCGCCTACTTCATACATACAGCACAGCCTTGACGCATCATCTCTTTGAAATAGCACGTCCTTCAAACACTTTTTTCCTGGCTATCAATCCATGCCTTTCTTAACTTACAATTATTAGCCAACTAACAAAAGTCAAAAACATCATCCATCCATCCAGCCAACATCCAATCCTTTACTGCCTCATCAGGTGAGTAGGATCCCAGAGCTAGGCTACTTGTTTCGTTTAGTTTTTGAAGGTTCCGACACGCTTGCTTGCATCGACCTTGGTCACCTAATGATGACACTTCAAGCTGCTCGATCTCTGGCAGCCTCCCTATTCAGTCCCTTATCCCTGAGGTCACACTCAGTGACCTTGTCCCAGGTCCTTTTTGGTCTACCTCTAACAACCCTACCCCTAACACTAACACTTCTCACTTTCTGCACCCCATTATCATCCCCCATCCCCTCCACATGCCCAAACCACCTCAACCTACCTCTCCTTATCACAACACCGATACACTCCAGTCCCATCCTACCCCTCAACTCTTCCATCGTAAACCTAGCCCCCCCCCCCCACACTCCTCCCGGTCCTTGCACTCAGGAATGCACTGTACATTCACCTAATCACTGTTATTTCTGTATATTTGAGCCTGCACATATCATCTTCCTTGACTGGCCAGGTCTCACTACCATACAGCATTACACTCCTAACATGTACCACATACAAAGATCTCTTAGCACAGAGGAAGAGCCGTCTCAATGTCAGGTGAGGCAACAGCTCTCTCAAATTCTTCCAGCCACTCCTCACTCTAGCCACAGAGCTAACTCCAGCCCCACCTCTGGCATATAACTTGTCTCCCAAATAACAAAACTTCCACACACTCAAAGAGACCCACCAGCAAGTTAATCCTTCAAAGACTGACAGTCTCCACAAGCTCTCCCCAACACACTGCACACATGAAATCTGCATTATCTCACAGTCTACCTCTAATACCACTGTCTCTTATGCACTCACTTATCACAAACACTGCACAAGATGGAATTACTTCCAATGCCCTTACGGCAAATTGCACACGCCCACTCTCCCTTTTCTTTGATAGTACTGCCACCAGCCCTACATACCATCACTTTTGTTTTATCTGGATCAGTTACTAAGCCCTTGTGCCCCATACCATCTCTCCACTTCCTAAATCTCAGTTCAAATATTTAATGAAAGAATGACCAGTCACTTCCTTTTGGGTGGCATTATATGGGGAATAAACCCCAACCACTCATCAGATTTAAATCTTGCATGTGACACACCTGGTTTAAGATGTGATATATTTGGTGAATTTTTGTCTGTGATTTTAAAGTTTAAGCTAACCGATGGTGAACGGAACTTGAGATGGTAAGTTGCATTGTTGCTTTGCCAGCTCTCGTGCTCTGCTTCTCTTGTTTTTTTTTTTTTTTGGTCCTTTCTTATTGTGATTTACTTGTTGATTGCTGAAGACTGCCACTACTTGTAGGTGCATGTAGAAGATTATAGAGTTGTCTCATGGACCTGTTACTTGTAGTTAATTGTAGAGCTTGTTTTTCCTCACTTATAACTTGTTTCTTCTTATTGTTTACTCACTTGTGGTTACTTGGTCATAGAACTGTGGGCTTCTTGAGATGCTTGTGGTTTCTTTTACAGTGTTTAATTGTAGTTTCTTGCTGTATGGTGCAAACTTCTAGCAAATGCTCAGACGAAGTTGCGTCCATGGTGCCACCTCTCCATGCCTTCCCTCGTGCTACACGGGCATCTGGTAGCGCTCATGACTGGAATGTCACTCAACCATATTGCAGAGCTTCTGCCTATCAGAGTTCTTTCATTCCCCGAACTGCATCTCTCTGGAACTCACTTCCCCAGAGTTGTTTTCCTCCAAATTTCAACCTACAACTGTTCAAGTCTAACTGTTACAGATATTTTATGAACAGAGGACACCAGTAATCTGGTGTATGGATTATTTTTTTTTCCCTATTTGTTTTTCCTTCCTCCGTTCTGTTATTTATAAAAAAAAAAAAAAAAAAAAAAAAAAAAAAAAAACCTGCTTGTAGTTTACTTGTATATTCCTAATATCTTGTTTTGACTGTACAGTTGATTCTCAATTTGTTCGCTGAATGTTGATAGAGACATTAATTGGCTTCATTTACCACTGTTGTTTATCGTTGCAGCAGTTAACTTCAGGGTAGTCAGCTGCTGCATACAAAGTTGTAAAACATCGTATGGTGGGAAGCAGAATGTTGATTGTCAATAAAATCTTGAGGCGTTAATCAACTGTAGTTGTGGTTTGTAAAACTGCTGCCACCAAAAATCTCGTAGCTGTCGCCGAGCCGTTTCCAAAAATGTCTGAGTACTGTATAGGGTTGTAAGAGGAGAGAATTTTCAAGCTGGTCTTGTCGTGGATGGGAGGAGAAAGATGAAGATGAATCTGGGGTTTGATTGCATTTTTATTCTCAAAGGGAGCTATCTTGATGAGCAGTACTAAGGTGAGAGCGGTTTATGCTACCTAATGCTATGCTCTCTACTCCTGGCTTTTCCACAGTGCCTCTCCTGTTTCTTATCGTGTCCCAACCCCTTCTAACCTGTCTCTCCAATTTCACCTGTACAAGACTCACTGGGTCATGTGTCTGGGCACATGTATAAATCTGTGGTGATTTCCATCATGTGTGTGGTGTGGCTTTCCAAGACATTGCATTGCGCTGTGTGCCACATTCCTTAACCAGAATACTCACTGCTGTTTCCTCCAGCTCTCGAATTTAGGCACAACTTTCCTCAAACCTCAATACTACATATTAAGAGCATATATGTCACTAGCTATTATGCTGTGTGTTATATCTTAGTGCCTTGACAATGAAAATATTACTATTATAATGCTATCATAAACTTCCCCTCCCCTCCATGGACGAGGGGAGGTGTTAATGAAATTTGTGTTTAAGACTGATTTTATAAACTGTACTGTACATATGCCTTCCACCATACAGTTAACAAATCTTCACTATCGACCCAGAATGAATATTAACATATGCCTTCCACAGTACAATTAACATAAACTTTACAAGCAACCTGGAATGAATATTAAAGTGAAAAAACGCAAAATACATAACAATTTGTGACAACAGGTAACTATTATGGAGACATTACAAAAACTGGTGAGATGCTTTTACACATATGAACCAAGTTTGGAGAAAGAGGTTGAGGAAAGCCCTATCACAGAGACCTAACTCTTTGCTTACTCCCAGTACGCTTTGGTTACAGCTGACACCGTCTCCAATTTTGTGGCCGTCAACGTAACGACTTTCAATCCTTGGAGACAATGGCTTGTACAAACAATGGAAAAGTTGTACTGCAATGAAAGAGTATCAGGAAAACAGTGCTGAAAATCGGCAGGCAAAAGCAGAGTTTCGTCACAGCAGTACTCTGACGATAAAGGAAGTCTGATTGTACTGGAATAGACAAGTGTACAGTATATGCTTGACATCACCACTGAAACCTGCATCCTACTTAGAAGCCATTGCTAGGGTTAAATATATCTATCTATCTATCTATAGCCCGATGCTCTAATCCCGCAAAGGGTGGCCGCAGACAAAACGCCTCCAAGTCACACTGTCACCCACCATTTGACTACCCCCCCCCCTCCCTCACATACCTCTCAACTCCATCCCTCCACCTCATCCTCTATCTACCCCTCCCTCTCCCTCCCTCCACCTCACCTACATACACCCTCATAGTCAGTCTTTCATTCTCCATTCTCTCCACATGTCCAAACCACCACAGTGTATTTCTCCTAATCTTCTCAACCACATCCACATCCACATCCACCCCATAATGTTCCTTCACTTCTTCATTTGTCAACCTGTCCCTCCACGTCACTCCACATGCTCCTCTCAAGTAACTCATTTCCACTGCTCTCACTCTTGACTTGTTCCCCTCTTGCAAGGTCCACGCCTCGCTTCCATACGTCAGGGTAGGGATCACAATACTATCATGCAGTGACTTCTGAACTTCCATACTCACCTCCCTATTTCTCATCACTGCTTTCAGTGTACCAACAACCTTCCTTCCCTGCTGTACCCTTTCATGCACTTCATCCCCCAAGATTCCATCCTTACTCATCACACTCCCCAAGTACTTGAATGCACTCACATTCTCCATATCCTCAACATCCAACCTCACTGCACACTCTGTGACTTCATTCCTCTCACACACCATAACTTTACTTTAGTTTACATTAACTTTCAGATTCCTCCTCCTACACACTGTCCCAAATTCATTCACCAAACCTTGCAACTCCCATTCATCTTCACTCAACAATACTGTATCATCAGCAAACAGCAACACCGGAATCTTCCAAATCTCACCCTCATTCATTAAAGCCATCCCCACATCCACTGCCCTACCCTGCACCTCCTTTACAACCCCATCCATGTATATATTAAACAGCCATGGAGATATCACACAACCCCGTTTCAGTCCCACACTGAGATCAAAGAACTCACTCAGCTCTCCATCCATTCGCACCGTAGCCCTAGCTCCCTCGTACATACTCTTCACAGCACTCAACAATTTCCCCTCCACTACATATGTTCTTAATACCTTCCACATACCTTACCTATCTATTCTGTCATAAGCTTTCTCCAAGTCCATGAAGGCAGCATACACTTTCCTTCCCTTCTCTAGATACTTCCACTAAACATCTTAGAACAAATATCTGATCTACACACCCTTTTCCCTTCCTAAATCCCCCTTGTTCTTCTCCAACTAGCTCCTCTGTCATATGCCTAACCCTATCAATGAGTATTCTACCATATATTTTACCAGTCACACTAAGAAGGCAAATACCCCTATGGTTACCACATATTCTCTCTCCTCTTTTCCTTTGTATAAAGGAACAATTATACCTGATTTCCAGTCCTCTGGAACCCTTCCCTCTTCCCAAGCCAATCTACACAACTTCCATATCCACTCCACAACAATCTCACCCCCATACCTCAGCATTTCACCACACACTCCATCAATTCCTTGGGCCTTTCCCAACTTAATCTTCATCGCTTCCACTACTTCCGCCCTACTGATCTCTTCCTCCCTCCTCTCATCTCTTCTTCTCCCAGCCATTCCCCAACCACTTATACTCACACTGCTCTCACTCTCTACATTCAAAAAATCCTCAAAGTGCTCCTTCCATCTCCTCAATTTCTCTCTCTTCTCCACCAAAAATCTATTATTCCTATCTTTCACTCCCCTACTATTTCCCCTTTCACACTGCCTTACTTTCTTTACCTCCTTCCAAAACAATTTCTTACTCTCCCTCCATTTCACACTCAGATTCCTCCCAAACTCTTCATCCACTTTCTTCTTATTCTCCCTCACCAGTCTCTTCACCTCCCTTCTCCTGCTTACATATACCTCTCTCTTCTCTCTCTCATCTTCTCCCCTATCTCTGCTCGTTAACCATTCACTATATGCCTTCTTCTTTTGTTCCACAGCTTGTTTCACCTCATCATTCCACCATGCTGTCCCTTGCACACCCTTGCATCTCCTCCTCACTCCACAAACCAACTCACACGCTGCACCTATCTCTTCCGTGAATATCTTACATATGTCTTCCACCCCTTCCATCTGCTCTAGCTCATACCTTCCCAATCTTTCTTCCACTATGCTCTTATACTCTGCCATTTTCTCACTATCTTGCAATTTCTCCAATCTTCTCACAGGAGCTGCTTCCTCCTGTCTTCCCCTTCGTCTCCTCACCCACTTTCTTTGCAGCTCTACCTTGGCCATCACTAAGTGATGGTCCGAGACTCCATTCCCCCACCCTCTCCACACTCTTGCATCCAACACTTGTCTTCTCATTTGCTCATCCACACACACGTAGTCTATCATTGCCTTTCGTTCAACATGTTCACCATCCATCCTCCTCATTACTCTCCATGTATACCGGTGGATCATCTTATGACGAAAGTAGGTGTTGGCTATTGCCAACCCCTTACTAACACAGATGTCCACCAAAGCACTACCATTCCCACCTACTTCAGCTGGCACACCCAACTGACCAACCACTCCATCCATATATGCAAACTGAAATAAGAATTAATCAGACACTATACAGTGCTCACCAGCAGGACATGCAGTGAAAGCAATCCAAGTGATCACATACTACTCTCAACACTATCTGTGGCCATCCATTACACAAGTCTGGCAGGCGCAGGAATTTCAAGTGCCATCTTGTAATTTTGTCAGGATTACAAGAGGTGCCGATTATTCAATGCTGGAAAATTGGTAATTTACCTGTATATGTACTGTACATATGGAATATAATATTATGCTTTAAGTAGGCCTACAATACCTGGATAGTGCTGGTTTTGGTAGCTGAGTTTGCTGCTCCTCCTATGACATCAATATGTCCCATACCCCTGTTGCGTGGAGGTGGTCCAGCCTTCCTCTGGGTCCCAGCTCCTCCATACTTGCTGTTGTCATTCACTATTGTTACAGGGATGCTGCTCGACACATGACCAAATGGCTGAAAATTGGCAAACATTGTTATCATTATCATCATCCTGACCTTTCTTCCCACCCAAGGATGGAGCAAGTTTGGGTCCACAAAATAGGAAATAACAAAGCACAATGGATGAAAAGACAAGAAAATTCCTCATTATATGTCATCCTGTTATTTTATATATACAGTATATATATATATATATATATATATATACAGTAACCCCTCCAATATCCGGATCAATAGAGCCATAGGCAGGTCCGGATAGTGGTCCTGTTCGGATATTGGGCCCCAGCTTATGGACTTGTACTTACGGACCCTAACTCTGAAAAACACCTATACAACTCCCTCTGGACATGCATTGCACCTATTTAAGACCCAAATCACACCAATAAGGGACATAAAAGACTGAAATAAATGCAAAAGAACCATAAAATGAGGTTTTAGAGGTGAGTTTATACAATATTAAACATTCTGGGTACTTACAAGTCCCTTGCTCTTGGACTGGTTTGAACCGCCAGTTTGCAGTCCACAGTTAATCCTCTGCACTCTAAATTCTAATTTCTTAACACTGCACAACACTGTAAATTCCTGTGTGTTCTAGTGGCAAGGTATTGAAGTTTATTCACTGTTTATTCACAAAAAACAAGCACCTGTGGCTTGCACTGTTATGAGTATCTGCTCTCCATCGGAGTTAAGCTGTGACTGTTGATGTTGGTGGGGTAACAGAGTTGCCAGATCACAACAGCCACATTACCAATCTCCTCAACTTTCATTGTCAAATATAACTTTTCATTACCAAATTCGTAAAGCTAGCATATATTCTTCACTAATTATATATACAAGTGGAAATACATGTAATCACTCTCCTTATAACTAACACCATGTTGATTATTTTCACACTACAGTATGTAGGGTAGCAGATTAATCAGAGAGAGCAAACAATCCACCATCTCCATCCTGTGTATCCTCATACATGTGAAAAATCCATTTGGTAATGCATTATTCTAATGCATTACCAAACGAATTTTTCATTATCAAATTGGCCCACACTTGGTAATGAAAAATACCAAATGGCAACCTGACAGGGGAGGGGGAGGGGAGGAAGGAAGGGGTGAAGGCACCATGGTGTAACAGCTGTTTGGCGCCAGGCGGGAATTTCAAATTATGGGAGGGAAAAAAGTCAGATTTTTCGAATTTTTTGCGGTTTTTGGTCCATTTTGGGAATATTGGATCCCAGGAGGATTATGTCCGGTTAGTGGGGATGTTCGGATATTGGGCGTTCGGATATTAGAGGGATTACTGTATATATATATATATATATATATATATATATATATATATATATATATATATATATATATACAAATATATATATATATATATATATATATATATATATATATATATCTCATCATCATCTGGACCTCCTTTCCCACCCAAGGGCAGGGTGAGGAGTAGCAATGTCCAGACAGCCCAAATCTGTCCAATCCGATGGGCCATGCTTCCATTCACTCATCATTCAAGCCCCCGGAATCCTGGCTCTATTGGGTACACCAAAAACATTCACCAAGTTCAGTAGCTTCACATAAACGTATCCAACTGAGTCAATCCGGACGCTGCCATGTTAAAAAGGGGCGCCAAAATCCCTGATCATGCATTTCTTCTCACAACATTCATCTAACCAGCTCGATCTCATCAGTTCCCTAGCCTCACTGACTTCCAAACCTCTCTTCCTCACAAGCTCACCCACCATATCTCTACACCTTCTCCTTGGCCTACCTTGCCTCCTCCTCCTTTCAAATTTGCTCAGATATACTGTATCTTTATCCATTCTCTCCATCTCAGTACACCGACTTCCTCACTCCACACCTTTCATGTATCACATTATTTCGTATCCTATCCACCCTCTGTATTCCACATACATTCCTCGGCAGTCCCATCTCCACTGCGCTTACTCCTGACTTTTCATTTTCATGCCACACCATAGTCTCACATCCATATGTTAAAGTTGGCACTAACACTCCCTCATGTAAGCCTCGTGCAGCTGCAACACTCAAGCCTCTGTTTCTCATCAAGGCCTTCATTGCACCAGCTACTTTTCTTGCTTGTGTAACTCTACTTTCAACTTCTTTTGCACATTTTCCTCTTTTCTATCACTGTACCCAGGTATTTGAACTCTCTCACCAATTCCAGTCTCTCTCCATTCACTGTAACATCACACTGGGAGTCACCTTCTCTTTCAACAACCATCACTTTACTATTTTCTACATTTACCCTCAAGGCACGACATTAACAGACACCAGCAAAACTCTGCAATAGCCTACCAAGTTCTTGTCTGGTACTTGCAAGCAGTACTGCATCATCAGCATACAACAAATTTGAGACATTCCATCTATCACCATTCATTGCCAATGCCATCCCTCTCTCCATTCCTTGTGTTTTTACTTCTCTCATCACCCCATCCATACATATATTGAACAACCATGGGGGCATCACACAACCTTGTCGCACGACCACACCGATTGTGAACCATTCACTTAGATGCCCATTAACCTTTACACATGCTTCACTACCATCATAAAAACTATTGTCAGCACCTAGCAGTTTACCATCTACACCATACTTTCACAAAACTTTCCACAATCCCTCTCTGTCTACTTTGTCGTATGCTTTTTCCAGATCCATGAATGCCATAAACACCTTATGGTCCTTCTCACAAGCCTTCTCTACTATCTGTCTCACTGCAAATACTTGATCCAACTAACCTCTGCCACTCCTAAAGGCACCCTGTTTTCATCACTCACTAGGACTTCTGATATCTCTTACTTTCTCTATAATAATTCTTCCATATACCTTCCCTACCACACTCAATGAACTTATGCCACTGTAATTCTTGCACTCACTTCGCTCACCTTTATTTTTGTACAGGGGTGCAATTACAGCCTTTTTCCACTCTGCAGGCACAGTTCACTCATCCATGCCTTCTTACATATCTCGAACAAGCACTTCATTCCACCCTCTCCACTACACTTAAGCATCTCTGCATACACCTCATCAACCCCAGCTGCTTTCCAATTTTTCAGCCTCTTCACAGCACTCTTCACCTATGAGAGTGTCATGTCTCCTGGCACTGCATTCCTTCTCTGCACACCCCCAATCCCAATCATGATTACAGCTGCTTTGCTCTCTCTATTCCCATTCATCAGGCTTTCAAAATATTCTTTCCATCTGGTCCTTACTTCATCTCCATGGGTTAATAATCTACCACCTGCATCCATCACACCATCACATTTCTTTCTGCTTTCACTTCTACATTTCCGCAACTCTTTCCAGAATAACTTTCTATTTGCAGAGTAGTTCGCATTCATTTTTCTCCCCAGATCATCATTTACCTCCTTTTTCCTCTTCACTAGTCTCTTTACGTGCTTCTTGCTCTCAATATACTCAGTTCTTATTTCAACTAAACCCCTATCCTGTAACCACTTTAGCCATTTCTTCCTCTTTTCCTCCAACACTCTCTTAACCTCCTCATCCCACCATGCCATACCTTTCTTCTTTGTTGTTACTCTTGCCACACCACACACCCCTTCAGCATTCCTAACTAGGCAATCCCTATATCCATTCCACAGGCTGTCCAGATCCAATTCATTCCAGTTCACTGATTCTGACTCCTCCTCTACTTTGGTCCTGTAATCATCAGCCATTTTTTTAATCCTGAGCTTTTCAACTTTCAGTCTTTCTCCCTGATTGCTCCTCTCTTTCCTGATCCACCTCATTTATCTCAGCTTGATCTTGCATACCACAATCATATGAACTGACAGAACTCCACATCGTCCTCTCATGGCCCTCGTATCAGCATCCATTCCCATCATTGACCTCTACGAGTACGTAATCAATCAGGCTTCTTTCAACACGATCCCCGTTTCCTCTATACCATGTATATTTATATTTGTGTTTGAAATACGAATTACAAATGCACAATCTCCTCTCCTGACACATATCCTTTAGTCGATTCCCATTATCATTTTTTCCTGGTACTCCATAACAACCCATTATGTCATCCTCTGGACCAGTGCCTACTCTTCCATTCATATCCCCCATTATGATCACTTTATAGCTCTTGGGCATTTCTCCCACTACTTCACCCAGCTCATCCCAAAACCTGTCTTTCTCTCTCTCACTCCTGTCCTCTCATGGTGCATATGCTACAATAACTGCCACTTTCACCTTCTCAAACTTGAACTTGACATACATACATCTCGAGCTAACACATTTGTAGTCTCTCATTCCCCTCTGCCACACCTCATTCATCAACAAAGCAACTCCTTCCCTACATCTTCCTCGCCCATTCATTCCCGATCTTACACACTGCGCACCCTCCCACTCCTCCACTTCGCACCCCTTTATCTTCATTTCACACAAAGCCATTACAGCATATCTCGCACTCTTAAACACATTCACCACTTCCACCTTCTTGCTCTCCTCATTCACACCTCTCACACTTCACATGGCCATACGAGTCTGCCCATTTGGTTGGGGCCCTGGCCAGGTATTGGGCCCTCCGAGGCTCTCTGAAACAACTGCCATGATTAAGTGATTTTGGATACGGGAATCTGGGGGACACTTAACCCTACCAGAAACCCCGGTTATATGGTTACCACCCAGCATAGTAAATGGTTTCTTGGGTCGGGAAACCATTTGGGTTGTCACTCAGTGTAGAGCTCATATGGCATCACTCTACACTGAGTGAGTGGATGATGGGTGCCCCCATCCACCACACCTCAAGCTGACAATGTAGGATTAGATGATGAATGAATATATATACTGTATACATATACATATATATATATATATATATATATATATATATATATATATTTTCATCATCCAAACCTACATTGCCCCATGAGGAGCATAGAAGCCCAGGGCTAGGCAAGTTGGTCCTGGCATTTAAGATGAGACTGACAGGCCTCACTCATCCCCGATTGATACATACATAATACATAAACAAACACAGCTACCACAGCCATCCAAAACTTACAACAACCAAATAGTATTTTTCACATGCCACCACCAAACATACCCTTCAGAAATTACCCTACCCACAGAGTCACAAGTATACCTAGTCAGACTGTGATGGTGTCACCACCCTTCCCTACTACAAACTACAACCAATCCATTATGGCAACACAGCAATGCACCCCTACACTACACTCAAAATGCAGGCAATCCTTCAACATATAAGAAAATCTCAGGGAGCGATTAAATAAAGTGGTCAAATTGCTGCAGTCCACTGGGTTCACATCTGGATGATCCTGGAGCTGCAACAACAACAACCTTTCCATCTCTCCATCTGGTCTCAATCAGTACACATAACTCTTTCATATATTCAAATATGTGCACACTCTCCCTGCTTTCTATTTAATCTGAATCTATACATTACCTTTGTGACGCTGATACCAAGACCCCCAAGACCGGCGCCAGACTCATTGATCCGCATCCTCTTCTGACGTTCACAGTATTTGTACCAGGTCTCCTCATTGAACCCGTAGTTAAAATAGTCGGAGATATCAGCACCAGGCTTCCTGTATTCAAATGGCAACATTATCACATACTTAAGTTATTAAGATGGTGAAGTGGACTGAAACCAATGAGGCTAACAGTGAATGTGAATAAAACACAAATGATGATCACTCATACGGATGATGGCAATATGGTACTCAAAGGTGTACAGCCATGTGCTTTGTTTACGACGAGTTGGGAGTAATTCAGTCACACATAATTACCGCAAGAAATGGGTACACATGAGGTGCAGTGATGTCAGCAGTAGGTTGCAGGATGAGGGAGACTTTGAGTTTCTATGTGCTGTTTGTAGTGGTGAACAAAGAGAGAGGGCTAGATGTGTCATGGTGGAACTGGGAGAGATGTTTTTGGAGTGTGTACAGAGCCATAGTCAGGGCAGCACCGGCCATCCCAGAAATGGGCTTGGCCACCTCGAAATTCCAGAACACCCCATACCCCCCTAAAAGAGTTCTTAGCCCACTTCATAACACTTGGCCACCCCTCTATAATCCCACTTATTAAATCCTGGCTATGCCTGACAGTATGAGAAATTTTGTTTTCTGGGTTATACTACCTGTGCTGGGGGCAGGGAGGGAATCTGAAGCTACCTCCACTGGCAAGGGTTAGGAATGGATGGAGGAATATTACCTCTCTTGACAATGAGGGGACTTTTTCTTTACATGAAAGAGAATACTGTACTCTGCATGCGTGACATGTGTTATGCATTTTTAGCAAAACCTGGGCAGTGATGATGAAGGCCATGCATAGGTGAGACTGTACAAGGATAAGAATGACCAAATGGATGTTATGTATTTCCCTGAATGACAAAACTTTCAGCACCAGAATAATAAGCCAGCAGCTAGGAGATTTGCTGGGAATTAAAGGCACTGTTTATGTGCTGTGATGTTAGGGGGACTGATGTGGTTTAAACACGTCAAGAGAGCTAAGTATGACTGGATGAAGATTTATGCATAAATGTGGAGGGTAGAACACCAAGTAGATCTACAAAGACTTGGAATGAATACAGTAGAAGTCCGAATTTTCGGCATCTATGGGACCAGGCAAGTGCCGAAATATCAAAATTGCCGAATTATCGAAAACCCTACCCACTCAGTACCTTATATGTTTCGGTGAACACTATCATCATTACTCACATCATTACAAATGTGTTTGGAGAGAGTACTGTATTTTGTTTGATACTGTACAATACTGTAATGAATACAGTACTATACATGAATATGAAAAATAAAGAAATTAGTGAACATACTGTATATAAATGTAATGGGACAGTAGGCCTACAAGTTCACATGCACTTACCTAAACTTATAGTAGGTTCCTTATTTACATATGTACAATAGAAGGGGTTGATTGGAGTCTGCTACTGCTGGAAGAAGTCCCCAGCAGTAGAGGGTCCTGCAACAGGCTCTAAGGACTCTTCTCCCTGTTGCTGCGGCAGTAGAGCTTGAGGTTCAGAGACTGCTGTTGGTGATGGAGAGAAGGGAGCAGAGGAGCTTACGTTAAACTCATCCATAATCTGTTTCCTACTCATGCCAGCCTCTAATTTTTTCAACAGCTCAATTTTCCGAGCAATAGTCAACATCTTATGTGTACGCTTCTTGCTAACACCAGTTAACTTTCCACACGTGGAGGCCATTTTCAAAGCACGCAGAAGATGTTTATAATGTTCACAACACACGGCTGGTCCACTCAGGTGTTACAAAGCTCCTGTCTGATGTTACGGTGCTTACAGCACACTCGAATAGTAATTTCAGAGGTATTTCGGTACGAAGTTCACAAAGCACACAGAAAAATCAAGAGAAGTCAGCAGCAGCACGGCAACAACTCGGAAGAATGGCGGAAGAATGGCGAAACAGATTCTCTTTCCCATGCTAGACTCACTACATGTTTGTCCTCTCTTTATGCTATAGGAGAAAGAGCTAGCCTCTGAGCTTCATGGCAGTGGTAGACTCGTTTCATCACTTTCACTATCTCACTCACTAAGGCGGGTAAAGGCGGGTAGCTAGCTGGCGAGCCTCATGGAGAATTTCAAGACTGATGAAAAAAATCGGAGAATCTGCCGAACGATCGGAGATTTTCGTAAATGGGACTATTTCTCAAAACTGCCGAAATGTCAGATTTGCCGGGGATTTGGATGACGAAATATTGGACTTTTACTGTACTGAGAGCCACCACCGAGTCAACAAGGTTGACACATGCAGTCATGTACAAAGTCTTTAAAATGAAACTGAATTAAATTATAATTTTATAAGGTACAGTTCCAGACACAGTTTATGTGAGAAATCACAGACAACCTAGCCTCACCTGAGCTGAAATTTTAACAGGTACGGGAACTATATTACTGAGCAATAGGTGTGGTAAAGTACTGTATAGAAGGTCCCTGACTTGTGTGTTCACAGTATGGTGTGGGCAGCTTGCATTACTTGACTCGGGTGCCATCCACTCTGTGTGGGTTGGTAGGTAAAATAAGTACCTAGGGTATCGCCTAGGGCAGGTAACTGTGGCAACCTGGATGCTGCAGTGGCCTTGTATCCCAAGGTATTGGGTTAATAACCCATCACAGGCTCATGGTGTCTGACCCCACTTTTTTCTGATAAACAGCTGACAAAAAGTAGTCATTTTCCAGTTACATGACATTGTCCCCTATTCAACATTATACTATGGTACTATGGTACAGTGTAGAGCCAGAAAGGAGGTATATCAAGGCAAAGTCTGAGCCTCAGAGACTTTTACTCGATAGCCTAAACAATGCTGAATGGATCGTGATTTTTAAGTTGCCTAAACAGATGACGAGAGAAAACAGAGATATCATAGGTGAACAGTCAGTGAACAACGATGATGGAAGAGTATTCGTGGATAATAGGGATATTGAGGATACTTGGAGGGAGCATAACAACCAGCTGCTAAATATGGAGCCTGACTGGAACAGTGAAAGTTTGGGGATGGCAGATCCAGGATTTGGCCCATGGCCTTTGGTTGATAATGGTATCATGGCCATGGCAACTGACAGAATGCAGTTGGGGAAGGGATGGGGTGTCTGAGCTAGTGTTCAGATGTTAAAGGCCTCTGGAGATATAGCAGTGGTGTCACAAGTCGGTGCGATTTGTATTTGAATAAACTCGTGACATCAACTTTGGTGGGAAACAGCGAATTCTAGTGGAATCCCAGTATTTATCGCTCAGTTTAACCGCTATGCATTCACCCGGTCGGGAGTGTTTTCTGAACAATTTTTCACTGTGTCATGAGTGATCGTCTTTGTGCGAGACATTAGCACTTCTGCTGAGCGATTTATTATGGGCGTGTTTCACTCATTCTAGCCGTTAGCAATGCGGCCACGACACTCGCCTCTTTTTCACGATTTGAAGTCAGTAAAGATTTGTATGCCGCGGAAGCAGGTAGTGTGTGTGGCAGTGTCCTTCCTCAACGACGCCTAGTTCCCACCGCCGCCATATTCCCACCTAGCGTGATTGGCGAGAGACTTAGCGTGTGCAGTGTCCTTCCAGTAACGACGCCCAGTCATCCGCTTTGTCCACTTTTCTGACCAGTATTTTCTTTTCTTTTTTCTTTCCCTAGGTTTAAGAGTTAGCTTTTGAGTGAGCGAGTGAGTGCGATCTCCTTATTTTGAATTCATTTTGAAATGTAACGTAAGTTAATTATATTGTAATCAATAAATTTAACAGTTCTTTTCCTTGAGCTTAATGTAATGTAAACTCGTGTTTTATTTTCCATATTAAGCTTATTTCACTTACAGCTCCTAGTTTGCATAAACACTTTGCTATTCATAACTGGTACTTAGGCCAGTCTTTTTGTATTAAGCTTAAAATCTGTTGTGCAACCAGGAGTTAATGCATCAACAAGAACCTGTTATCATTAATAGCATTAGTTATTGACTGTCAGGGGTGAAGTCACTTTCTCCAAAGGCTAACAGTACTAACAAACAGCAATTGTGAGGAATTAGTCTCTGGTGTGTACTGTTGAGAAAGTTCATAAATTCTCGTCCTTAGAGAATCGGCAAAGTAAGCTGGCATAAAGTAATCATTGCTTGATTTTCACAAGACAATTCATTGTCCTGTTCTCAGTATTACTGAATAATTATTCTTTAATAATTAATATTCTTTAAAAACTCTGTGACAAGTTGGTGTAATTACCATTCTCATTCATTCATTCATCACCTAATCCTGTGTTGCCCCATGAGAAGCGTAGGAGCCCGGGGTTAGGCAAACTGGTCCTGACATTTAAGATGAAAGTGACCAGCCTCACTCATCCCTGACTGGCATTATGTGAGCAATAATCCCCAACAACCCCTTGGATATAAACCTGCACTGGCTCAATCTGACTAGAGCGCCTTAATTACGCACTAAACCACCAGATGCCATAATTTGGTTATGTGGCTACCACCCAGCATAGTAAATGGCTTCATGGTGTACAAGAAAAAATTTGGCTTGCACTCAGTGTAGAGTCACCCGTAGACAGAAGAAAGAGGAAAGAACGAAGGAAAGAAAGACAGAAGAGGAAGGAAAGATGAGGGGAGGAAGACAGAGAAGGGCAGGAACCAGAAAGCAGCACTACATCAAGTGAGTGGATGATGAGAGCCCTCACCTACCACAAGGGTTTAATTACCAATTTAATAAATTCTATTACATGTATACAGGACTGTGTTGTTCCAGATGACTGGCTGAAAAGCATGACTGTAAATGTTTGTAAGGGAAAGGGTGAAGCCCTGGAATGATGAAATTATTGAGGCACAAAGCTTTTTGGACCAGATAGCTAATGGGAATAATGGAGAGTCCTAGAGAGGAGGATAATGGAAAGAATGAAAACTGATGAGATGCAGTTTGGGTTTATGCCAGGCAAAGGGGCTTCTAATGTAATATGATGCAGTTTGGGTTTATGCCAGGCAAAGGGGCTTCTAATGTAATATGATGCAGTTTGGGTTTATGCCAGGCAAAAGGGCTTCTAATATAATATGATGCAGTTTGGGTTTATGCCAGGCAAAAGGGCTTCTAATATAATATGATGCAGTTTGGGTTTATGCCAGGCAAAGGGGCTTCTAATATAATATGATGCAGTTTGGGTTTATGCCAGGCAAAGGGGCTTCTAATGTAATATGATGCAGTTTGGGTTTATGCCAGGCACAGAGACCACTGATGCAATATTCATTATCCAACAGTTTCAAGAAAAAAATTTAGGAAGGAAGACAGTTGTACTGTACTTTGTTTTTGTTGATTTGGAAAAGGCTTTTGACAAAGTACCCTGAGAGGTGTGAAGTGGGCAATGAGAGAGCCTGGGATTGAGGAATGGTTGGTTCAAGTGGATGTGACCATGTAAAATGCCTGTACAAGGGTGCTCGCATCCAGCTGAGAGTAAACGGGGGTTCAAGTAATGGTCGCCAGGGTCCAGCTTTAAGTTTCTTATTGTTTACTGTGGTGCTTGAAGCTCTCTCATGCGACATCAGAACCGAACTCCCATGGGAGGTGTTTTATGCTAACTGTGGAGAATGAGGGGGTAACAGGGGAAATGGAGAAATGGAATAGGGCACAAGAATTTGAGAGTAAATGCAGATAAAAGTGATGATATCTTGGGCAGTGTGGTCATGGAAGTTTACTACATGGATGTACTACAACTAGTCACACCTCACATTCCCCTAGCCCAGTCACAACATGGCTTTAGACCACTACACTCCACAAACACCCTTCTTACAGACCTTACACAGAGAGTTTTCGATGGCATGAATTCAGCTAGGCCACCACACAGAACAATCCTAATCACACTAGACATTAGCAAAGCTTTTGATGCCATCCCCTGCCACAACCTCACAAACAAAATACTCAACACAAACATGCACAATAACACAAAAAGATGGCTGGCAAACTACTTAGCAGGCTGATATGCACAAGTAACCTTTGCCGGTCGGTCTTCTAACATCAGAAACTTCACAAACGGCGTCCCCCAAGGATCTGTTTTGTCCCCTACACCCTTTAACCCATACATGCATGACATACCCACACCTTACACACCACAGATACACATAGCTTCCTATGCAGATGATATAACAATTACATGTACGCACCAATATGCAAACACAGCTGCACACATCATTCAACTTTACCTCAACACACTACATGAATGGTTCACCACAAACAGGCTCAAAATAGCCCCAGCCAAATCTACAGTGACCCTTCTCACAAACTGAACACCAGAACACATTCACATTCCACACCTCACCATAAACAACACTCCCCTACCACACACACACATCCATCCATCCATCATCCAATCCTACGTTGCCCCATGAGGAGCGTAGAAGCCCAGGGCTAGGCAGATGGTCCTGACATTTAAGATGAGAGTGACAGGCACACACCCAAAATCCTTGGTGTAACATACAATACATCAATGTCATTTAAACAACACAAAGACTCAAAAAATAAAATAACACAAAGACTCAATGCTTTGAGGTCACTTGCCCATACAACATTCGGACACAACAAAGAAACCACCACCAGTATACAAACAATACATACGTTCAGTGATGAATTATGCAAGCCCTGCCTGGGCTTCTAACCTCACCAAAACACACAACACCACTCTACAGACCATACAGAACAAGGCCCTAATAATAATCACAGGCTGCACAGCTACTACACCCACAGACCACCTACATCAAGAAACCAAAGTCCTCAAAGTCAGGGATCACCTAGACATGAAAGGCACCCAGTTTCTTGCTGCAGCCTCCACAAACCTACAACATCCACTACAGTACATGGCAGCACATCCACCCACACCAAGGAACATCAAAACAGCATCCAGCACACGATACCATACACAAATACTGTCATCTCTCCCCCCTCGCTCACCTCAGACCAGTTTCCAGAAGCATATCCACACTCAGATCACTCGCCGCTCCATTTAGTCACTTAAAGACAACACACAGCTGCATGCACAGCCTCCTGACATCCACCCTTCTGAATCCTGTCTCCTTCGTGAGGACAGGGTCCACCTGGCCAGGCTGAGATGTGGGCACCATCCAGCCCTCTTAAGCTACCAGAAGAGGCTGGATGACCCTGTCGCTGATGCCTGTCCAAGATGTAACACAGCACCCCATACTATTAAGCACATTATGGACGACTGCATTGCACACAATCACCTATGCCAACAGCACAACATATACTCTTTGAGAGCTCTGTGGGAAAGCCTGGTCTCGGCCATGGCCTTCCTAAGGGACTTGGGGCTGTTCGGCCAGACTGCTTAGGGAACAACTACTACTACTACTACTACAAGGATGTCAGAAGGATGGAAGGTATAATGAAGAACTAGCATCTGGCCATAATATGGTTATATGGCACCAAGACTGGCATTGAAGTGGTCTTTGCATGAAAGTGATATACAGGAGAAGAGGTCAGCATCAACTGGAAGTTCTTAAGCTATTTATGTCATGATAACAAATGTCCAACCTGATTGGATTAGAGCAGTGGTTCCCAACCTTTTTGGTCCTGTGGCCCCCCGAGAAAATTACGAGAAGCTCCATGGCCCCTATATAACTCAGATCGTATATTTATATAGTTTTAATATTTGATATTGTGCAGAAAACGGTAATTACCCCAATATACTTAAGGCTAAACTAGCACAGTAAGGTATATTTCATACTTGATTTCTGTCAGGTTTTACCCAGACCAAATACCTTATACTATAAGGCCCATGGCTCCCAGGTTGGGAACCGCTGGATTAGAGAGAAAATAAAGGCCAGAGTAAACAGAGTTCTCAACAGGAAGGGTTGGACAGAAGAGGGGGAGAGTAAGGAGAAAAATGGGAGACAAAAAGGCCTCAACTGTTGCCTCTTATGACAAACTGGGATACTGGGGAAGTATTCTTTCCCCTCTCCCCAGGATGAAAGGGTATCCAACTCCCTTTTGTGCAGTGTGTATGGCAACTAAGTGCATAAAAGATGTAGTGGTATTAGAGGCAGGCTGAAAAATAATGCTAATTTTGAGTGTATGGTATGTAAAGGAGAGCATACAAAAGCAGGAAGGTGGCAATACATTAATCTTGCAGGAAAGTCTCCTCTGTGTGTGAAGGAGTTTTGTTGTTTCGGTGTTATGATAGCCTATGTGCTGGAGGTGGGGCTGAAGCTAGTTTGGCAGCAAGGATAAGGAGTGGTTTGAAGGAGTTTAGGGAGTTGTTGCCCTTCCTGACACTGAGAGAACTCTCCCTCCATGATAAGGGGTCCTTGTATGCACATGTGTCATGTAATGCTGTATGATGGTGAGACCTGGGCAGTAAAGGAAGGGGATATTTACAGGCTCAAATGTACAGAGATGAGAATGATCAGATGATTGTGTAATGCATCCTTCAAAGACAGGCCAGGAGTAGCTATGATTGTAAATGAAGAGTTGAGGGAAAAGATGGGACCTGAATGTATTATTGCGGTGATGAAAAAGGGTAGACAGATGGTTTGGGCATGTAGAGACGATAAAGGGATGACAACTGGGTGTAGTGGGTGATAGGTGTGAATGCTGAGGATAGGGCTGCAAAAGGTACACTGAAAAAGACTTCTGGCGTGGTCCCATTGTGTGACCTCAAAGTTCAGAAACTAAGTAGAAAGACAATTAGACACCAAGCAGCACGGAGAACCACCATTAGGTGACCGAGGCTGACACATGCAATCAAGTCTGAGCCTTCATAAATGAAGCAAGAGAGCAATAGTACTGTGCAAAGGTGGTGCCTAGATGTGGTGGCGCTGTGCATCCTGGGAGCAGTAGCTTCGGCATCTATCTTGGAGCCTCACCTCCTCACCTTCCCTGCACTGCACTGTGAGAAGGGCCCTGGTGAGCTGCTGTCTACCACAAGGGGGTGTTGGATACCTATATGGCATACGTACGGTACTGTATTTATTGGCTGGTTCTACAAAACTAGCTAATAACCAGTGGTTGATGGATCTGACTGGTCAGACAGCCCAGGGTTAAGATAAAGCAATGCTATGACTTGCAACAGAAAACCCCCAAAGCATGAGAATTTTTCCAGTTACATGACACTGTCCTGATGTAAATAACATGATTAAAAAAAAAAAAAAGTAGTGGGTGTTATCATTATTGTGATGTTCGGGGTTGGAAAAAAAACATTTTTTTTTTTTTTTTTTTTAACCTAACCCACTGTTTTTTTGTTTGTTTTTTAATTGAGTTTTATTGTTTTTTTCTTATTCCTCATATTTACATGTACATCAGTTAAAATAAGCAATTAAAAAGGAATTTTGAGTGAAACGGAAGGTTTTCAGTGTTAACTGAAGAACAGACACTTGTTTAAAGACATGTTTTTGTTACAAGGTGGTCCGGTTGGATAAAGCCTCTGTTAACTTGTACTGTACAGGAAATGGACGGGTGAGGTAGGCTTGACCACTCCTGACTCAGAAGTAGTACTCAGTGTCTCAGTCTCAGTTTCTCCTTGGTAGTGAGAGGACAACAGCAACAAAATGCCTGCTGGTAGCAGCAGAAAAAAAGGCAACAGAATGGGATGAAGCTGATGTTTTAGAAAATGATAAACAGAAAGCAGCCTGGAAATACTGCCACCAAATAATCAGTGCTAAAATTGAAAGAGTGAGAACTCACATCCAAAAATGCCCCAAGAGGAAAGTTCATTATAGGGAAAAGGCAAGTGAGTTACTGAGTAAGGCAATTAGAAAGACTAAATACTTAATTATAAAGCTATATTTTTAAATTAAAATTTAACTATATTAAAAAAAAAAAAAAAAATTAGGGGGGGGGGGGGGGTGTTAATGCCACCCCTGGTGGTGTTGGAAGTGAGGGCAGTTGCAGTGATGGAACATGTAACAGTAGTAGTGTCAATGACAGTGTTACAGAAGTAGTACTAGTGACTGGAGTTGGTAATGATGGGAGCTGTAGCACTGGTTGTGATGGCAGGTGTAGTAGTAGTGGTAGTAATGGTGGCTTTGGTTGTGGTAGTGATTGTAGAAGTGGTAATGATGGTACTGCAGACTGGAAGTGCAGTTAGTTGTAGTTTTGGTAGTGACAGTTTTTATAGTAGTGACAGTAATGGCTGATATACAGTAGTTGTGGTAGCAATGGTTGTTTCTGTAATGGTAATGATGGTTCTTATAACAGTAGCACAGATGTTAATTTTCATAGTGGTAATGAAGGCAGCTAACAGTAATGATAGTGAGAGGAGCTGCCATTACATTATTTGTTACTCTAAACCTTTTCACTGTCACTGTATTTTGCCTCTTCCATCTTAGTTCAGTAGGGAACCAATATGTCTCCAGAAAGCTTATTATGAGTTGAAAATGCCAAGATATATGGATTTACAATATACTGAGAACCTGGTTAACATATTAACCATGTAATCAGGAGGCCCCTGTACTCTGTTATTTTAGTACATTATATATAAAAAATTCCTTCAACCAATACAGCATTTACTCTAATATATCAGAGAAACACTATTCAGTTTATTGCAAGTCATGAATTATTAACTTTTTTTTTTTTTAATACAGTAATCAATAACCATATTAACTACTTCAGATAAGAGTCTCTTACACTGAATAAAATTTTCTTTTCTCTGAATTAACAAGATACTCACATGCTGATTACTGAGAAAAATTATAGGATACAAATGATAGAGAATGGTACTGTACCTCCAAGGTTTATCCTCTAATTCTGCCATGTTATATTCTGTAACTGGAACCCCATTGACTTTTCCTGGAGAGGTGAAATCTTCATCCTTTAACCCTGCCGTCGGAGTTGCTTGCTAGATAAGAATAATGAGATAAATAGTTCATAAACTATCCAAAATTTGAACATATAAAGCTGCTCTCTAAAATTACACACACACACACACACACACACATGCATGCATGCATACACGCTATGGTGAAAGGTTCAGAGGGTAAGGTGAAGCATTACTTATTACTTAATACAACAAGGCGGTGGCTCAATCGGCAGAGAGGTGGCCTGCAGTCCTAACGGACCCAGGTTCGAATCCCGGCTGGGGCAGGGAACAATTTAAGGATTTGAATTTCATTAAATCAGGCTTTATTGATCTACCAGAAGACTTGCCGACATGTCGTAAAAATACCCCCGCTAATAGCAATACACCAGTCCTGTATGAGACAGCCCTAGCATGTATTCAATATGGATGGTGGGTGTTAGCGCCGAAGTGGTGACATGTAGAGCTGTATGGTATGTAGGAGGACTGCTGGGCCTTGATAGCAGGCTGTGAAGCCTATGCACTGAGTCGGACACATTATATATATATATACAGTAATCACTCCAATATCCGACGTAATAGAGCCATTGGTAGGTCCGGTTATTGGTTTTGTCTGGATATTGGGCCTCAGCTTATGGACTTGTACTTATGGACCCTAACTCAGAGAAACACCTATACAACTCCCTCTGGACATGCATAGCACTTATTTAACACCCAAATCACATCAATAAGGCACATAAATGACTGAAATAAATGCAAAAGAAACATAAAATGAGGGTTTAGAAGTATGTTCATACATTAATAAACATTCTGGTACTTATGGACCCTAACCTAGCCTAACTCAGAAAAACACATTCCTACTGCACATGCATGAGGTAAGTATAGTATGGAAAAAGTACAGTATGAAACATTCTGGTAAGTATAGTATGGAAAAAAGTACAGTATGAAACATTCTGGCTACTTACAGCAAGTCCCTGGCCACCTCGATGAATAACCGCCTCCTCTCGGACTCTGACAGTAAGAACGATTTCCTGAAGCACTTGCAGTACACTCTTCCTGAAGTCTTGCACTGAACTTAGTCAATAACACACAGAAGTCCGTTCTCTTCACAGTGTTCACTTTAGTCCAAATAATGCTCCATTTCAATTTTGTGTTGCACATTAACTTTTCCCAATCTTTTCAAAATTTCCCAAGCCAAAACAAAGAAGTCTATTTACGTTAAATTTAGTTTCCACTGAGTCTTTTCTCTCAACTCGAAAACCTTAACACAACACACCGTTTTTTTCACTGCACAACACTCAAAATTCCCGTGTGGTCTAGTGGAGAAGTTCTTGCTGTTTATTCACTGTCAGAGTCCGAGAGTATCACTGGCAGGCGACCAAGGGGTGCATCGCTGGGTCGTGGTGATGGCGTACCCACTGCAGAGGACTCTGAGGAAAGCCGCAAACTCACGTCGAGCGGCGACTCCACCGTGGCTGATGTGCTGGGCTGTGGCTCGGAGCATGAGGGCCTGTCTTGGGGAGGCAACGGAGTGGAGCCAGGGCTGGGCACAGCGGGGCTCACGGGCCTGAAAAAACTGTCAATCATTGACTGACGCAAGGACCGACGATTCTGGCGATTGATGATGCGCTGCCTGAAAGCACGCACTTCCTCCACGAATCCCAAGGGCCCCATCTCCCTATCACAGTCCGGGTGTTCCAGGTAGTCTAGGACGAACTCTAGATGTTCCCGGAGTGCGCTCAGCTTGGGGATGGCTGGAGTAGTGTCCTGCTGAGAGGAGTCCGCATCATCGTCGCCTTCGTCGTCGGAATCTTCAAGTTCGGGACTGACACCAGCAACTGAAGACGCGATCTCGATATCAGACAACGTCTGATACCCAGGATCCCCCTCGTCGTCGTCCAACCACTCACGAACATCGTCCACATCAACATCGTCGCCGTGCGTACGTAGCCGTGCATGGAAGTCATCCACGTCAAACCCTAGAAAATCGTACTCCACATCCGTTCCGAGAAGCAGAAGAGACCAACCATTTTCAAGAGTTTTCACAGGGACTTCCTTCCATGCACTCGCCCAGTTGTACAGCGCAGACTTGATGTTGTGGCAGCGAAGGTTTTCCAAAGTCCACTTACCTCGTGTGTCACGTCCTTCCCTGCGCTCGTCCTCGTCCTCGAGAACAACCATCACCTCGTCCAGGAACTTCCGACAGTACAGGCGCTTTGTTGCCACGATCACTCCTTGGTCCATGGGTTGAATGAGAGCAGTCGTATTAGGTGGCAGAAACATGCACCTAATACGGCCATTCTCAGCAACCAAGTCCTTGTCGCATGGGTGGGCAGGTGCATTGTCGAGCAGGAGGAGAGCCTTTACCTGGTCGCGAGGGATTCCCAGTGTCTTCGTCTGGTAATGGATGACCTCCTTGACGAAGTGACGGTGAAACCGGTCTTTGAAAATCACAGCTGTGAACCATGCTTTCAAAGAATGGTACCAGACGACAGGAAGGACATCCATCACCCCATGAAGGCACCGAGGCTGCTTTGCACGGCCAACAACAACGGGCTTAAGCCGGTGCATGCCGTTAGCAATGGCACAACACAAAGCAGATATCCGTTCCTTGGAAAGCTTGCGGCCAGGTACACGCTTCTCCGTCTCCTCGGCTAGAGTGTTCGTTGGCAGCGAGCAATAGAATAGGCCAGTTTCGTCAGCATTGTAGACTTGATCGAGAGTTAGGCCCTCCCTGTCGATCAAGCCTTTCACCTTGTGCCGAAACTTGTCAACTCCATCCTTGTTAGTGTCCAATGCTTTGCCAGGTGCTTTACGGTTAGTAAGGCCATGTCGCAACTTGAACGCGAAGAGCCAACCCTCGGATGCCTTGAAGTCTAGGGCGTCGTGAAGCCTTGCGAACTTCTCAGCAGCAGCCTTCATCTCTGTTCCACATACCATCACACCAGCTGCACGCTGCTGTCGGTACCAAATCAACGTGGATCGGTCGATTTCTGCAAACTTGGGGGTAAACATAACCTTCCTTTCCACGTTGCGTTTGCTTCGCGACGAGAAGTCAGCCGTGTACTGCATGAGTTTGTCTCGGGAACGTTTGATATCGAACAAAGTCGACCGGGCCAGGTTGTACTCGCGGAGAATGGGGGAAGAAGACCAACCCGCATCAACTTTCTCCAATATCTCCCTCTTCTTTTCCAGAGTCAACACCACTCTCTTCCTTTTCTCAGGTGGCGGGGCCATCATCACACACACTAAGAGGAGGCCCGAGAGCAGCAGGAGGCCCTGCAGCAGGTACGGCACCACCACAAAAGCGAGCACGTGGGCAGCCATTGCGAAGAGCGTAGGTCCAGTCGCAGTGAGAGACAGGCGGGAAGTAGGGAGGATGCAGCGGCGCTCTATCGGACGTCGGAGGAATGACGCACCAAAACAATGCTCTCCCGCGGCGCGCACGGCAAGTTCAAATTACGGATGGGAAAAAATCGTTTTATTTTTTTTATTTTTTTGGGTTTTCGGACCATTTTGGGAATGTTGGATCCCAGGAAGATAAGGTCCGGGTAGTGGGGATGTTCGGTTATTGGGCGTCCGGATATTAGAGTGATTACTGTATACATATATATATATATATATATATATATATATATATATATACATATATATAATACTGCATATTTACTAACAAACGTCCTTGGTGTGAACATGAAAAGTATTAACGAACATTATAAAGTTGGTATTGTGTCTAAAATCTTTACAAAGGCTTATTCTACACATTGTCCTCAGATCACTGTTTCAACTGCATGAAGTGCTCTTTCATTACAAAAAATTTTTGTAAAATACCACAGATACACTAAGCACAATTTTTTCCATCACTTGAGCACAGTAAATTCTCATATCTTGCACTATAGGTTAGTTGTTTCATGAAGAGTCACTAACCCTCTGCCAACCCCGTTTTTGACATGTACGGAACATATATGAGTTGATTACAGTATATGGTTAAAACCCAGTGTTGTAAACAGTTTTCTGATTTACAGGAAGCCATTAGGCTTGTCACTCACTGTAAAGCCACCTGAAAAAGAAAGATGAGTAATAAAAAGTGACAGGAAAGATGGGAGAAATAGGAAGAGAGGAAGGTTGACAGAAAAAGAATGATAACGGTGATGGAAGAAGCAGGCGGCAATGCAAGTGATTGGATGATGGTCGCCACCACCTATGACTAACAAAATTTTTTATGCTATCCACTCTCCACACTCCACACACAATCCTCAACAGTCCCATCTCCACTGATCGTACTTTTGACTTTTCATTTTCATGCCCCAACAGAGTCTCACACCCATATGTTGTAGGCACGAAAACTCCTTCATGCAAGCCACTTGCGGCCACCACACTCAGCCCTCTGCTTCTACATTAACCCGAGAATTGCGAGCCACAGCTCAGGCTGGGTAGCTTCGAGTTGCGAGCCACAGCTCAGGCTGTGCTGGCTGTGAATCACTGTAAACAACTTGACCCCTAGCAAAATTATACACATGACGCTATGCAAAGACAGAGAGAAAGAGATTTTTTTCTTTTCACCAGATGATGCCCTGTATGTTTAAGTTTATAATTAAAAAAAAAAAAAAAATTTCCCTTCGTTTTTTGGGCACCACGGGGTGGGGAAAAAAAAAAAAAAAAAAGGGTAATTGTGCAATCCATGGGTTAAATATAATATACCGGAGTGTAAATATACATATTCACAATCTTGTTATAATGCCCTCACAAAAACAGTTACAGTACATCTCTCATGCAGTCCTCATTTACAGTTTACAGTGTGTGCAGCCGGAATGTTATTTCATGCAAAACAACTTCAAATATGACAGGCTTTTGGTTCATGATTAAAGAGGTTAGTTAATTCAAAACAACTTTATGAGTCATGAACAGCTACTGTGAAAAATTGGGGGTTAAATTATCAGCAACTAAATTATGAAATGACCAAGTGAGGACTGCCTGCAATTACAATATATAACTACTGTAATGAGAAATAAGTATTCAAGTAAACCTGGTGAAATTCTTACCTTGGGCTGAAATCTTGCTTGATGTGGTGCTGTAGGAGCCTGTATAATGTCAGGCTGTGTCTTGAGAACACCGATAGTGATGGTCAGGTCATCTTCATCACTACTGTCATCATCACCTTTCTCATTTCCATCCTTTTCTCCTTCCTTATCTGGAAATCATCATCATCATCATCATCACATTCCTGACCTCTTTTTTTTTTTTTTTCATCAACAGATAGGGTGAAATAGAGTCCAGAGAGCAAGGAAAAGGACACTAAAATAACTTTAAATGGGGACTAAATATGTATCACCCAAGTAACAAAGCTTATCAACACACTCAAGAGCCATATCTCCATGACACTCTCTCCTGTGCCATGGAAAACTGTCTGATGGTACCAAGCACAGCGGCAAAACTACCTCAGGTTAAGTGCCCACTTGCCACAGACACCATATGATAAAAGAGAACCGCCAGTTCTTACTGAACAGGCCTAATGCTAGACTACCATAGTTCAGTACATTTATGGGTAGATGATGAGGCCACTTCCCTTGATGGCATTACACTACTGAAAAACCTCCACCTTCTAGTGGTGAATCTAACCTGGGAAGGTTGTCAGTCTGACTGGGTCACTCTATCTATCTATCCATCTATTGCCAGACGCCTCAATCCTGTTTGAGGTGGCCACAAACAAATCGCCTCCAAGTCGCCCTGTCCCCCGCAATTTCACTGCCCTGCTCCCAACTCACACCCCTCTCTCTCATATACCTCTCCACCCCATCCCTCCATCTCATCCTCAGCCTCCCCCTCCCTCTTCCCCCCTCCACCTCACTCACATACACTCTCTTCGTCAGTCTTTCACCCTCCATCCTCTCCACATGGCCAAACCACCTCAGTGTGTTCCTCATAACGCTTCCTATCACATCCACATCAACACCACAACGCTCCTTTATATCCTCATTCGTCAGCCTGTCTCTCCATTTGACTCCACAGGCTCCTCTTAAATAACTCATTTCCACTGCTCTCACTCTTGACTTGTGTCCTTCCAACAACGTCCAAGCTTCACTTCCATACGTTAGAGTTGGTATCACAATACTGTCATGTAGTAACTTTTTCACTTCCATGCTCACTTCCCTGTTTCTTATCACTGCTTTCAAAGAACCAGCAACCTTTCTTCCCTGCTGTACCCTTTCAAGCACTTCATCCTCCAAACCTCCATCCTTACTCATCACACTACCCAAGTACTTAAACGTACTCACATTTTCCAATTCCTCACCATCCAACCTCGCTGTACATTCATTGACTTCACCTCTCACAAAGACCATCACACTACTCTTCCCTACATTCACCTTTAGATTCCGTTTCTTACACACTCTCCCAAACTCATCCACCAAGCCTTGCAGCTCCCCTTCGTCTTCACTCAACAACACAGTATCATCTGCAAACAACAGTACAGGGAGTTTCCAAACACTATCCTTTCTCACCAGGGCCACTCCAACATCCACTACTCTACCTTGTACCTCTTTTATTACCCCATCCATGTACAGATTGAACAACCATGGAGACATGACACATCCCTGTTTCAACCCAACATTCAAAGAGAAAAATTCACTTAGTTCACCATCCACACGCACTGCAGCCTTCGCACCATCGTACATACTCTTCACAGCATTCAACAACTTCCCATCTACTCCATATATTCTTAACACTTTCCACAATCCTTGTCTATCCACCCTGTCATATGCTTTCTCCAAATCCATGAAAGCCGCATACAACTTCTTTCCCTTCTCTAGAAACTTTTCCACTAAAGATCTAAGAATGAATATCTGATCTACACAACCTCATCCCTTCCTAAAGCCTCCCTGTTCTTCTCCAACTAATTTCTCTGTTCTTTCTCTAACTCTGTCAATAAGTATCCTACCATACACTTTTCCTATTATACTAAGAAGACAAATGCCCCATGATTACCACACACTTCTTTTTCCCCTTTTCCTTTGTTCATTTCATTCATTGCCAGACACCATGTATCCCAAATGGGGTGGTCAAGGGCTTAGAGTTAATTGTTTTACAGGGAGGGGCACTAATCCTCCACCAACCCCACTTGACACGCAGGGAGAACGTTATGCCAACTGCATCTGGTGTTCCCAGGCGGTCACCCATCCAAGTACTAACCAGTTCCTTTGTACAAGGGAATAATTATACCTGACTTCCAATCCTCCAAGACTCTACCTTCCTCCCAGGCCAATCTGCACATCTTCCACATCCATTCTACTACTATCTCTCCCCCATGCTTCAGCATTTCACCACACACTCCATCAATTCCTGGGGCTTTCCCCGATTTAAGTTTCTTCATTGCTTCCACAACTTCTATCCTACTGACTTCTTCCTGTCTTCTCACCTCCCTCCTTCTCCCAGCCATTCCCCAGCCACTTATACTCGCATTACTTCCATCCTCTATGTTCAACAATTGCTTAAAGTGTTCTCTCCATCTGCTCACTTTTTCTCCCTTCTCCACTAGCAATCTACCATTTTTATCTTTCACTCCCCTGCTAACTTCACTTCCACCCTGTCTTACTCTTTTCACCTCTTTCCAGAACATTTTCTTACAGTCCCTCCACTTTACACTCAAATTCCTTCCAAATTCCTCATCCACTCTCTTCTTACTCTCTCTTACTAATCTTTTCACCTCTCTCTTTCTTTCTAAATATAACTCTCTCTTCCGCCTCTCAACTTCTTCTACACCCTTATTTCTCATCCATTCATTGTATGTTTTCTTCTTTTGTGCCACAGCCTGTCTCACCTCTTCAGTCCACCACGCTGTTCCTTCCACCCCTCTCTGTCTTCTCTTCCTTCCACACACCACATCACATGCTGCACATATTTCTTCTGTAAATATCCTACACACACCTTCCACGTCTCCCATCTGCTCCACTTCATATTGCCCAATCGTTCCTCCACTTCTCTCTTATACTCTGCCTTTTTCTCATCCTCTTGTAACCTTTCCACTCTCCTTGCAACTACTCCTTCCTCTCGTCTTTCCCTTCTTCTATTCCTCCATCTTACTTGAATCCTAATTCTGGCCACCACCAAGTAGTGGTCAGAAAGTCCACTCCCTCAACCTCTATAAGCTCTTGCATCCATTACACATCTTCGCATCCTTTCATCCACACACACATAATCAATCATTGCCTTCCTTTCATTCAGTTCACCATCCACCCTTCTCACCACTCACCATGTATACCTGTGGATCGTTTTATGCCTGAAGAGGGTATTGGCTATCACTAACCCCCTCCCAGCACAAATGTCCACTAACGCACTCCCATTCTCATCTCTCTCAGCAGGCACACCCCACTCACCAACTATTCCATCCACCTTCACATTCCCAACTTTACCATTCATATCACCGATCAAAAACACTCTCTCATTCCTTCCAAACTTTTCCATGCACACTTCTACATTTGTCCAGAACTCTTCTCTCACTCTTCTAGCACAATCTTGCATTGGCACATACACACACACAATCGCCCACTCAATTCACCCAATCCCTATCCTGCAGAGAGCTTTAGGTCATTGACCATTCTCTACCAATATGCCTCTGTCTGTCTCACTAACCCAAAACCTTTGTCTTTCCCACATTCACTTTCAAATTGCAAGATTGCATACCCTCCTTTCACTTCCAGAATTCTCCACAACACCCTCCTTGCCATCAACAGTGAGTAAAAAATGAGAAGGACCAGACCCATTTTGTCACCTCTGAGGTGTTGTGGTTCATGGCTTGGATACCAGAGTCCAGTACAATTAGCAGAAGACTATGGTACGTTACTTCCCTTAGTGGTAATACATGTCTGAAGTCTCCAGCCACCTATTGGAAACTGAAGCTATATAACACCATTACTTTGACTGGGGTATTTATATCACTAAATCACATGTCCCACAGTAATCCAGACCTTTACTCCAAACTCTTCACTTCTCGCTTTAGCATATGTTCTTGAAGAATAAGATGTACTGAAAAAAGATCAGCCACCAAAATATGTTCTTGAGAATAAGAAATATGATAAAAAGATTAGTAGAGTTGTTATAATGTTGATTAACCCCACTCTGTCTGGTTGATCAGACCTATCAACCACAGGTAAGCATTGTGCCTGCAGGCCAATCCAATGCAATGAAATGATGTTCCCTTGTGGCTGACAACATCTCCTGACAGCAGGGCACAGGGAATGGTGTTGAGGTTTGGTTGCCGGATGGACACTGCATTTGCATCTCTCAATCCAGCTGATATACCGTATATAGTTATTACCCAGAGTTGTAATGGTTTCTTGACTTACAGGAAACCATTAGCCTTGTCACTCTGTGCAGAACCAACTTATGTGGAAAGAAGGGTAATAAGAAGAGACACGATGAAAAGAGAAAAGTAGAAAGAGTGAAGGGCAGAGACAAATAGAATGATAAAGGTGAAGGAAGAAGTAGGCAGCACTACATCAAAAAGTGAGTGGATGATGGTCGCCACCACCTACTACCAGATTAGTACAGTAGAGGGGCTAATAAGAGTTTGGAAAAGGAAATAACTGCTCTCTTCTCGGAATTTCAGGGAATTGTTGCAAAACACAGAAAAAAATATGAAAAAGAAGTTGAGTAATTATGAGGGATGAAAATGAAAGAATGTTTACAAACAAAGGAGAAGTAACTGGTTACATCAAAGTCAAAAACCTTGTGAGAATCTGAAAGCACCCTGAAGAGGATTCAAGTCACTTACACCACACCCCACATACTTTAAATGACAGAAAAGAGAATCATCCCACATGAGACAGCTATGGAAAAATTGCAAGTGCTTCTGTCTCCAGTTAATCCTTCAATTTAATGTTTTTCATTTTTTACTTTCTTGCAATGTCCTGATGAATACAGTATACTGTATTCAGCTTGAGAAAGACTTTTTCAAATGGTGAGATAACAAACAGATTTCATTAATCCCTCCTATATGCGAAGTCTTTCCTAAGCTAAACTGTTCAGGAATAGTAGGGCAAAATTCTGGGAACGTGTGGAAGCATGCATGGAAAAGTTTGGGGGGAGTGAGGGAGTGTTTTTGGTTAGAGATATGGATGGAAAACTAGGGAATGTGAAGGTGAATGGAGCAGTTGGTGAGGGGAGTGTGCCTGCAGAAGTGGGTGAGAATGGTAGTGCTCTTGTGGACATTTGTGCAGGGAGGGGATTGGTGATGGCCAATACCTTCTTTAGGTACAAACTGATCCACAGGTATACATGGTAAGTGATGAGAATGGTGTGTGGTGAGCTGAATCAATTGAAGGCAATGACTGAGTAAGTGTGTGTGGATTAGAGAATGAGAAGATATGTGAGAGATAAGAGAGCATACAGAGGTCATGGAAGTGGGCTCTCTGACCACCACTTGGTGGTGGTGAGAGTCAAAGTACAAATGCAATGGATGATAAAAGAGAAGGGCAGGAGGAAGCAGTCCATACAAAGAGGGTAGAAACTTTGCAAGAGGGTGAGAAAAATAAAAAAAAAATATAAAAAAAAATGAGAGAAGTGGAGGAGCAACTGAGTAAATATGATTTGGCGCAGATGGGGGAGATGGAAGGTGTGTGCCAAGTATTCACAGAAGATTTCTGTGCAGCATGTTAGGTGGTGTGTATGGGGTGAAGAGAAGATGAAAAGGAGTGCAAGGAACAGCGTGGTGGAATGAAGGGGTGAGACAAGCTTTTGCGAAAAGAAAGAATTTAATGAGCAGATGGGAGGCTGAGCCACTGAGGAAGCTGAGACAAAATAGAAAGCTTTATGTTGAGGAGAGAGGTGAAAGGTGTAGTAAGAGTGAGTAAAAAGAGAGTAGATGAGGAGTTTGGAAGGAATTTGAGTATAAAATGGAGGGAATGTAAGAAAATGTTCTGGAAGGAGGTTAAGAGAGTAAGACTGGGTGATAAAGAAGGTAATACGGTAGGGTAGCGTCTCTATCTATCTGCAGCCAAACACTATAATCCCATAATGGGTTGCTGTTTGTCTAGGAGTTAGGTGTTTTATGAAAAGGGATACTAACCCTCTGCCAACCCACTTGGTGATATGTAGGGAACACATATAGGTTTGTTATATGGTTATCACCCAGCACTGTAAATGCTTTCCTGGTTTACAGGAAACCATTAGGCTTGTCACTAAATGTAAAGCCACCTGAGAAGGAAAGTTGAGGAAAAAGAATTAAAACTGACAGGAATGATGGGAGAAACAGGAAGAAAGAAGAGCAGACACAGAAAAAGAATGAGAAAGGTGAAGGCCAAAGTAGGCAGCGCTACATCAGTTAGTGGATGATGGTCATCATCACATATAAAATAAGAAGAAGGCTGAAAATGTGAGCAGATGGAGAGAACACTTTATGGAATTATTAAACACAGAAAATGAATGTAATGTGAGAGTAAGTGGCTGGGGAATGGCTGGGTGGAGGAGGAAGAAGAAGAGATGGGAGGAAGCGATCAGTAGGATGAAAGCAACGGAAGCAATGAAGAAAGTCAAAATGGGGAAAGCCCCAGGAATCGATGGAGTGTGTGGTGAAATGCTGAAGGACGGGGGAGAGATATGGTAGATGTGCAGATTGGCCTGCAAGGAAGGTAGAGCTCTGGGGAATTAGAATTCAGGTATAATTATTCCCCTGTACATAGGAAAAAGGGAAAAAGAAGTGTGTGGTAATCAAAGGGGCATTTGTCTTCTTAGTGTAAAAGGAAAAGTATATGGTAGAATATTTACTGACAGAGTGAGGGCAATAACAGAGGAATTAGATGGAGATGAACAGGGATGTTTCAGGAAGGGAAAAGGTTATGCAGATCAGATATTCATCCTACAGTGTTTAGTGGAAATATTTCTTGAGATGGGAAAGAAGTTGTTTGTGGCCTTCACAGATTTGGAGAATGCATATGACAGAATGGATAGACAAGGAATGTGGAAAGTATTAAAAATACATGGAGTAAATGGGAAGCTGTCGAATGCCGTGAAGAGTATGTGTGAGGGTCTTAGGGCTGCAGTGCATGTGGATGGTGAACTGAATGAAATTTTCCATCTGAATGTTGGACTGAAACAGCGATGTGTCATGTCTCCATGGTTGTTCAATTTATACATGGATGGAGTTATAAGAAATACAGTACAAAGTATGGCAGTCAATGATGAAGCAGTCCTAATGAGAGGGGGCAGTGTTTGGAAACTTCCTATTCTGTTGTTTGCAGACAATACTGTACAGTAAAAGAAAACGAAGGGGAGTTGGAAGGCTTGGTGAATAAGTCTGGGACACTGTAAAAAAACGGAATCTAAAAATGAATGTAGAGAAGTGTACAGTGGTGGTTTTCGAGAGAAATGAAGCCACTGAATGTGCAGTCAGGCTGGATGATGAGGAAATGGAAAGTGTGAGTCCACTTAAGTATTTGGGTAGAGCATTGATGAATAAGGATGGAAGTTTAGATTAGGTGCTTTAAAGAGTAAAACAGGTAATAAGAGCTGCTGGTTCACTGAAAGCAGTGATAAGAAAAACAGAAGTGAGCTTGGAAGTTAAACAGTCACAGCATGATAGTACTGTGATACCCACTGTAAAATATGGAAGCAAAGCTTGGGCCTTGTTGGATGAACATGTCAAGAGTGAACGCAGTGGAAATGAGTAATCTGAGAGGAGCATGTGGAGTTACACAGAGAGACAGACTGACAAATGAGGAAGTGAAGGAGCATTATGGTGTGGATGTGGATATGACAAAAAGCGTAAGAAGTACACTGAGGTGGTTTGGCCATGTGAAGAGGATGGAGAGTGAGGGACTAATGAGGAGAGTGTATGTGAGGTGGAGGGGGATACTGGGAGGGGGAGATCGAAAATGAGTTGGGAAGATGGAGTAGAAACGAAAGATGGGGCCATAAGCTGGGAGGGGGGCAACATAATGGCAGGGGACAGGACGACAAGGTGGTGATTTGTTCGTGACCACCCCTAATGGGATTGAGGTGTCTGGCTATAGACAGACAGAGATAGAATAGCAGGTATAAATTTGTCTGCATCACTGGGTTGAACATGTTACAGTAACTGATATAGTTTCCCCAGGGTCACTGGTGATTATGGCTTGATCCTATCTTCAGGGAATACCTCAAGATGAGCATAGAAGTGCCCACTGCCCAATGACCTGCCACTGACTAAATTAGTGTCAACAACTGTAACCATCAAAGCTGACACTCCTTCAGGGTGGAGGATCAAGGCCTGGCCTGCCTGGACAACAGGCCATGGAAGTTATACTACCCATACCATCCTGTGACTTCAGTTGCTTTGTATCACCGGATGGAATAATGCCACATACTAAGTTGTGGTTACAAGAAAACTGAAGAACCTTACTTATGAGGTAGGAATGATTCTCCTCGGTAATAAAAGCAGGTTTCTTTCAGTTAACAAAACTAGGCCACCTTATTACATTTAGTATGCCTTAGCTGAGGTAGCACCTTGTCTCTTTAATAAGAGTACTGCACTAATTAAATCAAACCTCCAACCTGACTACACTTGGCCATCAACTGAACTGAAATACATCATCGATATTTGTCAGGTTAGAAAAAAAATACTGGTCCATACCACTGACAAGAGTTCAACTTAGCAGCAATTCCTATTAAAAGATTTACTGATATACCACGGCTAGTGCTTACTGCATGGTGCTGTAAATATAGAAGCTAACTAGAGGGAACACACCATCATATTCCTGCAGTAATAATACAGACTCCACAGTGTATGCATAACCAACATTCTGGTACAAACATGGTGGTCAAAACTACATACCGTAAAACACCCTAACTTTGGACACTTTTCATGTGTTTTAATGAATAACTCTGTGTAAAATGGTGCAGTTTTATCCCTGTTGGTGTCCTGTGGTAGCCAGGGACAGCACCCACTGAGTCCATATAATAAAAAAAAATAGCCACGCTAAACTCGTGTTTATTTTTCATTTTCAAGTGTTCGAAGTTAGGAACAAATTTCCTAACTTTGGACAGCTCTTCCAAACTTCGGACATCCAAGTATTTGGCCTTTAAACATGAGAAAGGTTAATAGCACCTGTCTCCGGACACACTGGCCAAACTTCGGACACTTTAAAAGTTTTTAAAAAAGTCTAAAAAAAATTATTGTGCACTTGTGGCCCAAGTTATACAAATATAAAGAGAAATATCCAAAAATATCTTCTTTTTTGAGCTCATAATTTGAGATCACATTAAGATGCATCATATCACATTGTAGTGAGGTATTCTGGCCATAAATATAACTAAGAACTCTTCAGAAACTTTTCCAGATGAAAAAAATATATAAAAATGCATTGCATACATTCCAAACTGTAAGGGGAACTGATCTCTTTTTCCTAAACAACACTTCACGTAATTATCAAGTAGATACCTCACTGACTCAACAAATGCATACTTAAATAACATAATATGATGTTAAACACTTCTTACTGGTTCTGATGACACCCACACACCCACTAACATGCACACAAATCAACAGACACACGCACACACAGGCACATGTTATGACAGCACTATGGAATGTATTAACGAGCTACACACTTTGGTCTTAAACACACACACACACACACACATACATACATAGAAACACACCACACACACACACACACACACACACACACTTTCCTAATAGGCCTGTGCTTGTAAAACACACAGACACAGACACACACACACACACACACACAACTATAGTCTGCATTTTTCCAGTAATTTGTCTGTCCGAATTTAGGAATTTTTTCTGAAAAATACAGAGATATTCATTAAAAGAGTTACAGCAAGATTTTGCATGTATATATTTTAAAACAGTTTACTGCCCAGTACTTACAACACTTTTCCACATATAATCGTACTAATCACGTTCTTACAAATGATCCTGTTTGTTCTGTGTGAACAAAGTTTTGCAGGGTTAGAAATTGTCGATTTTTTTCCATTTGATTCATAAACTTTTTTTCACCCACACATATTCAAGCTAGTTTAACAGGAGTTATACATAATAATCTTTAACCCTTAAAACGCGGCTGTGTACTCGCGATCCCCCCCCTGTGGCGGGGTTGTAGCGGGGTCTGAGTACCTGTGGAAAAATATTAGCCAAAAATCATAGATTAACCCTAGAGCATTAAAATTTTTATGGCATATATTACTTACATTCAGCTATCTCCTGAGCCACATGTTGAGCCTTCGTTGACTACCCAAGGACTTGTGAAGACTTGCAAAGTTGGGTAACAAAGTCTTCACTCTCACACCTCCAGAAACCCGGTTTTCTTTCTACCACAGCCTCAATCTGTCACAGTACACTTTATACAACAACGTACAGGTTGTTTGGAATCCGTATTTGTAAATAAGAACTGAAAATAAGGCTAAAATGGACGGAGCGCACGGCCGACATGCAGCGCGGTGGCGATCTTCCCGTCAATATTGTCACATTTGCCTTTTCTCGGCAAAAAACACGTATCAGTAATCCCTCTAATATCCGAACGCCCAATATCCGAACATCCCCACTAACCGGACATAATCCTCCTGGGATCCATTATTCCCAAAATGGGCCAAAAACCGCAAAAAATTCGAAAAAAATCTGACTTTTTTCCCTCCCATAATTTGAAATTCCCGCCTGGCGCCAAACAGCTGTTACACCATGGTCCCTTCACCCCTTCCTTCCTCCCCCTCCCCCCTCCCCTGTCAGGTTGCCATTTGGTATTTTTCATTACCAAGTGTGGGACAATTTGGTAATGAAAAATTCGTTTGGTAATGAATTAGAATAATGCATTACCAAATGGATTTTTCACATGTATGAGGATACACAGGATGGAGATGGTGGATTGTTTGCTCTCTCTGATTAATCTGCTACCCTACATAGTGTGAAAATAATCAACATGGTGTTAATTATAAGGAGAGTGATTACATGTATTTCCACTTGTATATATAATTAGTGAAGAATATATGCTAGCTTTACGAATTTGGTAATGAAAAGTTATATTTGACAATGAAAGTTGAGGAGATTGGTAATGTGGCTGTTGCGATCTGGCAACTCTGTTACCCCACCAACATCAACAGTCACAGCTGAACTCCGATGGAGAGCAGATACTCATAACAGTGCAAGCCACAGGTGCTTGTTTTTTGTGAATAAACAGTGAATAAACTGCAATACCTTGCCACTAGAACACACGGGAATTTACAGTGTTGTGCAGTGTTAAGAAATTAGAATTTAGAGTGCAGAGGATTAACTGTGGACTGCAAACTGGCGGTTCAAACCAGTCCAAGAGCAAGGGACTTGTAAGTACCCAGAATGTTTAATATTGTATAAACTCACCTCTAAAACCTCATTTTATGGTTCTTTTGCATTTATTTCAGTCTTTTATGTCCCTTATTGGTGTGATTTGGGTCTTAAATAGGTGCAATGCATGTCCAGAGGGAGTTGTATAGGTGTTTTTCAGAGTTAGGGTCCATAAGTACAAGTCCATAAGCTGGGGCCCAATATCCGGACAGGACCACTATCCGGACCTGCCTATGGCTCTATTGATCCGGATATTGGAGGGGTTACTGTATACTCCTTTTTTTTCCATCATAGGACTTCGCAAACGTTTGCCTGTCACTATTACGGTAATAAAAATCAATGTCACTGCCAGTATTGTGGACTGGGACTGAGGAAGACCACCGCGGCGCGAGTTTATTCAGCCTTACGGCAGGCACTTTATTCTCGCTCCTGTCGGCCACTCGCACTTCATTTCTATCGCTCACTTTCACTGTATCTTTTTTTTTTTTTGCCTTATTCATCAGTATCACTGTCCAGTGTTATAAAAATAATATTTTATACACAAAAAACTTTTACTTTCAGAACATAGAATAGGAAAATATGCTTTTATCTTTTTACACTGGAGTGACTGTCACTCGCAATACTTATATGATTACTATGTACAATTATTTACAACAAAAAACACTGTAACTGTCAGTGCTTTTACAAGTACATACACTAATTTACACTCATCAGGCTGTCACTGTCAGCACGTAAAAGAAAACTAAACAATATTATCACTGTCACTCTCAGTATTTTTCCCAATATTTTTACCCTTATTTTCAAAATCTACTTAGGCTGTGGTAGTCGAAAAAACACGGGTAAGCACAGAGGGGAACTTTGCACTCTTTGCACTGCAAGGAGGTGTGCCTAAAAGTTCTTTCCTGCCTGGTAGTGTGGCTGCACACATGACACCTCCTCAGTGCTTTCCCCCTCTTTGCAGTGGCTCCAGGCGGTGTCGCTGAAGGTAGGCCATACACTGTAGGCGGTCTGGAGGTGTGTGAGGGTGGCGTTTGGGACCTGTTGAAAGCACCTGGCCATAACGCTGAAGCAGCTGGTAGACACAAGTCTTGGAGAATCTTCTGAGAGAGTAGTTGGCTGGCTTCCTGTTCTTGATTTTATACAGGATGAAGGCGTTCAACATGCACATGTCAATCAAGTGCAAGAACACCTTCCTGTACCAAAGACGATTTTTCCTCAGACAGTCAATCTCTCCAATCATCATATCCGACTTGTCCACCAGCCGCATATTGACATTATAGTCAATTACAGCATCAGGCTTCATCACAGGCTCGCCAGTCCTTCTGTCGACCTTCCCTGTTGCCAGCATTTCACCCTTGTGTACTGTGGTGAGCATGTTCACGACTCTCTTATCATGCCACCTGATCGCAAGCATCTTGTCAGATTTCTTCAGGTGCACGTCTCCCCGCTTTGACTTTTCAGCCTCTGGGAAGGCAGGGTAATGTGCCCTGTTACTTCTGACAGTGCCACAGGAGCCGACGCCGTGTTCAGAAAGGTACTTGGCGAGTTTTGGAGCTGTATAGTAATTGTCCGTATACAGGACATGATTCTCGCCAAAGTACTTTTCCAAAAGCACTTTCACCACAGAACCAGAGAATCCAAGGGGGTCAGTCTTATCCAAGTCGACATTGCTGGCGGTGTAGATGACGAAGTCAAGGATGAACCCCGTCTTGCAGTCGCACAGCACGAAAAACTTGATTCCAAAGCGGTGGCGTTTGCTTGGAATGTACTGGACGAACCGAAGACGGCCCCTGAACAATACCAAAGACTCGTCAATCACGACTTTCTTGAAAGGGCGCAAGAACCTCGTAAACTTATCTTTGATCATGTTCAGGATTCCCCTCACTTTCCATAATGGGTCAGTATGGGAAGGCTCATCATTATTCGCGAAGTGAAGATAAGTCATCAGCTGCCTAAAACGATCACGGCTCATGTATTTATTGAATATTGGTGTTGGGCACAGCTCGTCGGAACCCCAGTACTCTTCCAACTTATGCTTCCAGTTGTGCGGCATAAGCAACATCAAGGCAATAAATACAAAAAGCTCGTGGATCGTCAAAGGCACCCATGATGCCATCCGCGACGTGGATGGCGTCGCAGCCTCACCTTCTTCTTCGCGAATTGGCGCACATTGCCCCTCGTACCTGTTGGTCTCGGTACAGATGTGCTCCATAACCTCGTCGTCAAGGAAGGCCAACAGGTAGTCAACACATTCACCATCGTCGTCCACAGGGAAGTCAGCCTGAAGTCCACACTCACTTTCGTCAAAGGGCAGATCTTCAGGCACAAAATCTGATCCCTCTGACCACACAAAAGCATCTAAAGTTCCCTGCCTAGGCTGGGAGGTGCTTGGGGCGGCGGGGGGTGAGGCAGGTCGTGTGGGAGTGGGTGAGGCAGGCTGGGCAATAGTAGGTAAGGGAGAGGTTATCCCAGGCCATGTTGGTGTTGTGGTGGTGGTGGTGGTGGTTGGAGGGAGATTATCGCTTGGGTCAAGGTCACCCGCGGTGGCGTGACTCCTGAGTTGCCTAGTGGGAGTTAGCCTAGGGGACTTAACTTTACTGACACGAACACTAGGCCTACGATAACCTCTCATACGTAACATTGCTCGTCTACTTCCCTTTCTCGGTGGTGATGGAGACTCCGATGACTCAGGAGACAGGACAGCAGACGAGGAGGACGAGAGAAGAGGGCTGGGAGAACGTGGCGGGCTTGCGGTGGTGTGGCGTGGCGTAGTGGACAATGGCGGTGCACTGCTGTCTCCGCTCCTCTTCCTTTTTTCTCCCTTTCCATATTCGAGGCCCCTTTTCACCGGGGCCTTCCCTGTAGAGGTGCTGGGCACAGTCACAGTTTCCTCCGGCACAGAAATCATCACTTCAGGGCCTGAATCAGCACTCGATTGTGTCTCTGATTCAGCCAGGCTAGACTCACTGCCGTAGTCCATAGAGGCTTTCAACAGTTCAGATGCTATGGCCGAGTCACTTAGCCCCTTGGTAGTCACTTGAAAAGTTTTGAAGGGCGTAGAGGTAACAAAACCCTTTTTCGGAGGGCTAGAAGGCACGGAACTAGAAGAGCTAGAGCCTGACATGGTGTCACCGTGGCAGATTTGCGTGGACTGACGCTAATCTGGGGCAAACCGCGCGAAAAAATGACAGTGTGACAACTGGGGAAACAAGCGTTTCCCAATAGCAAAAAGTGCTTGCGAGATGACGGCGCAGATTGACACGTATCAGCCATCCGCGCGTTGCCATACCGCACGACGAGGGAGGGCCGCGCATCGGTGCGTCCGTGGGTAAAAAAAATGAGATTTGGCAACAACCGAGGTCAGTAGTACAAAGGTCAAGTGTGCTAAAAGTAGCTCACGGGTGGCGGGACTGATAGACAATACCAGCTTGAGCCTGCTTGCCCGCGGTTATTCAAAATTAACTCAAATCGCAAACGCGACGACCCGCCGTTTTGCCCTTTGGGCCGACCGTCGCAAAAGCGACGATCCGCGTTTTAGGGGTTAAAGATTACCGTACCTACCCATATCATTATTTTTTGCAAATATCGCACTCTTTTCCAGTAAACTTCAATTATTACATTTTTTCGCAAAATGTCCGAAATTTGGGCGCTATCCGAAATTACGGTGTTTTACGGTACCGTAACATCTCCATCAAGCCATAAGAATGATGATATAATAACAGAAGTAAAACCCAGTATAATTCACAAGAAAACAAAGGAAATGGTCATAATGCACTGACAAATCTTAATATCATGTACAAATACTACACAGATAAAAATAAAAAAAACTGAGTAAGCAGACCCAACAAGCTTACTGCTATACAACAAAAGAACAATTTTGGGATTCTTGAGTGTAAAGAATGAAACGAAACAAAAATATTAGCTACTCTGGAAAAACAAAGTTGCTAACTAACAAATCAAGCAAGCATTCTCAATAGTTATATTCAGTTCCATAATGGTAGCTTTGCGCAGTGGCAGTATCGTAACCAATAAGGTCTTGCCTACTGTAAGTGACGTATTTGCTGCTGCTATAAAGCTCGAATTGGGAAAAGTTTCAATACCATCTCAGCACTTTTGCGGCACCTCGGTTTGGGTTACCTTTCCTAGAAGGGTAGTCAAGTCGTGCCCAACCAGCTTGTGGTGACCTTGCAGACACCCTGTTTTTTTATTTTTTTTCTCCATTTCTGTTTTTTGTGCTTTTTTTTTTTTTCGGTTTTCTTTTTTTTCTCCTAAATTAGGGTGACACAAACGGGGGCAGCGCTACCCGGGTTTATCCCCGGTAGTATTGTATATAAATTTTGCTGTTGTTGTCATTTTGTTTTGTTTTTTTTGTTCTCTCTTACCATGAGTAAACAACACCAGTGCCCTCGCTGCAGTAGGTCTGTAGCAAAAAGTGCACAAGCACTGAAGTGCGCCTACTGCAGCGAGTGGATTCATATAGCTTGTGAAAATTTGGATGCAGGCGACTGTCCATTCATGAAGAAGAGCCACCAACTGGGCTTTCGCTGGCTGTGTAGCCAGTGTGTTGCACCAGCAGATGAGGTCTTGGCTGGTGGAGGAAGTAGTACCAAGAAGATAAAGTTATTGGGCCAATCTTTCAAGCAATCAAAGACGTATCAAATTGACTGGAAGCACTAGAGACCAAGGTCTCATCACCCATGGCGGTCACAAAAGATCAGGCCAAGTCATTTGCGGATGCTGTTCGCGGGTCTCTCGTGGGGGGAGGGAAGGATCTGCCTGGGGGCGTGATTGAGATCAGTGCTCATGGCCAGAAAAAAGCTACTCATAGTCAGCATGTACTGATTGTGAAATCAGAGAGTGGCGCTGGTGCCCTGACAAATCAGATGGGACCAGAAGACATCAGAGGCGAACTTAACTCGGTACCGGTCGACAGCTGCCTTAAGACCAAGGCTGCTGGGCTGGTAATGAAGTTTCCGTCAGCTGAGGCCAACGGTGAAGCAACTGGGGTGCTGACTGATCATTTTGGCTCTGAGGGCACTTTTTGCATATCAGAGCCAAAGAAAATGTTGCCTAAAATGACCGTGACAGGCCTTTCCTCTTCCTTGGATAACTCTGACATCATCCCAAATATTCTGAGAAAAAACAATAAAATTAAGATGCTCGTTGATCGAGGTTGTACCCTCAACCTTCTCTTCACAAGGACAAGGAATGACACCAAAACTGCTGTCTTGAAGATGTCGCCAGAGGTGAGATCCTCCATTGTAGAACAGGGCAATTACATCTATGTGGATCTTACAAGATGCCGTGCTTTCGATAGATTCTGGGTTACGTAGTGTCATCACTGTCAAGGCTTTGGTCATACATTTGAGAGATGTTCTAGGAAAAGTGTTGAACCTAAATGTGTCTTTTGTGCTGGAGCTCATAAATCTAAGGACTGTGGTAACAGAAATTCTCCCAAATGCATCAACTGCTCCTCTTTAAGACATCAAGATGCTAATTCAAAGTCACAGTTGGCTGCCCATTTTGCATCAAGTAGAGAATATCCGATTATGATTTCTCATAGGAATAGATTGATTGAAAACACCAATTTTGACCATTCAAAAAACTGACTACGTCCCTCTTGAACCAGTTAAGGATGGGTCTTTTAAATATTCGTTCTATCCGTAATAATCTATCTATCTATAGCCCGACGCCCTAATCCCACAAAGGGTGGCCGCAGACAAAACGCCTCCAAGTCACTCTGTCACCCACCATTTGACTCCCCTCCCCCCAACTCACCCCCCCTCCCTCATATACCTCTCAACTCCATCCCTCCACCTCATCCTTGGTCTACCCCTCCCTCTCCCTCCCTCCACCTCACCCACATACACCCTCTTAGTCAGTCTTTCATTCTCCATTCTCTCCACATGTCCAAACCACCTCAGTGTATTTCTCCTAATCTTTTCAACCGCATCCACATCTACCCCACAACGTTCCTTCACTTCTTCATTCGTCAACCTGTCCCTCCACGTCACTCCACATGCTCCTCTCAAGTAACTCATTTCCACTGCTCTCACTCTCGACTTGTTCCCCTCTTGCAAGGTCCACGCTTCGCTTCCATACGTCAGGGTAGGGATCACAATACCATCATGCAGTGACTTCTTAACTTCCATACTCACCTCCCTATTTGTCATCACTGCTTTCAGCGTACCAACAACCTTTCTTCCCTGCTGTACCCTTTCACGCACTTCATCCCCCAAAGTTCCATCCTTACTCATCACACTACCCAAGTACTTGAATGCACTCACATTCTCCATATCCTCACCATCCAACCTCACTGCACACTCTGTGACTTCATTCCTCTCAAACACCATAACTTTACTTTTGTTTACATTAACTTTCAGCTTCCTCCTCCTACACACTGTCCCAAATTCATTCACCAAACCTTGCAACTCCCATTCATCTTCACTCAACAATACTGTATCATCAGCAAACAGCAACACCGGAAGCTTCCAAATCTCACCCTCATTCATTAGGGCCACCCCTACATCCACTGCCCTACCTTGCACCTCCTTTACAACCCCATCCATATATATATTAAACAGCCATGGAGACATCACACACCCCTGTTTCAGTCCCACATTGAGATCAAAGAACTCACTCAGCTCACTATCCACTCGCACCATAGCCCTAGCTCCCTCGTACATACTCTTCACAGCACTCAACAATTTCCCCTCCACTCCATATATTCTTAATACCTTCCACATACCTTGCCTATCTATTCTGTCATAAGCTTTCTCCAAGTCCATGAAGGCAGCATACACTTTCCTTCCCTTCTCTAGATACTTCTCCACTAAACATCTTAGAACAAATATCTGATCTACACACCCTTTTCCCTTCCTAAATCCCCCTTGTTCTTCTCCAACTAGCTCCTCTGTCATATGCCTAACCCTATCAATGAGTATTCTACCATATATTTTACCAGTCACACTAAGAAGGCAAATACCCCTATGGTTACCACATACTTCTCTCTCCCCTTTTCCTTTGTACAGAGGAACAATTATACCTGATTTCCAGTCCTCTGGAACCCTTCCCTCTTCCCAAGCCAATCTACACAACTTCCATATCCACTCCACAACAATCTCACCCCCATACCTAAGCATTTCACCACGCACTCCATCAATTCCTGGGGCCTTTCCCAGCTTAATCTTCTTCATCGCTTCCACTACTTCCGCCCTACTGATCTCTTCCTCCCTCCTCTCATCTCTTCTTCTCCCAGCCATTCCCCAACCACTTATACTCACACTGCTCTCACTCTCTACATTCAACAAATCCTCAAAGTGCTCCTTCCATCTCCTCAATTTCTCTCTCTTCTCCACCAACAATCTATTATTCCTATCTTTCACTCCCCTACTATTTCCCCTTTCACACTGCCTTACTTTCTTTACCTCCTTCCAAAACAATTTCTTACTCTCCCTCCATTTCACACTCAGATTCCTCCCAAACTCTTCATCCACTTTCTTCTTACTCTCCTTCACCAGTCTCTTAACCTCCCTTCTCCTGCTCACATATACCTCTCTCCGTAATAAGATAGACTATATTAATGAAACTCTAAATCAGCACGAGCTTGACATTTTGTGCTTGACTGAAATCTGGTTGTATGAGTCTGATATCGATATTATTCGTAATGCTTTGCCTAAGACACATTCTATTATTAGTATTCCCAGGCCTGCTGCTGACTATCCGGGAAGAGGCGTAGCACTCATCTACTCAGCAGCACTTGCAAACGTTTCTCTCATTGACTCAGACCTGACCCCATCATCATTTGAATTTATGGAAGTCTTAATAAATTTCCATCAGAATACCATTAGAATTGCAATTGTCTATCGACCAGGTCATCCGGGCAGAGATTGAGGTTTTATGGAGGAGTTTGGGCAGTTTATTGAAGGGTTTTCTCTTAAACCTGGAGGACTTCTTGTTTGTGGTGATTTCAATTATTGGGTTGACAGTCCATTTTCTTCAGAATTCCTTGACTTGATCACCCAGAACAATTTTTTCAATCATGTGAGTAATCCAACTCATGTCTCAGGTCATGTCCTTGACTTGATCTTGTCCCCTCTTGGTTGCAGGCATGTATCAGATGTGCAGGTTGACTCATTTGACCCCCTCATCTCTGATCACTCTTAGTTTTGATGTCCCGAAAGCCCCTTCATATAAAAAGGTCATCAGTTTCAGAAATTACAACAATGTTGACCGCCAGTTGATGTGTTTTGAAACTGATCAACGTTTAAACTCCATCGGTTCTTCAAGTCTTTCTTCTGGTGAATTGGTTGATATTTACAACAACGAGCTCAGGTCAAGTTTTGACCATTATTGTCCTGAGGCAGTAAAAACAATCACTGTACGTGATAATTCTCCGTGGTATGGTCCATCCATTAATTCTTTGCGTAGACAGCGTAGAAGGGCAGAACATGAGTGGCGCTTGCAGCGGACCGAAGTAACTCGTTTGTGTTATGTTTTTGCAAGAAGAGCAGTCGTTCACACTGTAAAAGCCCAAAAGGCTAGGTATTATCAAAATAAAGTTGATTCATGTGGTGGTGATTAAAAAAAAACTCTGCAGTTGTGAACAATTTGGTTGGTCGGAGGAATGTAATTGTTAAACCAACTTCTGTATCTGATGCCCAATTGGCTTCTGATTTTGCTTCATTTTTTACAAGTAAGATATCTCGCATAAGAATTGACTTAGACAGCAGTTCTCCTAGTGAAGCGTACTCAGTTGACTTCCAGCCACGGTGCATCGGGGATCATATGCTTTCAACATTTCATCCGCTGGATGTAAACAAAGTCAAATGTTACATCAGAGAACTTAATAAAACATTTTGTTCACTCGATCCGTGTAACATGTCACAACTGCCTGATGTGTATGAGCACGCTGCAGACTTTATCTGCAACATAATAAATAGATGCTTCATAGAAAGTAATTTTGTGCAGTCTGAGAAACGTGCTTTGCTTAGGCCCCTAATTAAGAAACCTGGCCTTGATGTCGAAAGCATGACAAATTATCGTCCCGTCTCTAACCTGTCTTTTTTATACAGGATTATTGAGAGGGCCATACTCGATCAACTCTTACCACTACTGGAACACAACAGAGTTGTTCCTGTTGTTCAATCAGCATACAGAAAACACCATTCAACTGAAACTGCACTAACAAGGATTCAGAGTGACTTGGTGGCAAACACTTGTAGTGGGATGTCCTCTCTCCTAGTTCTGTTGGATCTGTCTGCAGCTTTTGATACAGTAGATCATAAACTATCGTTGGATGATCTGTATTTTTATGGCGTTCGTGATAGTGCCCTTTTGCTCAAGTCGTATCTGTCGGACAGATCTCAGAGAGTGGTTGTTGATTACGCTAACTCTGATTCTGCTCCCCTTCTATTTGGAGTCCCTCAAGGATCAGTTTTGGGTCCAATTCTATTTACTATCTACAGTACACAAGTAGTTTATCGTCTCTACTTGATGCTCATGATGTCCTATCATTTTTATGCTGATAACACCCAACTCTATGTTAAGATGTCAGATATAAATGATACTAAGACAAAGTTTGAATCTCTAATGTCTGATATTAAGATTTGGATGGCTAAGAGAACATTTAAGCTGAATGATGGTAAAACTGAGATCATCATCATCAGAGGAAACAGAAGGGGTGATGACACTGATAATGCCCTGGCTTTGAACATTGGTGTGTCACAGCTGCATCCAGTCAGTTCTGTTCGAAATCTGGGTGTTTATTTTAATTCTAAGTTAAATTACCAAGAACATATTAATCAGGTTGTAAGAGGGTGTAACTTGCATATCAGAAATCTGTACGTTGAGAAAATTCCTGAATAGACAGTGCCTCTTAACATTGATCCATGCAGTGGTCTTGTCTCGTGTTGATTATTGTAATTCACTGTGGGTTGGTCTTCCAAATAATATACTAACAAAAGTTCAGTCTGTGTTGAACAGGGCGGCACGGCTTATCTTTGGTCTCCCCCCGAGAACCTCAACTACCCCTTTTCTGATTGAGTTGCACTGGCTACCAGTAAAGGCTAGAATTGAATTTAAACTGTCTTATTACATTCAAGGTTCTTAAGTTTGGTGAACTGAAGTATCTTGCTGAATTGTTAAAACTCCCATCAGCACGCCCGGGTGTGATGTTACGCAGTGAAGATGATTCCCTGCGTCTTGATGAGCCAGGAGCCATTCACCAGTCATCTTTCTCTGATCGTTCTTTTGCATATAGAGCCCTAGATTATATAACAGATTGCCAGTGTCCATAAGACAACTCTCTACTGTTGAATCCTTTAAGAGACAGCTGAAAGCCTTTCTTTTTTCAAAATGCTATGACCTGGAGAGAGGTACTATGACGGATGATTATAGGGTTTAATTATTGCCACTTTCATGTATATATGATGTAGCTTGTATTATATACATGAAAAGTCACAATTCTTGTAATTGTAAAAATAATGTATGTGTCGAGCGCTAGTGAATTCCCAAAAGGAAGAACTGGCGCTTTTGAGAAACAAAAGGCCAGATTATTATTATTATTTAATTGGATTTTGCAGTTCCCACACATACTGGACCTACTAAATACTGACAGTTACTCAAAGAGCTGGAAGGTACCCAACAGAAAAGGATGCAAATGAGCAGAGAGCTAAAGAATGCAAGAAGAGAGTTATGGCAGCACAACATCATACATGATGGAAGAGATGCACTGCTGTAAACACACACTAAATGAATGGACAAGACTTTGATGACATGGGAGGAAGGTCACTAAACCTTACACAGCATTTAAACTGACAAGAAGTAATGCAACCTCTTCCCAGTCTGGAATATTACCTCTTATCACCATTTAACCCCTTGAATCAGGTGACATACTGCATTTCACTGGTTTGTTCTGTCTACCTCCTGATGATTTTAGTCACATTAGAAAAGATCACCCAAGATGAAGAGCTTAATGAAAACTATACCCAACCCAGTTCAAAAAGGTTCCTGAACTCACTAACATCTGATGTAGTACAATTAATAAAAAGCATGTCCATGTAATAATGTTGTTGAAATGTCTGGATACTGTAGTCATATGATGACAGAAAGCCTCCTTCCTCTGGGTCCATTCACAGTGAGTACAGTATATTGTGAAAAATACAATTAGTTCTCAGATGAAACTGTTTCATTTAATGAAGTTTCGTTACCAATTTGATGACAAATTACGATCTATTTTTACTATAAGAAAAATATGTCTCCCTTACAGCTACTCCACTTAAAAGCTGCATTTTGCAAACACGCACTCTAGATTTTAAGTAAGGACTAACTGTAGGCAGTGGTTGCTAACGTTACTGTAGTGTAGATTAACCCCAATCTGTCTGGCTGTGCAGACCCATCAACTGCAGGCAAGCAACTGCCCTTGCAGGGCCATCCCATGCAGTGAACTGATGTTCTCTAGCAGGTGATGGCTCCTCTTCATGGCACGGTGCAGGGAAATGTGTGGAGGACTGACTCCTGGATGGGCACCACATTTGCGTCCCTCCACCCAGTTAACTTTGCCACCATAGTTGTTGTTGATCAACTTCAGTCTCTCTGACTGAGCAGACCCATCAACTGCAGGAAAGCAGCTGCCCCTGAAGGGCCATTTCATGCAATGAACTTTTGTTTCCTTGTGGCTGACAGTGCCTAGCAGGGCACCGGGGGAAAAGTGTGTAGGTTTGGCTCCTGGATGGGCACTGCATTTGCGTCTCTCCACCAAGTTAACGTTGGCACCATAGCTCCACATCACTTAGCTGGTTATGATTACCATTCAGTGGTGTAAAAGGTTTCCTGAGTTACAGGAAACCATTAGGTTTGTCATTCAATACTGAGCCACCTGAAGTGAAAAGAGGAGTAATAAAAGTGACAGGATGGAAAGGGAGAAGCAGGAAGTGAGGATGGCAACACAGAAATATAAACAACAAAAGGTGAAGGCAGCAGTAGCAGCAGTGCAGCAAGTGAGTGGATGATGGTTACCACCAACTACCAGCTGTAGGCAGTGGTAAACAGGCTTAGCAGGAAACATACCTTTGTTTCCTTTATCTCCTTCATTCTCCTTTTCCCTCTCCTTGTCATTTTCTTTATCCTTCTCTGGGTCACCACCTCCACTCTCCTCCATACGAGCTTCTGAGTTGCCCACATGATTTTGCTAGAAAATAAACAAAATTAAATATATGCATAACTATACAGTACAAGAATGTATATATGATCTATCTACTGAGGGCACATAAAAAAAAATAAAAATAAAAAATAAGTAGCTACAATACAGTCAGGTAAACAAGGTTGACAATGGTAATGCATCAGTCTATCAATTTCATGTGCCTAATTCCTCATTTAATACAATTTCACTTACAGTGTTGGAAAATAGCATGCTATATATTATTTTTGACAAGACAATGATTTAAATGTCAGGAAAAAAAAAAAATTATAAATTTAATAAGCCACTATCTATCTCTCTATAGCCCAACGCCTTAATCCCGCAAAGGGTGGCCACAGACAAAACGCCTCCAAGTCGCTCTGTCACCCACCATTTGACTACCCTCCCCCCAACTTACCCCCCCCCTCCCTCATATACCTCTCAACTCCATCCCTCCACCTCATCCTCGGTCTACCCCTCCCTCTCCCTCCCTCCACCTCACCTACATACACCCTCTTAGTCAGTCTTTCATTCTCCATCCTCTCCACATGTCCACTAATGTACAAAAATAAAAATCACATGATACTGTTGAAAAAAAAAAAAAAAAAAAAAAAAAAAAAAAAATTACATAAAGTCTATTCTAAGCCATGCCCCAAAATACTGTACACTGTATATATATACAGTATTAAATCATGACTAATAAGACCAAAATGTATTACATTTACTTATGTAATACCCGGTACCAAGAATTCACAACCATTTGACAGGACAAAATTTAAGAATTATGAATAAAATATTTTTCTTATTGATTTTTCTTTGCAAAATATGCAGTATAAGTAATCAATAAAATTATTATGGTAGGTGGGGGCACTCATCATCCACTCACTTGATGTAGTGGTGCTCTCGGATGTCTGCCCTTTCCTCTCCTCCATCCTATTCTGTCTTTCTTTCCTTCATTCTTTCCTCATCCTTCTGCCTACGGGTGACTTTACACTCCCTTTTCTGTCTTTCTTTCCTTCATTCTTTCCCCCTCCTCCAGCTTGTGGGTGACTCTACACTGAGTGACAAGCCAAATGATTTTCTGTACACCAGTAAACCATTTACTACGCTGGGTGGTAACCATATAGCCAAATTTTGGCACCTGGTGGTTTAGTGGGTAATTATTGCGCTCCAGTCGGATTGAGCCAGCGAAGGTTTATATCCAAGGGTGGCTGGGGTTTACTGCTCATGTAATGCCACTCAGGGATGAGTGAGGCCGGTCACTCTCATCTTAAATGTCAGGACCAATTGCCTAGCCCCGGGATGCTACGCTCCTCATGGGGCAACGTAGGATTGGATGATGAATGAACGACCTTTGTGAAATTATGCATTTTTTACATCTATAGCATGTTAAATATGTCAAAAGTTGATGATTTAACGCATGTTTTACATCACTGTTTTAAATTACAGTACTTAAATCATGCTAACCCTGTTCACTTAACCCATTTTCACTATAAAGCCATTAATTAACACAGGAATACTTTTCGCTTAACAAACTATTATTCACTATTAACCACAGTTCTATGTCAACTTTCTTCAGTGTTATTTCTTCTGCTACCGGTAATTAAATACCACTGAGATATTGTGGGGTCTTTAATATACGACTGTGCTGACTGTTTTAAGTTTCATCCAATAAATGCAATGCATTTTTGTTTCTTGGTGGTGCACTATGGTCGCAGGTGGTGTGCTTTTGTTTCTGCTAGTGCATTAGTGTCCTAATTCAGCCATTCAGAGGGCCAGAATTGGGTCTGTCTCATGTTTACAAGTTTGAAATTAGCCACTATGGACTCATGGATTTGGAGAAAGCATATGACAGGGTGGATAGACAAGGATTGTGGAAAGAGTTAAGAATATATGGAGTAGATGGGATGTTGTTGAATGCTGTGAAGAGTATGTACAATGGTGCAAAGGCTGCAGTGAGTGTGGATGGTGAACTAAGTGAATTTTTCTCTTTGAAAGTTGGTTTGAAACAGGGATGTGTCATGTCTCCATGGTTGTTGTTCAATCTGTACATGGATGGGGTAATAAAAGAGGTACAAGGTAGGGTAGTGGATGTTGGAGTGGCCCTGGTGAGAGAGGATAGTGTTTGGAAACTCCCTGTACTGTTGTTTGCAGATGATACTGTGTTGTTGAGTGAAAACGAAGGGGAGCTGCAAGGTTTGGTGGATGAGTTTGAGAAAGTGTGTAAGAAACGGAATCTAAAGGTGAATATAGGGAAGAGTAAAGTGATGGTCTTTGAGAGAGGTGAAGTCAGTGAATGTACAGCGAGGTTGGATGGTGAGGAATTGGAAAATGTGAGTACGTTTAAGTACTTGGGTAGTGTGATGAGTAAGGATGGAGGTTTGGAGGGTGAAGTGCTTGAAAGGGTACAGCAAGGAAGAAAGGTTGCTGGTTCTTTGAAAGCAGTGATAAGAAACAGGGAAGTGAGCATGGAAGTGAAAAAGTTACTACATGACAGTATTGTGATACCAACTCTAACGTACGGAAGTGAAGCTTGGACGTTGTTGGAAGGACACAAGTCAAGAGTGAGAGCAGTGGAAATGAGTTATTTAAGAGGAGCCTGTGGAGTCACATGGAGAGACAGGCTGACGAATGAGGATATAAAGGAGCGTTGTGGTGTTGATGTGGATGTGATAGGAAGCGTTATGAGGAACACACTGAGGTGGTTTGGCCATGTGGAGAGGATGGAGCATGAAAGACTGACGAAGAGAGTGTATGTGAGTGAGGTGGAGGGGGGAAGAGGGAGGGGGAGGCCGAGGATGAGATGGAGGGATGGGGTGGAGAGGTATATGAGAGAGGGGGGTGTGAGTTGGGAGCAGGGCAGTGAAATGGCAGGGGACAGGGCGACTTGGAGGCGATTTGTTTGAGGCCACCCCAAACAGGATTGAGGCGTCTGGCAATAGATGGACAGACTCTGCTAATGATTAAGGATGATTGGAAATTGGTCTCGGTTCGGCTCAAATGACACGGATTTAGGTGCCAAGTAGTGTTTCGGTAGGTTAATGACTAAAATGGCTTGAAAGATCATTCATCTGTTTATTCTAACCAGTAAGAAAAAAGAAATGTTGAGATATATAAATGTTTAAAATGCCATACTACTACTTTAAGGACCCTAAAATATGTCACTCATTTTTTATTTACGGAAGAAATGTTGCCGAGGAAAATCTGACTTAGAAATGTGCAACGTATTGATTCCCGTTCTTTTGTAGGAATCCGTGTTATGGTTCTATAAACATTCACCAAAAGTATACCCAATTCACAGGTTGATTTTAAAAAAAGGTAAACATACACTTTAGTTTATGCAGCAGAGGCATCTTACCAAATCAGTTCTTCTTCCTGATAGTCTTTTATATTTTTCTGGTTATTTCTGGGGTGGCAAATGAGCATTTCCCATTAAATTTCATTCTATGTTGTTTTTAGCGACATCCCTTCTGCAGTAACATCTGTTTCTCAACTGTACTGGCAGTCACCTCCAACATACGTCCCAGTCACTTTTTAGCATTTCAAAGCAATAAATTTCAACCTTATCTAACCTAACATCACCTAACAATCTGACCTAGCCCAACTTAACCAAGATTTGAGTAAGTTTTGGGAAGTTCGCCATTAAAATGTCATTGAGGCATATGGAACATGATGATAAAAACAGAAAAAAGTCAACAGAAAACATTTATTTACAACCATACGAAGTAGGAAAAACACAGAAAACAAACTGGGATAATAGTGATTGAACTGGTGAAGTCTTTTGCTGCTTAAAGTAAAATGTTCATTTACACCCCCCCCCAAAAAAAAATGCAGTGTCCTAAATTCTATCTATCTATCTATCTATTGCCAGACGCCTCAATCCCGTTTGGGGTGGCCACAAACAAAACGCCTCCACGTTGCCCTGTCCCCCGCCATTTCACTGCCCTGCTCCCAACTCACACCCCCCTCTCTCATATACCTCTCCACCCCGTCCCTCCATCTCATCCTCGGCCTCCCCCTCCCTCTTACCCCCTCCACCTCACTCACATACACTCTCTTCGTCAGTTTTTCACCCTCCATCCTCTCCACATGGCCAAACCACCTCAGTGTGTTCCTCATAACACTTCCTATCACATCCACATCCACACCACAACGCTCCTTTATATCCTCATTCGTCAGCCTGTCTCTCCATGTGACTCCACAGGCTCCTCTTAAATAACTCATTTCCACTGCTCTCACTCTTGACTTGTGTCCTTCCAACAACGTCCAAGCTTCACTTCCATACGTTAGAGTTGGTATCACAATACTGTCATGTAGTAACTTTTTCACTTCCATACTCACTTCCCTGTTTCTTATCACTGCTTTCAAAGAACCAGCAACCTTTCTTCCCTGCTGTACCCTTTCAAGCACTTCACCTTCCAAACCTCCATCCTTACTCATCACACTACCCAAGTACTTAAATGTATTCACATTTTCCAATTCCTCACCATCCAACCTCGCTGTACATTCACTGACTTCACCTCTCTCAAAGACCATCACTTTACTCTTCCCTATATTCACCTTTAGATTCCGTTTCTTACACACTCTCCCAAAGTCATCCACCATGCCTTGCAGCTCCCCTTCGTCTTCACTCAACAACACAGTATCATCTGCAAACAACAGTACAGGGAATTTCCAAACACTATCCTCTCTCACCAGGGCCACTCCAACATCCACTACCCTACCTTGTACCTTTTTTATTACCCCATCCATGTACAGATTGAACAACCATGGAGACATGACACATCCCTGTTTCAACCCAACCTTCAAAGAGAAAAATTCACTTAGTTCACCATCCACACGCACTGCAGCCTTAGCACCATCATACATACTCTTCACAGCATTCAACAACTTCCCATCTACTCCATATATTGTTAATACTTTCCACAATCCTTGTCTATCCACCCTGTCATATGCTTTCTCCAAATCCATGAAAGCCAAATACAACTTCTTTCCCTTCTCTAGAAACTTTTCCACTAAAGATCTAAGAATGAATATCTGATCTACACAACCTCTTCCCTTCCTAAAGCCTCCCTGTTCTTCAACTAATTCCTCTGTTCTTTCTGTCAATAAGTATCCTACCATACACTTTTCCTATTATACTAAGAAGACAAATGCCCCTATGATTACCACACACTTCTTTTTCCCCTTTCCCTTTATACAAGGGAATAATTATACCTGACTTCCAATCCTCCGGGACTCTACCTTCCTCCCAGGCCAATCTGCACATCTTCCACATCCATTCTACTACTATCTCTCCCCCATGCTTCAGCATTTCACCACACACTCCATCAATTCCTGGGGCTTTCCCCAATTTAACTTTCTTCATTGTTTCCACAACTTCTATCCTACTGATTTCTTCCTGTCTTCTCACCTCCCTCCTTGTCTCAGCCACTTATACTTGCATTACTTCCATCCTGTATGTTCAACAATTCCTTAAAGTGTTCTCTCCATCTGCTCACTTTTTCTCCCTTCTCCACTAGTAATCTACCATTTTTATCTTTCACTCCCCTGCTAACCTCACTTCCACCCTGTCTTACTCTCTTCACCTCTTTGCAGAACATTTTCTGGAATTACATAAAGTTATTTGTACTAGACTATAGTCAAATACATGAGAACTCTTGAAAGGCCAAAATGAATTAACCAACCTGCCTACAGTAACAATTAACCTGAAATGCTACCAAATAAGCGTTGTCTTCCGTCATTACGACCTTTCAGCAGCCAAAATCAACCCCGTAACAATACTTATGACTGACGCGAAACGACCTGGAGAAGGACCAACAACTTGACATTTGCCTATGTCAGCAAGTAAACATCTACTTCCTTGTTTTACCTAACCAGTAATCAAGTAGCTCTGTCAATTTACATGTGATAAGGTTAGTTTGCTATTAGGGACGAAATAAACCGACTAATTTCTGAAAACAAATCACTGTTTACATGCAGTTTGAACGAAGCTTCTTTCTTCAAGGTGCAAGATTATGTGAAAACTTTAACGCTAACATTTGTGCTGTGTTACCTCTGCCGATTTGTCCTTTGATTCCTTAGACTTTTCGTTTATCTCTCCGTCTTCTTTGGTTTCATCCTTTTCGTCGCCGTAGAGCCACTGGTCATCGTCCTGTACGTCAGCCATGTTTGCTGCTTCTCAGCGGGTTTGTCAAGGGATCATCTCTATAAATATTTACCTCATCCGCCCAGAGGTAAATACATTAATTTACTCAAAATTCGAAAAAACACATTATTTTTCACTTAAAGTGAAAGTATATGGGAGCATTTTCTGAGAAATCAAAACTGTCCTGCCACGGCAAAGCATGGCGGTAGGTATGAAATGAAATGATTTGGAATCCTCTTGTAAAATAACTATGGGCCATTACTAAGTGTTTATTCAGCTGTCCCTCAAACCAACTCATGATCTTTAGTTCTTGATCTGCATAGGGCTGCACATAGGGCTGCTCTGCGCATAAGAAGCAATGAACCCAGGGTAAGAATACAATGACTGGTGATCCTAGTTTCTAGATGTTATTCCATTCTTGGATTGACAAGGAAAAGAAAGACGATGTCAGTACTTGCCTGGTGTATGTAGCATTTTAGGCTGTGGTTGTCTCTCATAGGACCTACGTACATGCTCAGGCTAAAAACGTGTGTCTTTTTGTCGACAAAGTTGTGCGATTTTGTTTTAGCAGTTTATTTTTTTTTCTTTTCCTCCACGACCTTCCCACCCCTCTTATAGCAACACTACTGTCGGAAATTTAGGAATAATTCTTCCCATTTTTCTATTTTAGTTGGTGATGGGCAGTCGTATTTTGGAAGTATAATGTATTATACGTAACCCAGGGTGATGGGTATATAGGATTACGTATATTTATATTATGGTTCATAATTTAGTCTTTTTCCCAGCCATGGATGGAATGTGCACATATGCATTTTTAGTTATCTGATTGGTGGCTCGCCTCTGTTCTTCTCTCCAGTTTTAGTCTCGGCTAGGCCTCGGTCAATTACGAGTCTCGAGACCTCAGTTGCTCGGGCTCTCGCCCACGCTCTCAGTCCTAATTCATTGAGTCTTAGATGATCTCGAGTCGAGTCAGAGGCAGTCCCAGTCATGCTTTAGTCACGCTTGGAATCAGTCTAACCACTCTCGTGGTATTGAGAGAGAATTCGGTTGGGACAGACTGGACTGATTAATTAATTTACGACAGTGCTTCCTCCTAGATGGGAATGAACATTATCAATTCACTTTAATTTATAAATAGTGTAAATAGTAATGCTTACGTAAAAGTACGTATTTGGTCCAGGCCGTAACCTCCAGTAATCCGCCAAGCACTAGCAACAAGCAACATCTTCAACAACTCCGACCATATGGCAACAACCCACAAGCCTCTCCATTGCTACTCTTAAGCTAAGTAACTAAATGACCCTTAGTGGCGAAAGACTGGGCGAATAATATTTCACCAGGGTTTCCAGCTTTTATTTGAGGATCCTTAAATAGATCGTTTAGTTGCTTGGTAGGGAACACAATCTACACGTCATTACGATCCAGGTGAGTCCTGGGAGTAAGACATATATATCCGGACAAATTATGTAGTGTTGTAGGCCTATTTTTGTCTTGTTTAGTGCAGGTGATTAGCCAGTTAAATATTTACGACACTACCGGGGGTATATTCTAAATTTTTCTAATTTTTCCCCCACAACTACTCTGATTTACCAGTCACCTAAATTACCTTCGCAACACTCCAGCACTCAGTGAGAATTAAATGGGCCAGCTCCAACAGTACCTACATTCACTAAGAACACTGACTGAAATTAGATTTTCAATAACCAAATCGAACACCGCCATCTCTCCTCATTTCAGTTCAGTTGAATGTCGGGGGTAATGCCTGTACGGCACCCCCTGATGTATCTTCTTACAGTCTGGGTCTTATTTAAACTTGTTTAGTTCTTTCAGTTTCTTGGCTCCTATCTGCCAAAATTTATATAATACTGATTTACTTTCTTCTATTGTAGGCTACTTCTGTTGAAGAGCAGATTTCCTACTATTGAGTCTTCATCCTCTTGGTATGGTTGCTGAAGTACTGTGCTTCTTCGTTCCTCGCTGTATGCTGGGCAGTGTAATACAAAGTGGTTCAAGTCTTCCATGGCATCTCCACACATCAGGCACTCCATTAATTGATTACAAAATCTCTTTCTCTTCCTCAAGTTCAAATTATTGCTTCTACACATAAACAGGATCATGGAAGCCTCCCTGTTGTCATACACTTGCTCCTGTCCTCTCAGTTCTTTTTGCCATGCTTTATACAACTTCAAACTTGATTTTTCTTCCATTTCTTTCAGTGGCGTATTAGAGATCTAATCCATTGTTGTTGGCAAGGTATGTTAAGGGTATTGATAGTGATGATGAATAATACAGTTATTGTGATGCGGGGTGTTTTTAGCTTGACCTCTCGTCCTAAAAACGCCCGTGACTGAGCGGGGTCCTCTTTCCGGACCGGAAGTAAAGCATCCGCAAAGGAACAGGGCATAAAAACTCGGCAGTACACCTTAACACATCTATTGTCTTAGCTCAAGACTCCTTACAATATAAGAACAAAGAGACACTGGATATGGAATAGACAGAATAACAGAGTTGGCTTCCCAATACAAACGTACACAAATACATCAAGGGCAGAGCATGGTGATATTCAGATATACACAGACTGTTAGTCACTAGAGCACAAGAGCAGTATTATAGTTTGGGCATAATTGTCATTTAATATTCTGGACCGGATGTACTATAGGCGGATGTAATAAAGGGTCAGGTTGGTTAATATTACTGTACACTTGTTATGGCGCGAGTCGTCACTTAACCGCGGCGATACTGTTTCACTGGTTTCTGTCTCTTCTCGGCGCGCCACCGGTATAGACACAGTGTTTCCTTATATCCGATCGTCTTGATGCCCGTACTTACTAATCTTTACTTTCTGCCTGGGCATTGATGTATCTGTGTGTCACTTTATATTATTATTGCCCTCACTGTTCCACTGTCACTTTCACTCCTGTCTCATAGGCGCGACGTATAAGAGAGGCGTTGAAGTCGCCACTATGCCCTTGGTTCCTGGGCTAACAGAGGTGGCGCCCGGGAGTGGGAGGGGGCCCTACTGGGGAGCCCTCCTGCAGGAGGCAATGAACCACCCGCAGGGGCGTCATTGCCTGGGGCTGCTTCGTTTGGGGGGGTGCAGGGAGGCTCTCCCGTCTGGGGGCCTCGACCTGATGGGTGGCCCTCGTGTTGGGGCCTCGTCGGTGGGGCGCAGGGAGGCCCTTCGGTCTGGGGACCTTGACCTGATAGCTGGCCCTCGGGGCTGGGGCCAAACAACTCCAGGAGACAGGCCTGCCGCCTCTTACTCCGGGCGGAGGGCTGTGGGGGAGTGGGTCCCAAGCGGCCCTGCTCTGGGGCCTGCTGGCCAGTCCTGGGAGTCTGGGTGCTGCGGCCGCCTACAGGGCGGGGTGACATCAGGAGTAGACTGCATCACCTCTGCCGGGCGTCCGTCAGAGGCCAGGGCCGTCCAGGGGTAGGTTGCAGGACCGGGACAGGACCACGCCACCACTCTTGGAACGGCAGCACCTCCGGGGAACCACACCTGGAGGGAGAGAGAGAAGGGCGTCCCACGCAGCCAAGAGGTGGAGGGCCGGCCGCACAAGGAACCTTCTCCTCTGGGAGAACCCCAGGAACCATGGATGAAGGGCGTACAGTGGCCGCTCCTTCCCCCACACGTACAATGGCCATTGTGGTGGTTCCGCAGTTCCTAAGGGCAGCAGTTGAAGGGCGTACAGTGGCCGCTCCTTCCCCCACACATACAATGGCCATTGTGGTGGTTCCACAGTTCCTAAGGGCAGCAGTTGAAGGGCGTACAGTGGCCGCTCCTTCCCCCATACGTACAGTGGCTGTTGTGGCAGTGCTGCTCCCGAAGGAGGAAGAGGCAGATGAGGGGTGTACAGTGGCCGCTCCCTCCCTGGTACATACAGCGGCCATTACTGCAGCTCTGCCTGCCCAACAGGAAGTAACTGAAGGGCGTACAGTGGCCGCTCCTTCCCCGGCACGTACAGTGGCCGTTACCATGGTGTTACTCCTGTAGGAGGAGGAGGAAGTGGATGAGGGGTGTACAGTGGCCGCTCCCTCCCCAACACGTACAGTGGCCATTATCGTGGCTACACTTCTTCCTTTGCCAGTTGGAGCGCACTCAATAGCTAACGCTCCGAGGCTATCTCCAGATGTGGCTGTAGCTGAAGGGCGTACAGTGGCCGCTCCTTCCCCCACAAGTACAGTGGCCGTTGTGGCGGCGCTACAGGGGGAACAACTGAGGGGCGTACAGTGGCCGCTCCCTCCCCGGCACGTACAGTGGCCGTTACCGCGGTGTTGTTTGGGACTGAATCTGGAGCAGTCCCACCCCGAACATGGTGAGGGCTGCTCCGCTGGTAAGGTCGTCTCTCATTCCTACGTTGTTGTTGGGTCGGTTGAGAGAAAGAGGGACTCAAGGTAGGGGCGCCCCGGGGCCCTTCTCGCTCTGGGTCAGTCCCACACTGACCTGGCCCGCCGTGGTGTCCTCCTGGGGTGGTGGTGGGGCTGCGGCTCGGCAGCGGGGTGGGGGGTGGCGGGGTGCGTGGTCCGGCGGTGGCGGAGGTGTGTATTTTAGTTATCTTGGCCTATTTAATCCTATTACCTATAAAAGGACTCTAAATCGATTCCTAAGTCATGTAAATGCCTTGTTATGGTGAGAGCTGTATTGGTTGCACCTATGTTTGTCTGTTTGGTATGTGACCGCAATTTATTCCGATGTGTTGATTGCTTTAGGCTTATTTTCACCGTGTGTACTAGGGTTTTCGGTCGTTTCTGGTGTTTTATAGTTGCAAGCTAAATTTCTTGAGACCTTTTTTAAGTGATCAATATGTGTTTCTTTTTCTTCGTCACTCGATAGTGACTTCATCACTACCTTATTGCCTCTTCTCTTGATTACCCTGTATGGGCCTTCAAATTTAGGCGACAGTTTATTTCTAGTGTGCATGAGGCTATAGAAAATATCACCTATGCTGATATTTAATTCTTTTGCCATCTTATTAAATGATTCTGTCATATCTTCCTTGGACATCGCTAACTGTTTCTTTACCTTTGTGTGTATTTCTTGAAATTCACGTAAGCGAAGTTTAGGATAATCGTCATAATTATATATGGGAATTTGCTCTCCCTCTAACGTATCATAAGGGAGACATTTGTCTGACCCATAAATGATGAAATGTGGTGTATCTCCTATTGATTTGTTAATTGCACAGTTAAGTGATGCTTCAACTCTGGGGATCCAGTCATCCCAGTTTGCGTAATTTTCATTGAGAATGTTCCGTAGTACATCTAATATTTTTTTTAATTCTGCCTTTCCACCGATCCATTGGAAGCTGGATGGTAGGCCACGATGTTAACTTTCTTTATCTTGTATTTGAAATACAACATAGTGTCCCCGGGAGTGCTCAATCCCCCACACCAGAGATTCAGCGTAGTGCCCCTGGAAACTCACCGACACCCCCACAAGGACCCCATGGAGGAGCAGCAGCAGAACACCGAGGCTCGGCGTGACAACGGCACAAGCCAGCCCAGACCGTATGCCCCTATGATCCAGAGCCGCCCCGCCGTCGCCATAGCAGGAATCCAGCACTACCTTCCAGGGGAGGTTCCACCAAACCATCTCGGGGAGGAGCTGTCTGTCCGGCTCCGATCAGCGCCCCTCAGGAGTTGGCCTGTAGCCACTCCCGCCTTCTACAGGAGTGTGCCAGTAGCCTCTCTGAAGGTGTCTTCCCTCTTGGGACAGCCAGTAGCAGCCCGCCCCTCGTAAAGGAATCGGCCCAACGCTGACCTGAGGGTAATCAGGAGACGGCCGGTAGCCGCTCCACACCCCCTCCTGAAGGAGATGGCCTGTAGCCACTCCCACTTTCGTCAGACGGCCGGTAGCCGCTCTGAAGGCATTGCCCCCGGATTGGCCTGTAGCTGCTTCTCACCCCTCCTACAGGAGTCGGCCTGTAGCCGCTCCCACCTTCATCAGATGGCCGGTAGCCTCTCCGAAGGTCTTGTCCCCTAGTCGGCATGTAGCTGCTCCCCACCCCTCCTGCAGGAGTCGGCCTGTAGCTGCTCCCACCTTTGTCAGACGGCTGGTAGCCGCTCTGAAGGTGACCCAAGGTGCGCTGGTTCCTATTCCCCCTCTCAGGCCATGGCCAGTAGCTGGGCCTCGGCGCCTTATAGTCACGCCCCTGGGAAGCCATGGCCAGTAGCTTGGCTCCACGGCCGGAAACAGTCAGGAGCAGTCCTGCCGCCCCAGCATGAGACGAGTGTCCTGTCCCCTGATGCAGTGGACGTGGGAGAGCACTGGAGAGGCCCTATTGCTTCCCCAGGCCTCTGCTTCCTACGCCTGACCCATAAATGATGAAATGTGGTGTATCTCCTATTGATTTGTTAATTGCACAGTTAAGTGATGCTTCAACTCTGGGGATCCAGTCATCCCAGTTTGCGTAATTTTCATTGAGAATGTTCCGTAGTACATCTAATATTTTTTTTAATTCTGCCTTTCCACCGATCCATTGGAAGCTAGATGGTAGGCCACGATGTTAACTTTCTTTATCTTGTATTTGAAATACAACATAGTGTCCCCGGGAGTGCTCAATCCCCCACACCAGAGATTCAGCGTAGTGCCCCTAGAAACTCACCGACACCCCCACAAGGACCCCACGGAGGAGCAGCAGCAGAACACCGAGGCTCGGCGTGACAACGGCACAAGCCAGCCCAGGCCGTATGCCCCTATGATCCAGAGCCGCCCCGCCGTCGCCATAGCAGGAATCCAGCACTACCTTCCAGGGGAGGTTCCACCAAACCATCTCGGGGAGGAGCTGTCTGTCCGGCTCCGATCAGCGCCCCTCAGGAGTTGGCCTGTAGCCACTCCCGCCTTCTACAGGAGTGTGCCAGTAGCCTCTCTGAAGGTGTCTTCCCTCTTGGGACAGCCAGTAGCAGCCCGCCCCTCGTAAAGGAATCGGCCCAACGCTGACCTGAGGGTAATCAGGAGACGGCCGGTAGCCGCTCCACACCCCCTCCTGAAGGAGATGGCCTGTAGCCACTCCCACTTTCGTCAGACGGCCGGTAGCCGCTCTGAAGGCATTGCCCCCGGATTGGCCTGTAGCTGCTTCTCACCCCTCCTACAGGAGTCGGCCTGTAGCCGCTCCCACCTTCATCAGATGGCCGGTAGCCTCTCCGAAGGTCTTGTCCCCTAGTCGGCATGTAGCTGCTCCCCACCCCTCCTGCAGGAGTCGGCCTGTAGCTGCTCCCACCTTTGTCAGACGGCTGGTAGCCGCTCTGAAGGTGACCCAAGGTGCGCTGGTTCCTATTCCCCCTCTCAGGCCATGGCCAGTAGCTGGGCCTCGGCGCCTTATAGTCACGCCCCTGGGAAGCCATGGCCAGTAGCTTGGCTCCACGGCCGGAAACAGTCAGGAGCAGTCCTGCCGCCCCAGCATGAGACGAGTGTCCTGTCCCCTGATGCAGTGGACGTGGGAGAGCACTGGAGAGGCCCTATTGCTTCCCCAGGCCTCTGCTTCCTACGCCTGACCCTGGAGAAAACCCACCTGGTGGAACCTGACGCAGACTGGTGCTGCAGCCCCTCCCTGACAGCGCCACCTGGCTCTGGGGGCTGCAGCCCTCGGGAACTCCAGGCCCTCCCCAGAACTCCTGGGCGGGACCTCCCTATGCCCTGACGGCGGAAGACCTCCAATTCCGGCCGAGACCTGACCACAAGGTTCAGGGAGTTGTTCGGCCCCAGTCCTGAGGGCCATACTCCTGTTCTCGGCTTGGAGAAATCGGGCCCCTTCGCCACCTGCAGCCCCGGACGAGAGAAGACTCCCCTGCGCGCAATCCCGTGCCCTCTCGGCACGACCTCCCCTGGCAGTGCCCCTGCCCCGATGGAACTGTCGCCGGCTTGTCTCCCCGCCGCACTCGCCCCCAGTAACTTGTGAGACAGTGATTGTGCCCTAAGTACAGAGAAACAGTGACGAGGTGATAGTGTACTTTCCCAGCACCAGGCCAAGTGTTCATGTGACAGGAAAATAATGGCCTAATGTATAACAGGACAGAATAGTGAACAATTCCTGTGAAATCCAAGTGATAGTGATAAGACTCATGTATGACTCCCTTCAGGTTATGATCGGTGTAACGTCCAAGCCGGGAACTCGCATTAGTAATTTATTCAAATGTCCCTTGCTCTTAGAAAATAATAAATCGAACACTCTATCAATACCCTCCACTTCATATTACTATAAACATAATTAGACCCCAGTGCCTTGCACCCTCCCCTAGTGAGCATTACCCTAAACTCCCCCCCACACGCGCAACAACCTTGGACCTTATTGTGGTAATTAACAAACAACCCTTTGCACTTAGAAGATATAAATTGAATGCGCTATCATTAACCTCTGCTTCATACTACCAAAAATACAATTAGACCTTACACCCTCCCCTGGTGAGCCCTATCACTCACTCCTCCACGTGCACCGAGACCCTGGACTATACTAATTCTGTACACTACGCCTTGAGTGTTATCCCACGTACATACTACTGTAGTATCCTGTGAGATGCTGAGAATCTAGATATGAGAGTTTGTAATTGACCAAATATTGTGCTGTATCATCTGTTGTTGTCCCTTGTCTGACTAAGTAAAACACGTGTAAAGGTTACTGCCTGAAGTTTTTGTGTCCTGCATTTCTCTTATTTGTCCTAAGCCCCGGTCTTGAAGTTTTTGTGTCCTGCATTTCTCTTATTTGTCCTAAGCCCCGGTCTCGAAAGAGGATCCCGCTACACGTTAGGTGTTCTAGGAGCGAGAAGTCGAGCCTTAAACACCTAGCATTACACTGGTGGACAGCGGTGGTTCTTGACCCGGGCGTACGAGAGAGGTAGTGAAGAAATATCGGCAAAATGGCAACAAAACCACAAGTGCAATTGCCCCAGTTTGACCCCGACCAGTATGATGTACACACATATCTGGCGATTATCAAGCCCTTACTAGACATTGGTTTTGATAATGACGAACAAAAAATCGCAGTCACACTCCCACTACTAGGCAAAGCGGCGGCGAACATAGCACCAAAAATCGTCCCGGAGCTCACCTGGCAGAACTTCACAAAGTTTGCATTTGAGGCCATCACCCCATCACTAGGGAAAGTGGTGGCACTATCCCCGCTGGATAGTCTTACATTTGACGGGTATTTGCATAATACCCCAATTCAGGCAAGACGCCTAGTGACCACTGCCTACCCGGAGGCAGATGAGGAAAACCGGGATCAACACACTTTTAACACTCTTCTGGGAGTGCTTCCCAGTGTCGTAAAACAACACTTTACTATCCATGACTCGACTGGAGACATAGATAGAGATATCCAGCTTATTCGACGCCTCCTGACTGCCCGGCCGACACCCCAGCAGATCAATGTGGTGAAAAAGTTTCCCACACAGACTCCGGCTCCCCCAGTCAAGCCACGTCCACCCATGCCTCACACCAGCCCCACCCCGGCACCGAGCCCGCCTAGAGCACACCCCATGTGCCGGCGCCCCGCCTTCCCAGGGAAAATCCTAACCTGATTCTGGTGAATCCTTGGGAATTCACAGCCTGCAGCTCCTGGTGTCCCCTGCATGACATACGGGACCAGCTAAAGGCTGCACGCCGCAAGCCCATTACCCAAGTTCATGCAAAGTGTCCTCGCTGGAGGATGAGGCCCTCGAGGACGAACTGGCAACCATAGAGGAGACCGACCCTGGGGAACAGGAGCAGGAGCAGGAAGGAGGAGGCCTCTGGCAGCTGGATTTTTAGGCCCACCCCTGCACCAACCCACGATGACGGGGGCCATTACCCCCAAATATCGTTCCCCAGTGTACCACAAGATGAAATTAAACGGCGAGAAGGCCAGACTGCTAGTCGATACGGGAGCAGCCAGATCCTGCCTTTACAGCCACTACTTCTCCCGCCATAGATCGACCTTTGGCCCGCTCCGCCCGACAGCCACTTACCTTGTGGACACGGGAGATGGCCCCCTGCCCAACTGTGGGGAGACACGGGCCGTACGAGTCAATACCCACCAACCGGTGTCGACCCAGCACCAGTTCATAGTTTCTGACTCCTCCTGCCGGAGCTACGACAGGTACTTGGGACTAGACTTACTCTAGAAGCTGGGAGCTGCTACAGACTGCCGCTACCAGCAGCTCCAGCTCTGCGTCCCGCCCAACCCCACCCAGGCCATCTGCACCTGTACGCCACGGCCCCGGCCGGAAGACTCACCAGCTCCCTCCCTCCCCCACCCCCTCCTCCTCCCTCCCCCCATGCCCCCCCCACCACCCCTCCTCCCTCGTTCCCCGCCCCAGTTTCTGCCGCCGTTATCATTCCCCCCCATCATGAGGCCTGTGTGCCCCTCAACCAGCCCTCTGGCCCCTCTGTCTTATTCTCCCCCCTCCTGCCACCGGGAGCCCTTTCGGCCTGCCTCTTGTCTCCCACTTTCCTTCCTCCGCACCACACAGCAGTCCGCATCGCCAACCTCGCCCCTTCCCCCCTCATCCTCCCGAAAGGGCTCATAATCGGAGAGATGGAAGAAGCTGAGCCCTGTGCCCCGTCCCTCTCCCATTCCCCCACCCCCCTGCCACCCATCCCTGACCATCTCACTGCTCAGCAGTCGGACACCCTACACTGCCTTCTCCTGGATTTCCAGGATTTGTTCGCAGCAGGACCAGCAGACATAGGGCACATCACTTACCTGTCGCACAAAATTCATGCGACGGACCCCCCAATTTGACAACCCTTCCGGCGGAAGAACCCCAGACAACAGGAAGAAGGGGACCGTCAAGTGCAGGAAATGATAGAGGCCGACGTTATTTCCCCCTCCACCAGCCCCTGGTCCTCCCTCATCATCCTAGTGAAGAAGAAGGATGGCACGATGCGATTCTGCATTGACTATCGCCACCTTAACAATGTAACCATCAAGGACACCTCTTCCCTCCCCCAAATTGACGATTCCTTAGATTCCCTTTACAGAGCATCCTGGTTCTCCACTCTGGATATTAGCAAGTCCCTGTGCACCAAGAAGACCGAGGCAAAACTGCCTTCTCAACAAGTAACGGCAAGCATTATGAATTTAATGTCTTGCCGTTCGGACTTTGCAACCCCCCCCCCACCTTCTCCAGTCTGATAGAATCTGTCCTCAGCAGCCTGACGTGGAAAATATGCTTAGCATATTTAGACGATGTCATTGTCTTTATCCGGGCCTGGGTCGACCACCTGCAGTGCCTCCGCCGAGTTTTCACCAGAATTCGCCAGGCAGGCCTCAAACTCCGCCCCTCTAAGTGTGTCCTAGCTGCTCGGACCGTCTCGTTCTTGGGGCACGTTATCTTGCAGGAAGGAATCTCCCCTTACTCTGACAAGCTACGCACCATTGCGGACATACCTGTGCCACAGGATGTTCACGGTATCCGTGCCTTCCTAGGATTGACATCCTACTACCGCCGGTTCGTAAAGGGGTTTGCCCACATTGCCAAACCTTTCCATGACCTGACCCGAAAAGGAAAACCATTCATCTGGACGGAGGAAAGACGAGTTGCTTTTCAGTAGTTGAAAGACAAACTCGTCTCTGCCTGCATTGTAGCCTTCTCTGATTATACCCTCCCTTTCCACCTCTACACCAATGTTTCCCTCTCCGTCATAGGTGCCGTATTAGCACAAGTTCAGGAGGGCCGCAACCACATCATTGCCTGCACCAGCTGTACCCTGAACCAGGCAGAAAAGAGCTATGCCGCCACTAAACGGGAATACCTAGGGATAGTATGGGCCCTCCAGCATTTCAGGACATATCTATCTCAGGTCACCATCATCACGGACCACCAGTCCCTTCAATGGTTACATCAATCGGATTCCCACAATGCCCAACTCATCAGGTGGCGCGAGACCTTAGAAGAATTCAATTATGAAATCTCCTACAGACCAGGCAAGCTCCACACCAATGCAGACGCACTTTCCCGGCTCCCCATCCACACCATCCAGCCCGAAACCGACCTCCTGCAGCAGTGGCACCTCAAGGAGTGACTCCCATGGATTCTCCTCCACTTATTCAAAAAGCTTCTCTGGCAGGGTGACCACCTCCTAACCCCCTCCGGTCATATAATCCTGGCCCCTGACACCGCCCTCGACGCCTTACGCCACCCCCACGCCCATAATGGCATCCACCTGGGTACCAAAAAGCTGCTACAGTGTTCAATGACACATACTGGGCACCAAACCCCTCCACCCTCGCCAAGGAAATTATTCAAAGTTGCCGCGCCTGTGTGCTCGGAAAAGACAACACACGGACGGCAGGACCTTCAGGTCGCATCACCACCCACAAACCCTGGCAACTTTTAGCAATCGACGTAGTGGGGCCTCTTCCCCCAAAATCGGGTTACAAGTACGTGATCACGTTTGTGGACACTTATTCCAAATTCGTCGTAGCCTGCCCAGCCAAGGAACATCACGCCGTCGCCGTAGCAGACACCCTACTCCAACACATCTTCCCCTACTTTGGCATTCCCCAGGCCATCCATTCAGACAACGCCCCCGAGTTCACAGGCAAAGTCTGAACTTGCAAAAATTTTTGGATACGGTATCTCCCACTCATCCCCCTACTGGCCACAGGGAAAAGCAGTGTGCGAGCGCAGTCGTCGCTCCCTCATGAACCAACTCCACACACGTATTGAGGCCACTAGAAACGACGACTGGCCTGCTCCTGTCAAAATTGTCCAATGAGGCATCAATTCCTGCCCCAGAGAAGACAGAGTTTTGTCCTATAAGCGGATCTTCGGTGAGGCACCCGTCCTACAACCCCTTCGGCAGCACCTGCAACCACCCACCTCCGCTCCAACTACAGACCTCTTAGACCACCTTAAGAGCCGGTTGGTGCACCTGCAGAGTAACTTGGACCTCAGCCCTGACACAGCATCCAACCCCTACCATCCTGGCAACACCGTCGTGGTCGCTCAACTCCCCACCCTTCACAAACACCCCCCCCGCTTCACGGGGCCCCACACTATCACCTGCGTCCCCAACACTTACCAAGTTACCGTGGATTACCACGGCGCCCCTCGCACTCTCTGAAATCGCCACATACATCCCTTCTGTGCACAGGCCCCTGCTGCCCCAGACCCACGCCCCATCCCTCCTCCTGCCCTGGCGCCACCCCCACCTTCCACATACGAGTGCTATATTCTCCTCCCCCTCTCCCTCCCCCTCCACTCTCCCTACCACCTCCACCTCCTCGGCCGCTACCCCACCTCACACCTCACCTGGCAGCTCACCTGCACTGCCACCCTCCCACCACTCTCCTTCACCACCTCCTCCCGCCACCCTCTCCACGCCCAGGTCCATGTGTCCCACCCATGCCAGCACACCACCACTGCCCCCAACCACCACCACCCCCTCCCACCGACCACCCCTACACACACCCACGCCCACCTCCTCACACCACACCTCACCAACACCACGCCCAACGGCACGCATCTCCCACCCCCGCCCACCATGCACACCCACCTCCCCGCCCACACCTACCCTCAAAACTACCACCACCTGCTCTGGCCGCCTTTCATGCCCACCCGTCTGATACACTCATTCTCCCACCCCACCTGCTTCCCCGCAACTTCACACTGTCATGATACACCAGGCCCAAATCCCAGCCAACTATACTCCACAGAGACCCTATGCCGCATTACCCCGGCACAAAACCCAGCTCCTGCCTTCAGTCACTAGCATGCAGCACCACACCACACCACCAGCAACAACCACGACGATGTGTATCAGACTAGCTGTATGGTCACCTGCCCTCGGTAGGAATTGCAGGCTCCGAGGGCCGCACCACCTACTCCACATCCTCTGCTCCTCCCCCACCACCTCCACCCTCTTCCTCACATGTGATGTGGAACAGGAGGAAAACCTCGCCACCACTACCTGGCAAGCCCTCCTCAAGCACCTCCAACTTGCCTGTGACAACCATGACACTCACATTTACCACCTCTAGTCACGGGGACGTGAATTTTTCCAGGTGGACGGTGGTGAAATACAGCATAGTGTCCCCGGGAGTGCTCAATCCTCCACACCAGAGATTCAGCGTAGTGCCCCCAGAAACTCGCTGACACCCCCACAAAGACCCCACGGAGGAGCAGCAGCAGAACACCGAGACTCGGCGTGACAATGGCACAAGCCAGCCCAGGCCGTATGCCCCTATGATCCGGAGGCGCCCCGCTGTCGCCATAGCAGGAATCCAGCACTACCTTCCAGGCGAGGTTCCACCAAACCATCTCGGGGTGGAGCTGTCTGTCCGGCTCCGATCAGTGCCCCTCAGGAGTTGGCCTGTAGCCACTCCTGCCTTCTACAGGAGTGTGCCAGTAGCCTCTCCGAAGGTGTCTTCCCTCTTGGGACGGCCAGTAGCCGCCCGCCCCTCGTAAAGGAATCGGCCCAACGCTGACCTGAGGGTAATCAGGAGACTGCCGGTAGCCGCTCCACACTCCCTCCTGAAGGAGATGGCCTGTAGCCACTCCCACTTTTGTCAGACGGCCGGTAGCCGCTCCGAAGGCATTGCCCCCGAGTCGGCCTGTAGCTGCTCCTGACCCCTCCTACAGGAGTCGGCCTGTAGCCGCTCCCACCTTCATCAGATGGCTGGGAGCCTCTCTGAAGGTCTTGTCCCCGAGTCGGCATGTAGCTGCTCCCCACCCCTTCTGCAGGAGTTGGCCTGTCGCCGCTCCCGCCTTCGTCAGACGGCTGGTAGCCGCTCTGAAGGTGACCCGATGTGCGCTAGTTCCTATTCCCCCTCTCAGGTCATGGCCAGTAGCTGGGCCTTGGCGCCTTATAGTCGAGCCCCAGGGAAGCCACGGCCAGTAGCTTGGCTCCACGGCCGGAAACAGTCGAGAGCAGTCCTGCCGCCCCAGCGTGAGACGAGTGTCCTGTCCCCTGACGCAGTGGACGTGGGAGAGTACTGGAGAGGCCCTATTGCTTCCCCAGGCCTCTGCTTCCTATGCCTGGCCCTGGAGAAAACCCACTTGATGGACCCTGACGCAGACTGGTGCCGCAGCCCCTCCCTGACAGCGCCGCCTGGCTCTGAGGGCTGCAACCCTCGGGAACTCCAGGCCCTCCCCAGAACTCCTGGGCGGGACCTCCCTATGCCCCTGCGACGGAAGACCTTCAATTCCGGCTGAGACCTGACCGCAAAGTTCAGGGAGTTGTTCGGACCCAGTCCTGAGGGCCATACTCCTGTTCCTGGTCCTGAGAAATCGGGCCCCTTCGCCGCCTGCAGTCCCGGACGAGAGAAGACGCCCCTGTGCGCCATCCCATGCCCTCTCGGCACGACTTCCCCTGGCGGTGCCCCTGCCCCAACAGAACTGTCGCCGGCTTGTCTCCCTGCCGCACCCGCCCCCAGTAACTTGTGAGACAGTGATTGTGCCCTAAGTACAGAGAAACAGTGACGAGGTGATAGTGTACTTTCCCAGCACCAGACCAAGTGTTTACGTGACAGGGACATAATGGCCTAATGTACAACAGGGGAGAATAGTGAACAATTCCTGTGAAATCCAAGTGATAGTGCATAAGACTCATGTATGACTCCCTTCATGTTATGATCAGTGTAACGTCCAAGCCGGGAGCTCACTAAAATATCCGCCACCGCCGGACCCCCCACCCCGCCACCCCCCACCCCACCACCAAGCCACTACCACACCGCCACCCCAGGAGGACACCACGGCGGGGCTATTGACCCAGAACAAGAGGGTCACCGGGACACTCCAGTCCTGAGTCCCTCTTCCCCACAACTGTCCCAACACCAAGTAAGCGGGAAGAGACAACGACCCTACGAGTGGGACAGCCTTCACCAGAATCGGGGTGGGACTGAACTAGAGTCAGTCCCAGGTGACACCACGTTCACGGCCACTGTACGTGATGGGGAAGGAGCGGCCACTGTACACCCTCCAGTTACCTCCCGAAGGGCAGGCAGGCCCAAGGCTATGGCCAAAGTACGTACCAGGGTAGACAGACCCACCACTACGGCCTCTGTACATACCGGAGAGGGCGCGGACTCCGTGTACCCCTCTCCTGCCTTTCTCTCCTACGGGAGCAACACTGCGTTCATGGCCAATGTATGTGACAGGGAAGGAGCGGCCACTGTACGCCCTTCAGTTGCTTCTCAAAGGGCAGTCAGGCTCACGGCTATGGCCGAAGTACGTACCAGGGTAAACAGACCCACGGCTATGGCCTCTGTATGTACCAGAGAGGGCGCGGCCTCTGTGCACCTTTCTCCTGCTTTTCTCCCCTACGGGAGCAACACCGCGTTCACGGCCACTGTACGTGATGGGGAAGGAGCGACCACTGTACGCCTTTCAGTTGCTTCCCAAAGGGTGGATAGGCCCACGGGTATGGCCGCTGTACATACCAGGGTAGATAGACACACAGCTACGGCCTCTGTACGTACCGGAGAGGGCGCGTACTCCGTGTACCCCTCTCCTGCCTTTTCCTCATTCGGGAGCAGCACCGCCAGCACGGCCACTGTACATGCGGGGAAAGGAGCGGCCACTGTACGCCCTTCAGCTGCGGGCCCTAGGAGTCACGAAACCGCGCTCACGGCCACTGTACGTGACGGGGAAGGAGCGGCCACTGTACGCCCTTCATTCGTGGTTCCGAAGGCCCTCCCAACGCAGGAAGTCCCTCGCACAGCCAATCCTTTTCCTCTCGGCTGTGTGAGACGCCCTTTGTCCCCTTCCAGGAGTGTTCCCCTGGTGGTGCTGCCAGAGTGGTGGTGTGGCCCGATCCTGGCCATACCACCTACCCTTGGGAGATCCCTGCCCCTGCCGGACACCCGACAGAGATGGTGCTGCAGCTCACCCCTGTCGGCACCTCCCCCTACAGGCGGCCACAGCCCCAGGACCCCCAGGCCCGACCAGCAGCCCCCAGGGCCGGGTAACCTAGGCCCCCAGACCGGAGGGCCTCCCTGCATCCCACCGACGAGGCTACAGTATGAGGGCCTCCTCCCAGGTCGAGGCCCCCAGACAGGAGGGCCTCCCTGCTTTCCACCGATGACCGAGACCCGGGCAGTGACTCCCCTGCGGGCAGTGCATTGCACCCTGCAGGAAGGCTCGCCGTAGGGCCTCCCCCTCACGCCCGGACACCGTAGCAGATTATACCTAGGAACCATGGGTAAATAGTGACATTAACGCCTCTTGTGTCGTGAATAGTCGAGACGGGAATATAACAGTGACCAGTGACAAAGTAAGGACCAGAACAATACAAGTGACAAAGTTACCAATAACCTATTAAGGCCCGATACCCGGCAGAATAGGAAATGTCCTAAATCCCAGACAAAAGAACTTATAGAAATCGTGGACCAAGATCAGGGTGCACGGAAGAATCAAAAGCCTGTGAATAAGTGTCGTCGCGACTAAGTGACTCCATCAAGTGTCGCGACCCGCACCCTATCAATTTATAGTAATATTCACCCCACTAACTCTTGGCCCTGTCCACCCCTAGTGCATCGGACTCAATATATATGATACCCGTATTTCGTTTATAGGCAGATTTGGTATCACGATATTGTAATTTACTATCTAAGTGTAAATGAAGAATCCTGTGTCTTAAGTGTAACTGTAAACCTTGATGTTAAAGGCTAACTCTGTGTCCCTGTCCACAGCATATCCAATACCTCTCTGTTTTATAATGTAACAATGTAAGAATTAAGACAATAGATGTGTTAAGGTGTACTGCCTGGTTTTTATATCTTGTTCCTTTGTGGGTGCTTTACTTCCGGTCTGGAAAGAGTACCCCGCTCAGTCGCTGGTGTTCTTAGGACGAGAGGTCGGCCTAAAAACTCTAAGCATAACACTCACATTAGTAATTTATTCAAATGTCTCTTGCTCTTAGAAAATAATAAATCGAACATGCTATCAATACCCTCCACTTCATATTACTATAAACATAATTAGACCCCAATGCCTTACACCCTCCCCTAGTGAGCATTACCCTAAACTCCCCCCCACACGCGCAACAACCTTGGACCTTATTGTGATAATTAACAAACAACCCTTTGCACTTAGAAGATATAAATTGAATGCGCTATCATTAACCTCTGCCTCATACTACCATAAATACAATTAGACCTTACACCCTCCCCTAGTGAGCCCTATCACTGACTCCTCCACGTGCACCGAGACCCTGGACTATACTAATTCTGTACACTACGCCTTGAGTGTTATCCCACGTACATACTACTGTAGTATCCTGTGAGATACTGAGAATCTAGATATGAGAGTTTGTAATTGACCAAATATTGTGCTGTATCATCTGTTGTTGTCCCTTGTCTGACTTAAGTAAAACACGTGTAAAGGTTATTGCCTGAAGTTTTTGTGTCCTGCATTTCTCTTATTTGTCCTAAGCCCCGGTCTCGAAAGAGGATCCTGCTACACGTTAGGTGTTCTAGGAGCGAGAAGTCGAGCCCTAAACACCTAGCATTACACTGGTGGACAGCGGTGGTTCTTGACCCGGGCGTACGAGAGAGGTAGTGAAGAAATATCGGCAAAATGGCAACAAAACCACACGTGCAATTGCCCCAGTTTGACCCCGACCAGTATGATGTACACACATATCTGGCGATTATCAAGCCCTTACTAGACATTGGTTTTGATAATGACCAACAAAAAATCACAGTCACACTCCCACTACTGGGCAAAGCGGCGTCGAACATAGCACCAAAAATCGTCCCGGAGCTCACCTGGCAGAACTTCACAAAGTTTGCATTTGAGGCCATCACCCCATCACTAGGGAAAGTGGTGGCGCTATCCGCACTGGATAGTCTTACATTTGACGGGTATTTGCATAATACCCCAATTCAGGCAAGACGCCTAGTGACCACTGCCTACCCGGAGGCAGATGAGGAAAACCGGGATCAACACACTTTTAACACTCTTCTGGGAGTGCTTCCCAGTGTCGTAAAACAACACTTTACTATCCATGACTCGACTGGAGACATAGAGATATCCAGCTTATTCGATGCCTCCTGACTGCCCGGCCGACACCCCAGCAGATCAATGTGGTGAAAAAGTTTCCCACACAGACTCCGGCTCCCTCAGTCAAGCCACGTCCACCCATGCCTCACACCAGCCCCACCCCAGCGCCGATCCCGCCTAGAGCACACCCCATGCGCTAGCGCCCCGCCCCCCCCAGGGAAAATCCTAACCTGATTCTGGTGAATCCTTGGGAATTCACAGCCTGCAGCTCCTGGTGTCCCCTGCATGACATACGGGACCAGCTAAAGGCTGCACGCCGCAAGCCCATTACCTAAATTCATGCAAAGTGTCCTCGCTGGAGGACGAGGCCCTCGAGGACGAACTGGCAACCATAGAGGAGACCGACCCTGGGGAACAGGAGCAGGAGCAGGAAGGAGGAGGCCTCTGGCAGCTGGATTTTTAGGCCCACCCCTGCACCAACCCACGATGACGGGGGCCATTACCCCCAAATATCGTTCCCCAGTGTACCACAAGATGAAACTAAACAGCGTGAAGGCTAGACTGCTAGTCGATACAGGAGCAGCCAGATCCTGCCTTTACAGCCACTACTTCTCCCACCACAGATCGACCTTTGGCCCACTCCGCCTGACAGCCACTTACCTTGTGGACACGGGGGATGGCCCCCTGCCCATCTGTGGGGAGACACGGGCCGTACGGGTCAATACCCACCAACCGGTGTCGACCCAGCACCAGTTCATAGTTTCTGACTCCTCCTGCCAGAGCTACGACAGGTACTTGGGACTAGACTTATTCTAGAAGCTGGGAGCTGCTACAGACTGCCGCTACCAGCAGCTCCAGTTCGGCGTCCCGCCCAACCCCGCCCGGGCCGTCTGCACCTGTACGCCACGGCCCCGGCTGGAAGACTCACCAGCTCGCTCCCTCCCTCCCCCATCCCCCTCTTTCTTCCTCCCCCCATGCCCCCCACCACCCCTCCTCCCTCATTCCCCGCCCCAGTTTCTGCCGCCGTTATCATTCCCCCCCATCATGAGGCCTGGGTGCCCCTCAACTGGCCCTCTGGCCCCTCTGTCTTATTCTCCCCCCTCCTGCCACGGGGAGCCCTTTTGGCCTGCCTCTTGTCTCCCACTTTCCTTCCTCCACACCACACGGCAGTCCGCATCGCCAACCTCGCCCCTTCCCCCCTCACCCTCCCGAAAGGGCTCATAATCGGAGAGATGGAAGAAGCTGAGCCATTTGCCCCGTCCCTCTCCCATTCCCTCACCCCCCTGCCACCCATCCCTGACCATCTCACTGCTCAGCAGTCAGACACCCTACACCGCCTTCTCCTGGATTTCCAGGATTTGTTCGCAGCAGGACCAGCAGACATAGGGCACATCACTTACCTGTCGCACGAAATTCATACGACGGGCCCCCCAATTTGACAACCCTCCCGGCGGAAGAACCCCATACAACGGGAAGAAGAGGACCGTCAAGTGCAGGAAATGATAGAGGCCGGTGTCATTTCCCCCTCCACCAGCCCCTGGTCCTCCCTTATCGTCCTAGTGAAAAAGAAGGCTGGCACGATGCGATTTTGCATTGACTATCGCCGCCTTAACAATGTCACCATCAAGGACGCCTCACCCCTACCCCAAATCGACGATTCCTTAGATTCCCTTTACAGAACGTCCTGGTTCTTCACTCTGGACCTCCAGTCTGGATATTGGCAAGTCCCCATGCGCCAAGAAGACCGAGTCAAAACGGCCTTCTCAACAAGTAACGGCAAGCATTATGAATTTAATGTCTTGCCGTTCGGACTTTGCAACCACCCCGCCACCTTCTCCAGTCTGATAGAATCTGTCCTCAGCGGCCCGACGTGGAAAATATGCTTAGCATATTTAGACGACGTCATTGTCTTTAGCCGGGCCTGGGCCGACCACCTGCAGTGCCCCCGCCGAGTTTTCACCAGAATTCGCCAGGCAGGCCTTAAACTCCGCCCCTCTAAGTGTGTCCTGGCCGCTCAGACCGTCTTGTTCTTGGGACACGTTATCTCTCAGGCAGGAATCACCCCTGACCCCGACAAGCTACGCACCATTGTGGACATACCCCCGCCACAGGACGTCCATGGCATCCGTGCCTTCCTAGGATTGACATCCTACTACCGCCGGTTCGTAAAGGGGTTGGCCCACATCGCCAAACCTTTCCATGACCTGACCCGAAAAGGAAAACCATTCATCTGGACGGAGGAAAGACGAGCTGCTTTTCAGCAGTTGAAAGACAAACTCGTCTCTGCCCCCATTATAGCCTTCCCTGATTATGCCCTCCTTTTCCGCCTCTACATCAATGTTTCCCTCTCTGCCATAGGCGCCGTATTAGCACAAGTTCAGGAGGGCCGCAACCACATCATCGCCTGCACCAGCTGTACCCTGAACCAGGCAGAAAAGAACTATGCCGCCACTAAACGGGAATACCTAGGGATAGTATGGGCCCTCCAGCATTTCAGGGCATATCTATCTCAGGTCACCATCATCACGGACCACAAGTCCCTTCAGTGGTTACGTCAATCGGATTCCCACAATGCCCAACTCATCAGGTGGTGCGAGACCTTAGAAGAATTCAATTATGAAATCTCCTACAGACCAGGCAAGCTCCACACCAACGCAGACGCACTTTCCTGGTTCCCCATCCACACTATCCAGCCCGAAACCGACCTCCTGCAGCAGTGGCACTGTAAGGAGCGACTCCTGTGGATTCCCCCCCACTTATTCAAAAAGCTACTCCGGCAGGGTGACCACCTCCTTACCCCCTCCGGTCATATAATCCTGGCCCCTGACACCGCCCTCGACGCCTTACGCCACCCCCACGCCCATAATGGCATCCACCTGGGTACCAAAAAGCTGCTACAGTGTTCAATGACATGTACTGGGCACCAAACCCCTCCACTCTCGCCAAGGAAATTATTCAAAGTTGCCGCGCCTGTGGGCTCAGAAAAGACATCAAACGGACGGCAGGACATTCGGGTCGCATCACTGCCCACAAACCCTGGCAACTTTTAGCAATCGACGTAGTGGGGCCTCTTCCCCCAAAATCGGGTTACAAGTACGTGATCACGTTTGTGGACACTTATTCCAAATTCGTCGTAGCCTGCCCAGCCAAGGAACATCATGGCGTCATCATAGCAGACGCCCTACTCCAACACATCTTCCCCTACTTTGGCATTCCCCAGGCCATCCATTCAGACAACGCCCCCGAGTTCACAGGCAAAGTCTAGGAGGAACTCACAAAAATTTTTGGATACAGTATCTCCCACTCATCCCCCTACTGGCCACAAGGAAAAGCAGTGTGCGAGCGCAGCCATCGCTCCCTCATGAACCAACTCCACGCACGTATTGAGGCCGCTAGAAATGACGACTGGCCTGCTCACGTCAAAATTGTCCAATGAGGCTTCAATTCGTGCCCCAGAGAAGACAGAGTTTCGCCCTATGAGGGGATCTTCGGTGAGGCACCCCTCCTACTACCCCTTCGGCAGCACCTGCAACCACCCACCTCCGCTCCAACTACAGACCTGCTACACCACCTTAAGAGCTGCTTGGTGCACCTGCAGAGTAACCTGGACCTCAGCCCTGACACAGCATCCAACCCCTACCGTCCTGGCGACACCGTCGTGGTTGCTCAACTCCCCACCCTGCACAAAGACGCCCCCTGCTTCACGGGGCCCCACACTATCACCTGCGTCCCCAACCCTTACCAAGTTACTGTGGATTACCACGGTGCCCCTTGCACTCTCCGGAATCGCCACATACATCCCTTCTGTGCCCAGGCCCCTGCTGCCCCAGACCCACGCCCCATCCCTCCTCCTGCCCTGGCGCCACTCCCACCTTCCACATACGAGTGCTATATTCTCCTCCCCCTCTCCCTCCCCCTCCACTCCCCCTACCATCTCTGCCTCCCCGGCCGCTACCCCACCTCGCATCTCACCTGACAGCTCACCTGCACTGCCACCCTCCCACCACTCTCCTTCACCACCTCCTCCCGTCACCCCCTCCACGCCCAGGTCCACGTGTCCCGCCCATGCCAGCACACCACCACTGCCCCCGACCACCACCACCCCCGACCACCACCACCCCCGACCACCACCACCCCCGACCACCGAGCACCCCCTCCCACCAACCATCCCTACACACACCCACGCCCACCTTCTCACACCACACCTCACCAACACCACGCCCAACGGCACACATCTCCCACCCCCGCCCACCATTCACACCCACCTCCCCGCCCACACCTACCCTCAAAACTACCACCACCTGCTCTGGCCGCCTTTCATGCCCACCCGTCTGATACACTCATTCTCCCACCCCACCTGCTTCCCCGCAACTTCACACTGTCATGATACACCAGGCCCAAATCCCAGCCAACTATACTCCACAGAGACCCTACGCCGCATTACCCCGGCACAAAACCCAGCTCCTGCCTTCAGTCACTAGCATGCAGCACCACACCACACCACCAGCAACAACCACGACGATGTGTATCAGACGAGCTGTATGGTCACCTGCCCTCGGTAGGAATTGCAGGCTCCGAGGGCCGCACCACCTACTCCACATCCTCTGCTCCTCCCCCACTGCCTTCACCCTCTTCCTCACATGTGATGTGGAACAGGAGGAGAACCTCACCACCACTACCTGGCAAGCCCTCCTCAAGCACCTCCAACTTGCCTGTGACAACCATGACACTCACATTTACCACCTCTAGTCACGGGGACGTGAATTTTTCCAGGTGGACGGTGGTGAAATACAGCATAGTGTCCCCGGGAGTGCTCAATCCCTCACACCAGAGATTCAGCGTAGTGCCCCCAGAAACTCACTGACACCCCCACGAGGACCCCACGGAGGAGCGGCAGCAGCACACTGAGACTCAGTGTGATAACGGCACAAGCCAGCCCAGGCCGTATGCCCCTATAATCCAGAGCCGCCTCGCCATCACCATAGCAGGAATCCAGCACTACCTTCCGGGCGAGGTTCCACCAAACCATCTCGGGGTGGAGCTGTCTGTCCAGCTCCGATCAGTGCCCCTCAGGAGTTGGCCTGTAGCCACTCCCGCCTTCTACAGGAGTGTGCCAGTAGCCTCTCCGAAGGTGTCTTCCCTCTTGGGACAGCCAATAGCCGCCCGCCCCTCGTAAAGGAATCGGCCCAACGCCGACCTGAGGGTAATCAGGAGACGGCCGGTAGCCACTCCCGCCTTTGTCAGAAGGTGTCCTTCCGGAGTCGGCCTGTAGCCACTCCCCACCCCTCCTGTAGGAGTCGGCCTGTAGCCACTCCCGCCTTCATCAGACGGCCGGTAGCCGCTCCGAAGGTGTTCCGAGGTGCGCTGGTTCCTATTCCCCCTTTCAGGCCACGGGCAGTAGCCGGGCCTCGGTGCCTTATAGTCGCGCCCCTGGGAAGCCATGGCCAGTAGCCGGGCCCCACAACCGGAAACAGTCGAGAGCAGTCCTGCTGCCCCAGCTTGAGACAAGTGTCCTGTCCCCCGACGCAGTGGACGTGGGAGAGTACTGGAGAGGCCCTATTGCTTCCCGTGGCATCTGCTCCCTACGCCTGGCCCTGGAGAAAACCCACCTGACGGACCCTGACGTAGACTGGTGCCGCAGCCCCTCCCTGACAGCGCCACCTGGCTCTGGGGGCCGCAGCCCTTGGGAACTCCAGGCCCTCCCCAGAACTCCCGGGCGGGACCTCCCTATGCCCCGACGGTGGAAGACCTCCAATTCCGGCCGAGACTTGACTACGAGGTTCAGGGAGTTGTTCCGCCCCAGTCCTGAGGGCCATACCCCCGTTCCCAGCCCAGAGAAATCGGGCCCCTTCGCCACCTACAGCCCCGGACGAGAGAAGACGCCCCTGCGCGCCTTCCAGTGCCCTCTCGGCACGACCTCCTTTGTCGGTGCCCCTGGCCCGACGGAACTGTCACCAGCTTATCTCCCCGCCGCACCCACCGCCAGTAACTTGTGAGACAGTGATTGTGCCCTAAGTACAGAGAAACAGTGACAAAGTGATAGTGTACTTTCCCAGCACCAGACCAAGTGTTTACGTGATAGGGAAATAATGGCCTAATGTACAACAGGGCAGAATAGTTAACAATTCCTGTGAAATCCAAGTGATAGTGCATAAGACTCATGTATGATTCCCTTCACGTTATGATCAGTGTAACGTCCAAGCCAGGAACTCACATTAGTAATTTATTCAAATGTCCCTTGCTCTTAGAAAGTAATAAATCGAAAATGCTATCAATACCCTCCACTTCATATTACTATAAACATAATTAGACCCCAGTGCCTTACACCGTCCCCTAGTGTGCATTACCCTAAACTCCCCCCCACACGCCCAACAACCTTGGACCACATTGTGATAATTAACAAACAACCCTTTGCACTTAGAAGATATAAATTGAACGCGCTATCATTAACCTCTGCCTCATACTACTATAAATATAATTAGACCTTACACCCTCCCCTAGTGAGCCCTATCACTCACTCGTCCACTTGCACCGAGACTCTGGACTATACTAATTCTGTACACTACGCCTTGAGTATTATCCCACGTACATACTACTGTAGTATCCTGTGAGATACTGAGAATCTAGATATAAGAGTTTGTAACTGACCAAGTATTGTCCTGTATCATCTGCTGTTGTCCCTTGTCTGACTAAGTAATACACGTGTAAAGGTTATTACCTGAAGTTTTTGTGCCCTGCCTCTCTCTTATAAGTCCTAAGCCCTGGTGTCAAAAGAGGACCCCGCTACATGTTAGGTGTTCTAGGAGCGAGAAGTCAAGCCCTAAACACCTAGCATTACAGTGTTGTTTACATATTTCTTGTAAAATTTCAGAGTTAAATTCACCACCATTGTTGCTTATTAGCACCTTTGGTATGTTAAACCTAGAGATTACACTGTAATGCAAGGTGTTTTAAGTTCAGCTTCCCGCACTTAAAGCATCTAACGTGTAGCGGGGTCCTCTTTCGAGACCGAGGCTTAGACAAATAGGAGAGAGGCAAGACACAAAAACTCAGGCAATAATCTTACACGTGTATTACTCAGTCAGAGAAGGAAAACAGCAGATGTTACAGACATGATATTCTGGGTGATCATAAACTCTTATAACTAGATAGTAAAATACGTGCCTCCGCCGCCGGGCCCTCCACCCCTCCACCCCCCACCCTGCTGCGGAGGCGCAGCCCTACCCCCACCCCAGGAGGACACCACGGCGGGCCAGGTCAGTGCAAGACTGGCCCAAAGTGAGAAGGGTGCTGGGGCCCCCCTACCTTGAGCCCCTCTTCCCCTCAACCTACCCAACTGCGACAACGCAGGAATGAGAGACGACCTCACGGACGGAGCAGCCCTCACCAGCATTGGGGTGGGACTGCTCCAGATACTGTCCCAAGCAACACTGTGGTAACGGCCACCATATGTACTGGAGAGGGAGCAGCCACCGTACACCCCTCAGTTGCTTCCCCCTGTAGCGCCACGGTAATGGCCACCGTACGTACTGGGAAGGGAGCGGCCACCGTATGCCCCTAAGCTACAGCCACATCTGGAGACCGCCTTGGTGTGCTAGCTATTGAGCACGCACTGACTGGCAAAGGCAGGAGGAGTGGAACCGCGACAACGGCCACCGTATGTGTTGGGGAGGGAACGGCCACCATACATTCCTCATCTGCCTCTTCCTCCTTCGGGAGCAACACCGCGGTAATAGCCACAGTACATACCGTGGAAGGAACGGCCACCGTATGTCCTTCTGCTGCTGCCCTTAGAGACTGTGGAACCGCAACAATGGCCACCATACGTGTTGGGGAAGGAGCGGCCACTGTACGCCCTTCGTCTGCAGTCTCGAGGGTTCTCCCGGAGGGGAAGGTCCCTTGCATGGCCAGCTTACTACCCCTCGGCTACATGGGACGCCCTTTGTTCTCTCCCTCCAGGTGTGGTTCCCTGGAGTGCTGCCATTCCAGGAGTGGTGGTGAGGTCCAGTTCCTGCCTTGCAGCTGACCCCTGACTGACACCCCGCAGAAGAGGTGCCGCAGTCTGTTCCTGATGGCATCCCACTCTGTAGGCGACCGCAGCACCAGGCCTCCCAGGGCCAGCCAGCGGACCCTAAGGCGGGACCGCTCAGGCCCCACTCCCTGTCAGCCCTCCTCCTGGACTAAGAGGCGGCAGGCCCGACTCCTGAAGCTGTTTGGCCCCAGTCCCGAGGGCCAGCTATCAGGTCAAGGTCCCCAGACAGAAGGGCCTTCCAGCACCCCAGCTAAGAAATACGCCCGGGCAGTGACGCCCCCGAGAGCTGTGCATTGTCTCCTGCAGGAGAGCTCTCCCGAGGGGCCCCCCCTCCCAAGCCCGGGCGCCACCTCCGCTAACCACAGGAATAAAGCGGCCTAGTGACGACGTCTCCCACCTCTCAAGTCGTGTCAGGAACTAGGTGAATGTGACGGTAGTGAAACAGTAATAATATACTAGAAAGTGACGATCAGTGCATATAAACACAAGGGCAGAAACCTATGGTCAGTGAATACGAATAGCGAGATGAATGTGGTATACCAAAGTACTGTGCCTATACCCAGGCCCTACGGAACCAGGGAGACGTATCAGTGGCGCCCTGAGATTAACCAAAGACCAGCCAGTGAAGACAGAACCAGTAAACAGTGTCGCATCGGCTAAGTGACAACATTCCCGTGTGCCACGACTTGGGTACAGACAGGGCGCCCATGTAATGTGTATAGTAATACTGACCAACCTGGCACTTCACTCCACCCACGTATAGTATATCCTGTCGAGCATATTAAGTGACAATTGTGCCTTAGCTCCAACACCTACATTGTGCCCTAGTGACTTGTAATATCTATGTATGCTGATGTGATTGTACTTTGCCCCTGACATCATTACTGTGCTTGTGGGCACATTATACTTGTAATAACAACTCTGTCACCCCGTCCATTCTATATCCAGTGTATCTTTTTTTTTGTATTGTGAGGAGTTCGAATTAAGACAATAGATGTGCTAAGGTATACTGCCGAGTTTTTATGCCCTGTTCCTTTGTAAGTGCTTTACTTCCGGTCTAGAAAGAGGACCCTGCTCAGTTGCGGGCGTTTTTAGGACGAGAGGTCGGACTTAAAACACCCAGCATAACACTGGTGGCAAGCGGAGGTTCTGGATCCGATTAAAGCACTGAGGAACAGAAAGGGAAACATTGCACAATGGCAGCCAAACCTCACATCGAATTGCCAAGGTTCAGCCCTGAACAATCGACATTGATGTCTACTTGGATATGGTTAAACCTCTACTAGACATTGGGTTTGACAGCGACAGAGAGAAAATTGCCATCACACTACCTAACCTGGGCAAAATTGTTGCTGCTATAGCCACAAAAATCGTCCCCGAATTGACATGGGACCAATTCTCACATATTGTGAAACAGGCTGTCACGCCTTCACGGGGTAGAGTTGTCGCCCTTTCACAACTCGACGCCCTAACACACGACGGCAGCCTGGACGACACTTTCGTCCAGGTACGGGGACTCGTCACCGCCGCCTATCCCGAAGCAACCACAGCCATTCGGGACCAACATACCCTTCAACACCCTACTGAGAATCCTCCCGAGCACCAGTCAGGGAACATTTCACTATATATGACCCCTCGGGAGACATGGACCGCGACCTGTAACTAGTACGACGCCTCCTTGCCGCCTGCCCCACAACCCAGCCTATCCATGCTGTAAGCAAATTCCCCACGACCAAGGCAGCGCCACCCAAGCCACAGCCGGCCCTCGCACAACCTACTTTGGAGCCGTCACCTGCCATACCTAGGGCCCACCCCCAGAAGAAACGCCCTAACCCCAGGGAAAACTTCAATCTCATTTCTATCAACCACTGGAATGTACAGCCTGCAGTCACAGCTGCCCGCTACATGACATCCGAGAGCAGCTGAAAGCAAATCGATGCAAGGCGTCCACACAAGGGCGCTGCAAGGTGTCCTCCCTGGAAGACAACGCCCCACAAGACGATGCTCCACCCATAATGAACCCAGACCCAGGGGATGAGGAACCCGACGAGGAAAGTAACGTACAGCAGATGGATTTTTAGGCCCGCCCCTGCATCTCCCCACGGTGGCGGGAGCCACTTCACATAAGTACAGACCCCCAGTCTACAAAAAAATACGGCTGAATGGGGTCAAGGTTACTGGTGGACACAGGAGCTGCCAGATCCTGCCTCTTCTCACATTTTTATTCCCGCCACAGCTCCGCCTCCAGCCTCATTCTCTCCACCTCAGCCAACCTCGTAGACACGGGGGATGGCTCCCTCCCTATCCGTGAAGAAACCCGGGACCTGCGGACTGAAACCCACCAGCAAGTCACCACAAGACATCCCTTCATCATTTTCGATTCTACCTGCCATGCGTATGACGGCTACCTGGGGCTGGACCTCCTGCAAAAGCTGCATGCAAACATCGACTGCTACAAGCCCCGCCTTCACTTCCGTCCAGCCCCTATCCCCTCCAAAATCTCCCTAACCATTCACGCACCGTGTGCACACCCTCAGCTCATACACCATCCACCACTGACCACCCTCTACCTCTCTGCACATGCATCACACCCCTCCCATCACCCACCACCTCACCTTCTCACCTCCACCCCTCATGCTCTCCCTCACCTATACCACCTACCCCCCCGACGTTTTCTGGCACCATTGCTTCCGCTGTTACCATTCCACCCCACCATGAGGCTTTGTTACAACTAAACAGACCCTCTGGTACCACCGTCCTCTTTCCCCCACCCTACCACCCGGACCCCTTTTGTCGTGTTTAGTTTCTCCCACGTTCCTTCCTCCCCATGTCCGAGTGGTACAAATCGCCAACCTCACTGCCACACCACTTACCCCTCCACGAGGACTAATAATAGGTGACATGAAGGAGGCCGAGCCCTGTGAAACACCACCATCTTCCCACCCCACTCTGCCTACTCTACCTTCTCACCTCTCCACCTCCCAAACTAACAGCGTCCAACAACTGCTCCTGGACTTCCAAGACCTCTTCTCATCCGGCCCAGCAGACATCGGCCACACCACCTACCTCAACCACGAAATCCACACCACAGGACCACCCACCCGCCAACCCTCATGACGCAAGAACCCTAAACAACGGGCAGAGGAAGACCGGCTGGTCCAGGACATGCTCAATGCCAGCGTTATTTCCAACTCCACCAGCCCCTGGTCCTCCCCCATCGTACTGGTTAGAAAAAAGGATGGCACCATGCGGTTCTGTGTTGATTACCGTAAACTAAATGATGTCACCACCAACGACGCCATGCCCCTACCCAGAATTGACGATTCCCTCGACTCACTACATGGTTTGTCATGGTTTTCCACCCTCGACCTGCAATCGGGGTACTTGCAAGTCCCCGTCCACCCAGAGGACAAAGAAAAAACTGCTTTCATCTCCAATGGCAAGCACTATAAATTTAACGTCCTCCCCTTCGGACTATGCAATGCCCCAGCCACATTCTCCTGCCTCATGAAGTCGGTCCTAAGCGGCCTGACCTGGGAGATCTGCCTGGCGTATCTCGATGACGTAATAGTATTCAGCCGTACCTGGGCTGACCACCTCCACTGCCTCAAACAGGTCTTCATACGAATACGCTAGGCCGGACTTAAACTAAAACCCCCTAAATGCGTCTTAGCAGAAAGATCCGTCTCCTTCCTAGGACATGTGATCGGAGCCGAGGGCATCTTCCTTGCTCCTGACAAACTGCGTGCCATAGCCGATCTCCTCCTACCTAAGGACGTCACGAAACGTGCGCCTTCCTCGGAATGACCTCGTACTACTGGCATTTCATCATAGGCTTCGCCGACATCGCCAAACCATTACAAGACCTAACAAAGAATGGCGAACCTTTTGTGTGGACAGACACCAGAATAGCAGCGTTCAACACCCTCAAAACCAAACTCATCTCAGCCCCGACTGTAGCTTTCCCAGACTACAACCTCCCGCTCCGTCTTTACACCGACGTCTCCCTCATTGCCATAGGGGCTGTACTTGCTCAGGTGCAGGACGGGCGTGAACATATTATCGCCTGCACCAGCCGCACCCTCAATCAAGCAGAAAGGAATTACGCTACCACCAAGCGCGAGTGCCTGGGAATTTTTTGGGCGTTGGATTGCTTCCACTCCTACATTTCAAGCACCCATCTAGTCGTCATTACAGACCATCAATCGCTTCAATGGCTACGGCAGTCCAACACCACCAACGCCTGATTGATTCGATGGCGAGAGGCACTGGAAGAATTCGATTTCGAAATCTCTTACTGACCCGGGAAATTACACATTAATGCCAATGCCCTTTCTCGCCTCCCCATCAATTCAGTTCGCACCAAACCAGACCTCCTACAAATGTGGCACGACAAACAATGCCCCACCTGGATCCCGCCACGCACCTTCACCAAACTACACCAACACGGCGACCATCTGTTCAACTCAGATTACCACATTGTCCTCGATCCCAGCACTGCACACGATGCCATGCTCCACCTTCACGCTGACAATGACATCCACCTCGGCACAAAGAAGCTACTGCAAGTCTTCAATGACATGTATTGGATGTCGAACCCCTACATCATTGCCAAAAACATCTTTCTAATGTGCCGAGCCTGTTCCTTGGGCAAAGACATCACGTGCACACCCGGACCAGCTGGGAAGATCTCTGCACAAAAACCCTGGCAACTACTTTCGGTTGATGTGGTTGGACCCCTCACACCTAAAGCGGGTTATAAATACATCATCAACTTCGTTGGTGTATATTCCAAATTCATCATCGTCTGCCCTGCTAAAGACCATAACACCATGACAGTCGCAGATGCCTTAGTCCACCACATCTTCCCCTACTTTGGGATCCCCTAGGCCCTACATTGAGATGACACCCCGGAATTCACGGGCAAGGTCTGGGAAGAACTCGCAACATTATGCGGTTACCATATTTCACATTCCTCTCCATACTGGCCGCAGGGAAATAATTTCTGCGAGAGAAGCCATAGATCCCTCCTTAACCAGGTACGAACCCGAATCGTGCAAACAGGCAACAACGACTGGCCAGCCCATGTCAAAATTGTGCAGTGGGGCCTTAACACATGTCCCAGAGACGATGGAATAACCCCCCATGAGCGAGTCTTCGGGGGAAGCCCCGCTCCTGCTGCCCCTCTGCCAACACCTCCAACCCCCTCCCCTATCCTCCATGACCGACCCCCTACACCACCTCAAAAGGCGCCTGCACCACCTTCAATCGCAATAAGACCTACAGCCCGACACGATCCCCTCCAACCCCTACAAACCGGGAGATTCTGTTGTAGTGGCACGCCTACCAACCCCCAGCAAAACCTCTTCCCGATTCGACGGCCCTTCGATCATCATCAAAGTCCCTAACCCTTACCAAGTCATTATCCAACAGCAGGGACAGACATGCATGTACCACAACCGACACGAGCGCCCCTTCCAACCCACCAACAATAACCCTCCTCTCAACCGAGCGTCACACACCTCCCACCGTGCACAACCCACCTCAGTGCCTTCCAAGAATCACCCTCCTGATTCATACACCTACCCCTTCTCACCCCCCCCTTCTAACTCACCTACCATCACACCTCCTCCTACTACACCCTCACCTGACCAACCACCACCTTCCTCCGACCCTGATCCCACACCAACCTCACCTCTGCCTGCATCTCTTATGCCCACCCCACCTCCTCCAACCCACCACTCTCAATCACTGCCCACTACGTCCACCACCAACACCGCACCATGCCACTCGGCACCAACTCCCGCCTTCACCACCATGGAAACAACCACTACCACCGCACAGCCACGACTCCCACCACACCCCACCCGCACCCCCCCAAGCACCACCCCACGCACCACCCCACACCCCACACCACCTGCTACCTCCCCACATGCACCAACTCCACCTGCCACCCACGCCACTCATTCGTCCGCCCCTGTCCGCCCTCTACCCACTGACCATGCCCACTACACACACCATCCCATACCACCATCAACCACCGCCCACAGTCACAACAGGACGCCCACACCACCACGTGCCTCCACAGCTTCACCCCGAACACCAACCCTTACTACCATTACCACAAGATCCAGTCACCTCTCACGCCTACCGACTAGGTACACTCCTACACCCACTCCTACATCCCCTTCTTCCCCACCATCACCCACACATACCACCCATACCCCCAACACCATCCCCATCACACTCACCCTATTTCAAGCATGGTGGAAATTTCCCCATACCCAATTCCCTAGGGGGAGACCTCCTTCCCACCCAGCCCTCCCCCATAAAAAGCCCAGGACCTCACCCCTAGCCAGCATTCAGCCTTCGCCCCTGCACCAAGCACCACCACCAGAGATGAGGATCCAAAGGATAGTTTGGTGTCCCCCACACCGTCCGGCCCTCAGAATACGAGGAACCCACCAGCTCCTCCACAACCTCCGCCACACCTCACAACCTTCTACACTCCATCTCACCCTCAACCCACACCAAGAACCGAACCACGCAACACACCACTGGACCACCCTCCTCCAACACATCACACCTGCCCACCAGACATCCACCACCAGCACCCACCACCTCCAGTCACTGGGCCATGACTTTTGGACCACGGACGGTGGTAAAATATGCGCCTCCGCCGCCGGGCCCCCCACCCCGCTGCGGTGCTGCAGCCCTACCCCCACCCCAGGTGGACACCACAGCGGGCCAGGTCAATGCGAGTCTGGCCCAGAGTGAGAAGGGTGCCGGGGCGCCCCTATCTTGAGCCCCTCTTCTCCTCAACCTATCCAACTGCGACAACGCAGGAATGAGAGACGACCTCGCGGACGGAGCAGCCCTCACCAGGATCGGGGTGGGACTGCTCCAGATACAGTCCCAAGCAACACCGTGGTAATGGCCGCCGTAGATACCGGGGAGGGAGAGGCCACTGTATGCCCCTCAGTTGCTTCCCCCTGTAGTGCTGCGGTAACGGCCACCGTACGTACCGGGGAGGGAGTGGCCACCATACGTCCCTCAGCTACAGCCACATCTGGAGACCGCCTCGGTGTGCTATCTATTGAGCACACTCCTACTGGCAAAGGCAGGAGGAGTGGAACCGTGACAACGGCCACGTACGTGTCGGGGAGGGAACGGCCACCATACGTTCCTTATCTGCCTCTTCCTCCTCGGGAAGCAGCACCGTGGTAACGGCCACCGTACTTACCGGGGAAGGAACAGCCACCGTACATCCTTCTGCTGCCCTTAGAGACTGTCGAACTGCAACAACGGCCAACGTACGTGTTGAGCAATGAGCGGCCACTGTACGCCCTTCGTCTGCAGTCTCAAGGGTTCTCCCGGAGGGGAAGGTCCCTTGCGCGGCCGGCTCACTACCTCTCGGCTGCATGGGACGCCCTTTGTTCTCTCCCTCCAGGTGTGGTTCCCCGGAGGTGCTGCCATTCCAGGAGTGGTAGTGAGGTCCTGTTCCTGCCTTGCAGCCGGCCCCTGGACGACGCCGGCCCCTGACGGACGCCCTGCAGAAGAGGTGCCGCAATCTTTTCCTGATGGCGCCCCGCTCTGTAGGCGACTGCAGGACCAGGCCTCCCAGGGCCAGCCAGCGGACTCAAAGGCGGGACCACTCAGGCCCCATTCTCCATCGGCCCTGTGCCCAGAGTAAGAGGCGGCAGGCCCGACTCCTGAAGCTGTATGGCCCTAGTCCCGAGGGCCACCTATCAGGTCGAGACCCCCAGATGCAAGGGCCTTCCTGCACCCCAGCTACGAAACATGCCCAGGCAGTGACGCCCCCGAGAACTGTGCATTGTCTCCTGCAGGAGAGCTCTCCTGAGGGGCCCCCCCTCCCACGCCCGGGCTCCATTTCCGCTAACCCCAGGAATAAAGCGGCCTAGTGACGACGTCTCCCACCTCTCAAGTCATGTCAGGAACTAGGTGAATGTGACAGTGAAACAGTAATAATATACTAGAAAGTGATGATCAGTGCATATAAACACAAGGGGAGAAACCTATGGTCAGTGAACACGAATAGCAAGGCAAATGTGATATACCAAAGTACTGTGGCTATGCCCAGGCCCTACGGACCCAGGGAGACGTATCAGTGGCGCCCTGAGATTAACCAAAGACCAGCCAGTAAAGACAGAATCAGTAAACAGTGTCGCATCGGCTAAGTGACAACATTCCCGTGTGCCACGACTCGGGTACAGACAGGGCGCCCATGTAATGTGTATAGTAATACTGACCAACCTGGCACTTCACTCCACCCACGTATAGCATATCCTGTCGAGCATATTAAATGACAATTATACCTAAGCTCCAACACCTACATTGTGCCCTAGTGACTTGTAATATCTATGTATGTTGATGGGATTGTACTTTGCCCCGACATCATTACTGTGCTCGTGGGCACATTATACCTGTAATAACAACTCTGTCACCCTGTCCATTCTGTATCCAGTGTATCTTTGTTTTTGTATTGTAAGGAGTTCGAAATAAGACAATAGATGTGCTAAGGTATACTGCCGAGGTTTTATGCTCTGTTCCTTTGTGAGTGCTTTACTTCCGGTCTAGAAAGAGGACCCCACTCAGTCGCAGGCGTTTTTAGAATGAGAGGTTGGACTAAAAACACCCAGCATAACAGATAGGATGAATAGTATCTCGCAGCATGCTGTCTGGAAATATATTGAAATCAATACTCGAGGCGGAATGTTCTAAAATAGTATAGTCCAGGGTCTTTATGTGCATGGAGATGCTGGGGCTTTTTCTCACAAGAGGGGGGGGGGTGTAAGGCACTGGGGTCTAATTGTGATTATGGTAATATGAGGCAGAGTCTAATGGTAGCCTGTTCACTTTGTTATTTTCTGCTTGAGGGTCACTTTTGGTCAATTACCATCACTTGCTCCATGGCCCTGGTATTTATCTTATCACTGTATAGCCTTTCACTGTGTCTCTTTCTTTCTAACTTTTGGTCTATTACTGTAAGTTCACTATTCTGCCTCGTCACTACTGGATCACTATTATTACACAGTCACAGTCACTATGGTTCCTCTGGCGCCAAGGGTGCGGCTGAGGGGCCATGCAGCTCTGCTACTGACGGGGCTGGGTACCACCAGTAGTCTCCGTGCTCAGGGGTGTACAGGATCACACGCAGGGGCATCTGCTCTCGTCCGGGGCTATTGGTGGCGAAGGGGCCCGAACTCTCAGGGCTGGGGACAGGAGTGCGGCCCTCAAGATGGGCCGAACAATTGCCTGAATCAGTCGTTCAGGCTCCTGATGGAGGGGGAGGTATTCCGCCGTCAAGGTGTAGGGAGTTCCCGCCCAGGCGTTCTGGGGAGGGTCTGGGGTTCCCGAGGACTGCGGTCCCCAGGGCTGGGCGGCGTCGACAGGAGGGGGCTGCAGCACCGGTCTGCGTCAGGATCCGTCAGGTGGGTCTCTCCAGAGCCAGTCATAGGGAGTGGAGGCCAGGGGAGACTATAGGGCCTCTCCAATACTCCTCTACACCCTCTGTGCTGGGGGTAGGGGAACAGGCGTCAAGCTTAGGCGGCAGGGTGGCTCTTGGCCACTTCCTGCCGTAGGGCCTGGCTACTGGCCGTGGCTTCCTAGAGGCGTGGCTACTGGCCGCCAAGGCCCGGCTACTGGCCGTGGCCTGAGAGGGTGAATGCCAGCAAACCCAGGTACACCTTCGGATCGGCTACAGCCTGTCTGACGAAGGCAGGAGCTGCTACAGGCCGACTCTTGCAGGAGGAGTGTAAAGCGGCTACAGACCGTCTCAAGGGGAACACCTTCAGAGCAGCTACAGGCCGTCTCAAGGGGAACACCTTCAGAGCAGCTACAGGCCGTCTCAAGGGGAACACCTTCAGAGCAGCTACAGGCCGTCTCAAGGGGAACACCTTCAGAGCAGCTACAGGCCGTCTCAAGGGGAACACCTTCAGAGCAGCTACAGGCCGTCTGACGAAGGCAGGAGTGGCTACAGGCTGTCTCAAGGGGAACACCTTCAGAGCAGCTACAGGCCGTCTCAAGGGGAACACCTTCAGAGCAGCTACAGGCCGTCTGACGAAGGCAGGAGTGGCTACAGGCTGTCTCAAGGGGAACACCTTCAGAGCAGCTACAGGCCATCTGATGAAGGCGGAAGCGGCTACAGGCCGTCTCCTCATTATCCTCAGAGTGGCTACAGGCCGTCTCCTCATTACCCTCAGAGCGGCTACAGGCCGTCCCTGGGGGAATGCCTTTGGAGCGGCTACCAGCCGGCTGACGAAAGTGGGAGCGGCTACAGGCCGACTCCTTCAGGAGGGGTTTGGAGCAGCTACAGGATTCTCAAGGGGAACACCTTCGGAGCGGCTACAGGCCGCCTGATGAAGGTGGGAGCGGCTACAGGCCGTCTCCTCAATACCCTCAGAGCGGCTACAGGCTGTCTGATGAAGGCAGGAGTGGCTACAGGCCGTCTCTGGGGGAATGCCTTCGGAGCAGCTTCAGGCCATCTGACGAAGGTGGGAGTGGCTACAGGCCGACTCCTGCAGGAGGGGTTTGGAGCGGCTACAGGCCGTCTCCGGAAGAACACCTTCAGAGCGACCACAGGTCGTCTCTTGGTGAAGGTGGAAGCGGCTACAGGTTGTCTCCTTATTACCCTTAGGATGGTTACTGGCCGCTTCCTTAGCGAGGGGCAAGCGGCTGCTGGCCGTCTCAAAGAGGAAGACACCTTCAGAGCGGCTACAGGCCGTCTCCTGAGGAAGGCAGAAGCGGCTACAGGCCGTCTCCTTTGGGGTGCTGGCAGGAGCTGGATAGGCAGCTCTACCCCTTAGCTGGTTGGTGAAAGCTCGCCCGTAAGGTGGTGCAGTATTCCTGCTATGGCGATGGCAGGGTCATAGGGGCACGCGGCCCGGGCTGACTTAGGCCGTTGTCGCACTGACTACTGGTGTGCTGCTGCTGCTCCTCCGTGGGCTCCTTGTGGGGCTGTCCAGGAGTTCCTCGGGGCACTGTGCTGTATTCCTTGTGGGGGTGGCTGGGTGCTCCAGGGGACACTGTGCTCCATATTACCACCGTCCGCTGGGAAAAAGTCACGTCCCCGTGACTGGAGGTGGTAGATTTGCGTATCGTGGGTGGCGTAGATTGGCTGTAGATGTTGGAGGAGGGCGTGTCAGGCTGTGCTGGTGGTGTTCTCGTCCTGCTCTGCGTCACAGGTGAGGAAGAGGGTGGACGTGGCAGTGGAGGAGTAGAGGAGCTGGAGGAGGTGGTGTGGTCCTCGGACTCGGTTGTGCCCGAGTGATGGCGCCCATACAGCTCGTCGTATCCTCATGTTGGAAGTTGTTGCCCGTGGTGTGGTGTGGTGCTGAATGCTTGAGACGGAAGGTAGGAGTCGGGTTTTGTGCTGGGGTAATGCGGCGTAGTGTCTCTGGGGAGTATAGATGGCTGGGATTTGGGCTTGATGTAGCATGAGGGTGAGATGGTTTAGGGCAGGGGTGGGAGTGTGCTTTTGCGGCGAAGCGGATGGGGTGGGGGAGTCTGCGTATCGGACGGGTGGGTGGGAGAGGCGGCCGGAATGGGTGGTGGTTGTTTTGAGAGTTGGTGTAGGTGGTGATGTGGGTGTGCGGGGTTGGCATTGGCGTGAGGCACGTGGGGCACTTGTAATTGGGTAGGGGGTGGTTGAGGTTGGGCGTGGGGAGTTAGGAGTGGGGGTGTGGAGGTGCGGTGGGTCAGAGGGGGTGGGGGCAGCGGTGGGTAAGGGCGGAGGTGGAGGTGTGGGGGTGAGGGTGGGACACATGGTGCAGGGTGCGGGACAGGGGGTGGTGGGTAGGGAGGGGGTGGAGGAGCGGCCAGGTGTTGGTGGTACCGGTGAGCTGTCAGGTGAAGTGTGAAGCGGTGTGGCAGCTATGGAGGCAGAAGTGGTAGGGGAGGGGGACGGGGAGGGAGATGGGGAGGAGGAGATGTAGCATTCGTAGGTAGGAAGGGGGGTGGCGCCGGGCTAGGGGGTGGAACGGGGTGTGGGGGTGGGGCAGTGGGGGTAGGAGCACAGAAGGGGCGTATGTGCAGGTTTCAAAGGGTGCGAGGGGCGCCGTGGTAGTCAACAGTGACTTGATAGGGGTTGGGGACGCACGTGATGGTGTGGGGTCCTGTGAAGTGGGGTGCGAGGTTGTGAGGGGTGGGGAGCTAGGTGATCATGACAGTGTTGCCTGGCTTGTAGGGGTTAGATGCTGTGTTGGGGCCGAGGTCTAAGGTGTGTTGGAGGTGGGTCAGACGGCACTTGAGGTGGTGTAGGGGGTCCGTCGTGGGAGCAGAAGTGGGCAGTTGCAGATGCTGCTGAAGGGGCAGCAGGAGGGGCGTCTCTCCGAATATTCGCTCATATAGTGAAATTCCATCCTCACAGGACCAGGAGTTGATGCCCCATTGTACGATTTTTACGTGGGTGGGCCAGTCATCGTCCTTAGTGGCTACTATTCATGTGCGGAGCTGGTTCATGAGGGTACGATGGCTGTGCTCGCACACTGCATTTCCCTGTGGCCAGTAGGGGGAGGATTGGGAGATGTTGTACCCGAAAATATTGGCTAGCTTCTCGCAGGTCTTACTGGTGAATTTGGGCACGTTGTCCAAGTGGATCGCTTGGGGAATGCCAAAGTAGGGGAAACGTGCCAAAGAAGGGCGTCGGCTACTGCGACGGCGTGGTGTTCCTTTGCTGGGCAGGCCACGACGAACTTGGAATACGTGTCTATGAACGTGATGACGTATCTATAGCCCAATTTTGGAGGCAGAGGCCCTACTACATCAATTGCTATCAGCTGCCAGGGTTTGTGGGCGGTGATACGGCCCGAGGGTCCTGCAGTAAGTGTGATGTCTTTACCAAGGGTGCAAGTGCGAAAGCTTTGGATGATTTCTTTGGTGAGGGCAGAAGGGTTTGGTGCCCAGTAGGCATCGTTGAAAACTTGCAGCAGTTTTTTTGTACCCAGGTTAATACCATTGTGGGTGTGAAGGTGTCATAGGGCATCGAGGGCGGTGTCAGGGGCCAGGAGAATATGACCGGAGGGGGTCAGAAGGTGGTCGCCCTGCCAATACAGCTTTTTGAAAAGGTGGTGAGGAATCCATGGGAGACGCTCCTTGCGGTGCCACTGTTGAAGGAGGTCAGGTTCCGGTTGGGCAGCATGGATGGGGAGCTGAGAGAGGGCATCCGCGTTGATACGGAGTTTGCTGGGTTGGTATGAGATTTCGTAATTGAATTCCTCCAGGGTTTCTCGCCATCTGATGAGTCGGGTGTTGTGGGTGTCGGACTGTCATAACCACTAGAGGGACTGCTGGTCAGTAATGATGGTGACTTGGGTCCTGGAGAGATATGCTGGGAAGTGTTCGAGTGTCCAAATTATGCCCAAGCATTCTCACTTGATGGCAGCATAATTTTTCCCCGCCTGATTCAGGGTACGGCTGGCACAGGCGATGATGTGCTCACAGCCCTCTTGGACTTGGGCTCATACCGCGCCTATGGCAAGGAGAGAGACGTCAGTGTAGAGGTGGAAGGGGAGGGCGTAGTTGGGAAAAGCCATGATGGGGGCGGAAACGAGCTTGTCTTTGAGCTGCTGGAATGCTGCTTGTCTCTCGTCCGTCCAATGGAACGGTTCCCCCTTACGGTCCAGGTCGTGGAGGGGTTTGGCGATGTGGGCAAACCCTTTCACGAAACTGCGGTAATAGGACGTTAAGTCGAGGAAAGCTCGGATGCCGTGAACGTCCTGTGGTGGGGGTATGTCTGTGATAGCGCGGAGCTTGTCAGGGTCGGGAGATATTCCTGCCTGGGAGATGATGTATCCCAGGAATGAGACGGTTCTGGCGGCTAGAACGCATTTGGTGGGCCGGGGTTTGAGGCCTACCTGTTGGATCCTGGTAAAAACCTGGCGGAGGTGCTGCAGGTGGTCGGCCCAAGTTTGGCTGAAAACAATAACATCATCGAAGTACGCAAGGCATATTTCCCATGTGAGACTGCTGAGAACGGACTCCATCAGCCTGGAGAAGGTGGCGGGGGCATTGCAGAAACCGGATGGCAGGACGTTGAACTTGTAGTGTTTCCTGTTACTATTTGAGAAAGCAGTTTTTCCTCTATCTTCCAGGTGCACGGGAACCTGCCAATACCCCGACTGGAGATCCAGGGTAGAGAACCAGGATGCTCCATACAGGGAATCCAGGGAATTGTCTATGCATGGGAGTGAAGTGGCGTCTTTGGTAGTTACGTCGTTCAGTTGGCAGTAGTCGACGCAGAAACGCATCGTGCCATCTTTCTTTTTCACGAGGATGACAGGGGAGGACCAGTGGCTGGTGGAGGGGGAGACAACTCCAGCTTCTATCATCTCCTGCACCTGGCAGTCTTCCTCTTCCCGCTGCTTAGGATTCTTCCCGCTGCTTAGGATTCTTCCATCTGGAGGGCTGTCGGATCAGCGGGCCTGTCGTATGAATTTTGTGGGCCAGGTAGGTGGTGTGTCCGATGTCTGCTGGCCCTGCAGCAAACAGATCCTGGAAATCCAGGAGAAGGCAGCGTAGGGTGTCTGACTGATGGGCGGAGAGATGGTCGGGAATGGGGGGCAGGAGGGCGGGGGAGGAGGAGGAGGAAGGGGCACAGGGCTCGGCTTCCTCCATCTCTCCGATTATGAGCCCTTTAGGGAGGGTGAGGGGTGAAGGGGCAAGGTTGGTGATTCGGACCGCCATACGATGTGGGGGGAGGAAAGTCGGAGGCAAAAGGCAGGCTGAGAGGGTTCCCGGCGGCAGGAGTGGGGAGAATAGGATAGAGGGACCAGAGGGCCGGTTGAGGGGCACCGAAGCTTCATGATACGGGGGAATGGTGACAGCAGCAGAAACAGTGGCAGGAAAAGAGGGAGGGGTGGTGGGGGGAGAAGGGGGGAGGGGGAGAGAAGAGAAGGGAGGGGATGAGTCTTCCGGCCGGGGCTGTGGCGTGCAGGTGCAAACGGCCTGGGGGGGAGGTTGGGTTGTGCACGGAACTGGAGCTGTCAGTTGCGGCAGTCTATGGTGGCTCCCAGCTTCTGCAGCAGGTCCAGCCCCAGGTACCCGTCGTAATTCCGGCAGGAAGAGTCGACGATTATAAACTGGTGCTGGGTTGACACTGGTTGGTGGGTGTCGACTCTTAAGGCCCGTGTCTCCCCACGGATGGGCAGGGGGCCATCCTCCACGTCCAGAAGGTGAGTAGCTGTGGGGCGGAGTGGGCCAAAGGTCGATCTGTGGCGGGAGAAGTAGTGGCTATAAAGGCAGGATCTGGCCGCTCGCGTATCGACCAGAAGTCTGGCTTTCACCCTGTCCAGCTTCATCTTGTGGTAAACTGGGGAACGATATTTGGGGGAAATGGCCCCCACCACCATGGAATGGTGCGGGGGCGGGCCTAAAAATCCAGCTGTCTGGGGCCTCCTCCTTCTTGCTCCAGCTCCTGTTCCCCAGGGTTGGGCTCCTCCACAGGTGCAGGTTCGTCCTCTGTTGCCTCGTTCTCCGGAGAGGAGACTTTGCGTTGGCCTGGGGTGGTAGTTTTCTGATGTGCATCCTTCAACTGGTCCCGGATATTGTGCAGTGGGCACCTGGAGCTGCATGCTGAGAATTCCCAGGAATTCACTAGGATCAGGTTGGGGTTCTCCCTGTGGGCAATGCGCCGGTGTGTAGGGTGTGCCCTGGGTGAGCTAGGCACTAGGGTGGGGCTGGTACGGGGCATGGCCGGACCTGGCTTGACTGGGGGAGCTGGAATCTTGGTGGGAAACTTTTTCACTATGTTGATCTCCTGGGGTGTAGGGCGGGAGGTCAGGAGGCGCTGTATAAGTTGGATGTCTCCAGTTGGGTCATGGATCGTAAAGTGTTCTTTTACAACACTGGGGAGCACTCTCAGGCGAGTGTTAAAGGTATGTTGTTCCCGGGTTTCGTCACGTGCAGTTTGGTTGCCATTTTTCCGGTATTTCGTGACTACCTCTCTCGTATGCCCGGGTCAAGAACCACCGCTGTCCACCAGTGCAATGCTAGGTGTTTTAAATTCGGCTTCCCGCATTTAAAGCACCTAAAGTGTAGCGGGGTCCTCTTTCGAGACCGGGGCTTAGACAAATAAGAGAGAGGCAGGACACAAAAACTCAGGTAATAACCTTACACATGTATTACTCAGTCAGACAAGGGAAACAGCAGATGTTAAAGACATGATATTCTGAGTGATCATAAACTCTTATAACTAGATAGGATGAATAGTATCTCGCAGGATACTGTCTGGAAATATATTGAAAACAATACTCGAGATGGAATGTTCTAAATTAGTATAGTCCAGGGTCTTTATGCGCATGGACATGCTAGGGCTTTTTCTCAAAAGAGGGGAGGGAGTGTAAGGCACTGGGGTCTAATTGTGATTATGGTAATATGAGGCAGAGTCTAATGGTAGCATGTTCACTTCGTTATTTTCTGCTTGAAGGTCACTTTTGGTCAATTACTGTCACTTGCTCCACGGCCCTGGTATTTATCTTATCACTGTATAGCCTTTCACTGTGTCTATCTTTCTTTCCAACTTTTGGTATATTGCTGTAAGTTCACTATTCAGCCTCATCACTACTGGATCACTGTTATTACACAGTCACAGTCACTGTGGTTCCTCTGGTGCCAAGGGTGCGGCTGAGGGGCCACGCAGCTCCGCTACTGACGGGGCTGGGTACCACCAGTAGTCTCTGTGCTCAGGGGGACACGGGATCATGCACAGGGGCATCTGCTCTCCTCCGGGGCTATTGGTGGCGAAGGGGCTCGAACTCTCAGGGCTGGGGACAGGAGTGCAGCCCTCAGGACTGGGGCTGAACAAGTGCCTGAATCGGTCATTCAGGCTCCTGATGGAGTGGGAGGTCTTCCACTGTTGAAGTGTAGGGAGTTCCCGCCCAGGCGTTTTGGGGAGGGTCTGGGGTTCCCGAGGACTGCGGTCCCAAGGACTGGGTGGCCCCGACAGGATGGGGCTGCTGCACCGGTCTGCGTCATGGTCCGTCAGGTGGGTCTCCTCCAGAGCCAGTCGTAGGGAGCAGAGGCCAGGGGAGACTATAGGGCCTCTCCAATACTCCTCTACACCCTCTGTGCTGGGGTTGGGGAACAGGTGTCAAGCTTTGGCTGCGGGGCAGCTCTTGGCCACTTCCTGCCGTAGGGCCTGGCTACTGGCCGTGGCTTCCTAGAGGCGTGGCTACTGGCCGCCAAGGCCCGGCTACTGGCCGTGGCCTGAGAGGGTGAATGCTAGCAAACCCAGGTACACCTTCGGATCGGCTACAGCCTGTCTGACGAAAGCAGGAGCGGCTACAGGCCGACTCCTGCAGGAGGGGTGTAGAGCGGCTACAGGCCGTCTCAAGGGGAACACCTTTGGAACAGCTACAGGCCGTCTGACGAAGGCGGGAGTGGCTACAGGCCGTCTCCTCATTACCCTTAGAGCGGCTGCAGGCCGTCTCCTTAGTGAGGGGTGAGCGGCTACAGGCCGTCTCTGGGGGAATGCCTTCAGAGCGGCTACAGGCCGTCTGATGAAGGTGGGAGCGGCTACAGGCCGACTCCTGCAGGAGGGATTTGGAGCAGCTACAGGCCGTCTCTGGAAGAACACCTTCAGAGCTACCACAGATTGTCTCTTGGCGAAGGCAGGAGTGGCTACAGGCTGTCTCCTTATTACCCTTAGGATGGCTACTGGCCGCTTCCTTAGCGAGGGGCGAGCGGCTGCAGGCAGTCTCAAAGAGGAAGACACCTTCAGAGCGGCTACAGGCTGTCTCCTGAGGAAGGCGGGAGCAGCTACAGGCCGTCTTCTTTAGGGTGCTGGCAGTAGCTGGTTAGGCAGGTCCACCCCTTAGCTGGTTCGTGAAAGCTCACCCGGAAGGTAGTGCAGTATTCCTGCTATGGCGACAGTGGGCGGGCTCTGGGTCATAGGGGTGCGTGGCCCGGGCTGACTTAGGCCGTTGTCGCACTGAATCCCGGCGCACTGCTGCTCCTCCTCCGTGGGCTCCTTGTGGGGGTGTCCGGGAGTTCCTGGGGGCACTATGCTGTATTCCTTGTGGGGGTGGCTGGGTGCTCCAGGAGGCACTGTGCTGCATTTTATACATTATCAATGAATACCTGTGCGACTGTTTCTGCTGTTTTATCCTTACTTGGAACGAAGATCACAAATCGTGAGAAGTGATCAGTTGACTGTGATTGGTAGTTAAGGATAATTTAAGTAAATCAACTGCGACAGTGTCCCACGTTGTCTAGGTAAAGGATATTGTCCTATAGGTACATGTGATAACGTGTAACCTTTATGTTTCGCACATGACTCGCATCTGTCTATGTGATTATGTATGTCTTTGTGTAACGTTGGCCAATAATGACATCCGGGTTTGCCTGACTGTCCTGTCCTTGTCAGGATGCCCTGCATGTGGACTATCGTGTATTACCCATAAAATGTGAGATATCATTGTACTAGGAATAACTAACTGCCTAATATATTTTCTATGATTTGTTTTGTCCTGGATTTACCCTATATAAGGCATGGTTTACCACTGTGAATTGTTCACGTGGTACCTGTAACTTGGGTAATGGTACTTCATCGCCTGACTCGAGATGATATACTAGTTCAGACCATACTGGGTCCTGTCTTTGTGCCTGTGAGATTTCTTGATTTGTGGGGATCGTTTTATCGTTGTTGGAAAGTGATTCCCGTGGACTTATTGTAGCAACATTGGCTAACGAGTTTCGTGATAAGGCATCCGCCGCTAAATTTACCTTACCTTTTATGTAGTGAATATTTACATTGTAATTCTGGATTTTACATTTTCATCGTGCTCTCCTCCCAGAGAGGAGTTTTTCTTGGAACATGCCCACGAGAGGCTTGTGATCCATGTATAGGTGAATTTCGGATCCGAACACGAGGTCACAAAATTTCTGTAGAGCAAATACTACTGCTAGGGGTTCTAAGTCTGTTGTACAGTAATTTTTCTCTGCTCCTTTTGTCTACTGGCAAAAGCAGTGGGTTGGGATTTTCCTCGTTTATCCTCTTGCACCAGTACAGCACCTAAGTCTTTGAGGGATGCATCCGTGCAAATTAGAATGGTTTTGTGAAGTTAGGATAGGCCAAGCACGGGGCACATGTTATCTGTAATTCATTAAATGCTAATTTTTGTTCCTCTTCCCACTGGAATAGAGCATCCTATTTTAGTAGAATGAATAGCGGTTGTGCTATATGAGAGAAATGGTTAATAAAGGAGCGGTAATATCCTGCTTTGTCTATATTAATTGTTGGTTCTGGGAAATTCCTTACCGCCTGTATTTTGTCCTCCGACGTGTGAATACCTTGGGCATCTAGTCTGTGGCCTAAGAATTTAAGTCCTTAAAGCATTTAGACAGCTTAATTTTTAAGCCAGCATCAGCAAGCTTTTGTAGGAGCTGGTCTAGTTTTTGTAGATGTTCGTCTATACGTGGAGTAGCTATAATAATGTCATCTAGATAGACAAATATTCCTTTTCCCAGCATTCCAGACAATACGCAATTCATTAGTCTCTGAAAAGTGTCTGGTGCTGTCTTCAACCCCATGGGCATTCGTTTATACTGGTAGTGCTCTGTATTCGTGCAGAAAACAGTGTATTTGCGTGATTCTTGCTCGAGGCTAATTTGGATATAGCCATGGAGCAAATCGATTGTGGAAAATACATTATTTTCTGGTCCAATATTTTGTAAGACGTCACTTAACGATGGCATAGGAAACCGGTCAGGGATTGTGTGTTGATCTAATTTACGGTAATCTACTACCGCACGCATTTCTCCTTTTCGTTTGGGCACGAATAATAATGGGGCATTCCACGGGGAGACAGATGGTTCAATAATATCTAGTTTTAACATTTCCTCAACAAACCGATTTGCCAGGGTGCGTTGAGAATGCACGACCCTATGAGCCGGTATATACTGTACATGTGTGTGTGGCGGTACTGTAAACACCTGCTGGATACGGGCTCGTATTTATCGCCAGTTTCTGGTTGTTTAATGGACCTGGACACATTCACTGGTTGGTGTGCTGCGCATGAAAGTTGTCTGTGCATGCTGGTGAAGTTCGGCTGAGAGAATGGTGTTGGACTTTGTAGTTTTTGGTCCTGGAAAACTGGTATCTTTGGCCAACTTCACCCTGACCCGAAATCCCAGTTTCTGCGCATGCGCATTGTGAACTCCTGGACGTCACTGGCTTGCTTGGCAACGGAGACGCTACCTGTGAAGCGTAAGCAGATTTTTCGGAAGGACGGGGTCCCACTCACACTGGCTTTCACCATAAATTGCCATCTGCATACGTGATTGCTTTACACTATGGCTGCAAGACCGTTAGCAGAACTTCGTAATTTGTCACAGCATCAGCTAAATGCAATAAGGAAGGAAGACCTGATACAAAGCATCCTTACTCAACCAAGGCATGGTGAGGGGGCAAGTGAGGAGGTAATGACTCGGATAGCTGACCTGATTAGTGAAGCAGCTGATTTAAAGAAGGCGCTGTTGTCTCCTGACAGTGGTATAAATAAGCAGATACGTGACCTTCAGCAACAAGTTAGCAAGCAAAGGGAAATCATAGCACAACAGCAACGTTTTCTGGAGGATGTAGACCGTAAGGCAAGAGAATGTAATCTGGTTCTGCTTGGCATTCCTGATGAACAAGAAAGTTTGGATGGCGCTACTTCGGATGATAATAAGATCCAGAAGGTGTGGTCGACGATTGGGTCATCTGTGAGCGTGAGGACATCAAGGAGGCTGGGTAAAATAGGAGGGCGGCGGCGACCCATTTTAGTCACCCTTTCATCGCGTGAGGACCGTGATGCAGTCCTCGAGAAAGCAAAGAAACTGAAAGAGGCTGGTGGGACGTTCAGGCGGATTTTTGTGAAGAAGGACACACATCCAGCCGTGAGGGAAGAGTGGAAACGGTTGAAAGACGTGGAGAAGAGAGAAAAAGAAAAACCTGAGAATGTAGGCTGTAACATATATATCAACTTTAAGGAACGTCAGTTATACAGAGATGGAGAAGTGATAGACAAATTTAACAGCATGTGTTTTTAGTAAGACCACAGCAACAACTCACCCAAACCATCAACATATTAACTTGGAACATAAATGCTGTGCGAACCAAGCTGGAGAAGACTGAGGTGCAAAGATTGTTATTAAAGTTTGATGTTGTCAGCCTAAATGAGACAAAAACACAACTGTCTGTGCATCTGCCAGGATTTGTGACGTTCAGGTGTGTGAATAATGTTTCAACTCATCGGGGAGGTACAGTTGTGTTGGTAAAAATTATTTAGCAGGTTATGTAGAGAGCGTTGATTACGGAACACAGGATCAAGTATGGATGAAATTTAAATGTATTCCTAATGTAATATTTGGGTTTTGTTATATTCCACCACATGATTCTGAGTATTTTTCTTACAATTCATTTGCCTCAATCCAAGAAAAGATTATTGATGGTGATTGCAGGTGTGTAATTATGGGCGATCTTAATTCCAGATTTGATAAATATGTTCGGGAGTTACCTTCCCGTAGTGATATTCCTGATGCCTATATGTATTGCTACCCAGTTATACACGACACTATAAATGCCCCTAATGACAATGCTTATGTACTATCTACGATTTGCATAGACAACAAGATGTTGGTACTAAATAACCTAAGGACGACGACTAATCATTTTAAAGGTGATCTGACTTTTCGTAAAGGAGGTAGTTGGGTGTCAGAGTTGGATGTGTGTGTGGTATCGTGTGGATTGGTTGATGATATTAAATCCTTGTGTGTGCATAATATGGAATGTTTGCCATCGGATCATGCTCCCGTTAGCATTGAGGTAAATATCCCAGTTACTAGTGTAGACTCCCTATACCGCCGTGCATGTCACCTTGGAGGTCATGCATCGCTGTTAAATGTCAGGGAGAGTAGTTCGGTGGTTCGCAGTCCAATTAAGTTTTCAACAATAGATTTGGATATGTTTCGAAATAGAGTACAATTTCTTGATGTTCCCAATTGCGAGGATGAACATAATATAGATAATCTTGCTCATAATATTGCTGATGCTTTGTACGAATGTGCAAGAGCTAGCTGAAGCGCTGTGGGCGTTCTCGGTGGTGGTGGTGGTGATGGTAGCTTATCCCGCTGGGAGAGGCTGATGCAGGACAGGGATGATAGACGGGTGTGGCAGGCAATCAGTTGGAAGGGAGACTTAAATGATGAATTACAGGCTAATAATAGACCCTCTGATGAAGAATTTCGTGGCTACTATGAAGAGTTAATGAATATTGATATAGATAATCTTGATGAATGCCGACATAGCAATGTAACTATACCTGTGTTAGATAACCCCATCTCCCCTGCAGAGGTTAATGCACAAATTAGTAAGCTCAAAGCAGAAAAAGCTTGTGGGCCAGATGGCATTGCACCAGGGATTTTTAAGCTGTTGCCTGCCCAGTGGATAATGCTTATTGTTAATATGTTTAATGTGATATTCTCTAACGCACAATATCCTGCACTTTGGACTATGGCCAAGTTGATTACTATTTTTAAGAAAGGGAATAGAAAGGATGTTAAGAATTATAGAGGCATAAGTATAATAGATAGCATCTCCAAACTCTATGATATGGTGTTGTGCTCCCGTTTGGAGATGTGGTTTAAGCCGTATCGTGAACAAGCAGGAGCACAAAGGGGTCGTGGCTGTGTGGAGCACATAGTGACATTACGCCTCCTAACAGATTTAGCTAGAAAGAAAAAGAAAAAGTTATTTGTAACATTCGTTGATTTTAGTAAGGCTTATGACCGGGTACAAAGACATATTCTAATAAGAATTTTAAAGCGTCTTGGATGTGGTATGGTTATGTTGGGTGCTATTGGTGCTGTATATAATGTTACTGAGAGCATTATTGGTACTGCCATGTTTGCTGCCACACTGGGAGTTCGTCAGGGATCCCCTACATCTTGTTTGTTTTTTATATTATACGTGAACGATTTGATTAAACTGATAAAAGATCATTGTGGTGATGACGGATTCTTGAGGTGGCTACATATTTTAATGCAGATGGATGATACTGTGCTGCTCTCCACTTCGCGCAGTGGCATGATTAATAAGTTGTCATTGATGATGCAATATTGCGATGAGTATGGTATGAAAGTGAATGGAGAAAAAACAAATTTTTTTGTAATACATGGTACGCCTGAGGATAAGGAAGATTTGCGGGTAGAGGGTCTGGTGGTAGAACAGTGTACTCAGTATATGTATCTTGGTTCACCATTTACGGCTGACGGCTCAGTTTCGTCATCGGTCAGGGCTCACGCAGACGCCAAAATGACTCATGTCATCAAATTCATTTCATTTTTAAGGAAAAATAATGACATTCCTTTTTGTGTTAAGAAGCGTGTGTTTGATGCTTGTTTGGTGTCGGCTATTTTATATGGATGTGAGTCTTGGCTGGGTGCGGACCTGAGACCGGTTGTGAGGTTGTATAATTGGTCTTTAAAAAGTCTTTTAAATGTTAGGTTAACTACGTGTAATGACTTGTGTTATGTAGAATCTGGTTATCCTCAGTTACAGTCCTTAGTTAAATGCAAGCAAAGAAAGTTTTTTCCTAAGATGTGGAATGAGAGGCAAGGAATGGATGATGACCCATTAGTTTTAGCCATTAATACTGTTATGAACAATCAATACCAGACCCATACATACATTAACAATTTATTACATAATGAAAGGGATGATATAGCTGAAGGATTTCGGGACCTGAAGGCCATAATTTCCAACTCAGTCTTCCAAACGTAAAACATGTATGGAAATAAACCCAGAATTAAATGTCCATTCAGTATACAGAGAGAATAACTATGTAAGTGAACACTATCGCGTTGCTTTTACGCGGTTCCGAGTGTCAGCACATTGTCTAGCAATAGAGGTGGGCCGATGGAACAGAAGGGGACGTGGAAGGCTGCCAGTAGAGGAGAGGGTATGTGAGTGTGGTGAGATACAAAATGAGATTCATGTGGTACAAGAATGTGCTATGACGCAACACTTGAGAGACGTTTATAATTTTTCAACTATCACAGATATATATTTTCTAATAGATATGATGATGTTCAAAGATGTACTATAATTTTCAAGATCTTGGATACTTATAAAGTATAAAACATAAATGTTTAAAGGAAGGAAGTAAATAGATAAAGCATATGTTATTCCTGGGTACATAAAGGTCACTGTTCATATTACCTTAAGTTAAGGAGTACGTGTTTTATATACTTTGAGCATTTGTGTCTTTGATTTTTCTTTGAAGTTGATATGAAATCCAGGGTGGGCGTTGTTTCTGATGTGAGAGTTTGTATCATTATATTTACTTGGAGTTACAAAGGCAGGTGTAGTCAGTGCTTTTCACTGTCGTGCCGCTGTGTTATCTAAGAATTCCCTTTAGGGTGTTGTAATTTGTTTTTAGTATTTCATTGTATTATTATATATGTACTTTTACTGGACCAATCTTTTAAAATAATGTGTATGATCATTTGTAGCTGTGGTCAATAAAATTCTATCTATCTATCTATCTATCTATACTGGTTGTGTGTCCGGATGTACGTTAATCTTGTGTGTAATCAGGTTAGTACACCTTAATAATTGTTCTCCAGGTAATGCTACCGTTTGTCTGTGTTTCTCTAAGAGATCTAAGAGATCGTTTTCTACACTGAACTGACCTAAGTGAATCAAATTCTCCTTTATGCACTCTCTGTCTGACGAGTTTACTCTGCTCGACGCCCCCCCTACTGTCACGTCGCGTATAGGAGCTGGGCAAATTTCTAACCTACAAATACAAGTCCTTTCTTAATCTTCACATCTCCATTCACGGTGTTAGCTAAAATGACATTCGTCTCACCCTTGTCATTCATCCAGCACAGGGCGCTCTCTATCAAAAGGCCATTTATTCTAACCGTCTCTTCTAATGCAATGACATTACAGTTTCTCAGTTTACTCTTAATCGTACCTTGCATGAATGATTTCGGTGGTAAATTTATATCATAATTAATGCTGGCTGGGTGAGTGGGTGAGTCACGTTTGCACTGAGTGAGGAGTGAGGTTTGGGTTGTGGCAGCTGGTCTACGCGCCTATTTTCTTTGAGAAGTTGTACGTCGGGCTCCCCCATTTTGGTTTTGTGTGTAATCGTTCTTGTGACGCTAGTTTTCCTATAATTGCTGGTTGTATTATCAGGAGATGAAATTTCCTCTATGAATTCGCTGTCATAATGAATTCCATTGAAATGTGGCATCAGTATTATATTTTGTGTTCTCATTGTGTTAAGTCCAAGCAGCATATCTCCTCTGATTGTTAATTTTTCTATTACGTAAAAGGTGGTAGTGAATGAATTTGTGGTCTCTGTGAAATTCATGTTTAACTCAGTCATTGTTATGCTGGGTGTTTTTAGTTCGACCTCTCGTCCTAAAAACACCAGCTACTGAGCAGGGTCCTCTTTCCGGATCGGAATTAAAGCACCCACAAAGGAACAGGACATAAAAACCAGGCAGTACACCTTAACACATCTATTACCTTAACTCTGACACCGTGACAATATACACAAAGAGATATTGGATATGTGTAAAAACAGGGAACACAGAATTAGCCTTTAATACAATGGATAAGATTACACACACAGTAAGTCACTCTTCACTTGTACAGGAATATTTAGTACTAATATTACAGTACCTGAATAATATGCTTTGGCAGAGATGGCGTTTAATTTGCTGAGTACGTTTCACTAGGGGAAGACGTGACCAGGAGTGGGGGGAATGAATAGTACCATAAGTGGGTAGAATGCGGGTCGCGTCACTCGCGAGAGTTACTGGCACAGTAGCACAGGGTCACAGGTTTCTGATGAACCCCGCACGCACCTGCTCTAACCCACGTTTTCTTTACGCCCTCCTGTATATGGTCTTTTCTGTTCCGCCAGGTATCGGGTCACTGTGCACTGAATATGTCTATAGTCATTTACATATCATTCAGGCCTTACTCTGTTCTCTTTCACTGTACACTACTGTGGTGATTGTTCACTGTATTAGCCTTATTAATGTCGCTACGTAGCCGTATTTTCTTTGGGTATCACCTACTGCGCGCCCTGGGCGTGAGAGGGGGGCCTTACGGGGAGCCCTCCTGAAGGGGGCAGCGCACTGTCCGAAGGGGCGTCACTGCCCGGGTGGTAGTTGTTGTTGGGGTGCAGGGAGGCCTCCGATCTGGGGGCCTCGACCTGTGGGGTGGCCCTCGGGACTGGGGCCGAACAGCTGCAGCAGGCGGGCCTGGTGCCTCTGGCTCCGAGGAGAGAGGGAGCCTGGGTTGTCTGGGCCTGGGGACTGCTGGCCAGACCTGGGAGTCGGGGGACTGCGGCCGCCTACAAGAAGAAGCGCCGTCAGGGGTGAACTGTGGCGTCGCCTCCGTCGGGTGTCCGTCAGGGACAGGGACCTCCCAGGGGTAAGTGGTAGGGTTTGGACTGGGCTATGCCACCACTCCGCCAGCACCTCCGGGGAATTGCTCCTGTGGGGAGACAAAGAGCGTCCCACGCAGCCGAGAGGATAGGGATCGGCAGCGCAAGGGACCTCCTGCTCTGGGAGAGCCTTCGGGGTCACGAATGAGGGGCGTACGGTGGCCACTCCCTCCCTGTCACATACGGTGGCCGTGAACGCGGTTTCGTGACTCCTAGGGCTCGCAGCTGAAGGGCGTATGGTGGCTGCTCCTTCCCCATCATGTACGGTGGCCGTGAATGCGGTGCTGCTCCCAAAGGAGGAAAAGGCAGGAGCAGGGTGCACAGGGGCAGTGCCCTCTCCGGTGCGTGCTGAGGCCGTAGCCGAGGGTCTACTTACCCTTTCACGCACTAAGGCCATAGCCGAGGGTCTGCTTACCCTTTCACGCACTAAGGCTGTAGCCGTGTGCCTGCCCACCTGCTGAGAAGCAACTGAAGGACGTACAGTGGCCGCTCCTTCCCTGTCACCTACGGTGGCTGTGAATGCGGTGTTACTCCCACAGGAGGAAAAGGCAGGAGAGGGGTGCACAGGGGCAGCACCCTCTTCGGTACGTGCTGAGGCCGTAGCCGAGGGTCTACTTACCCTTGCACGCACTAAGGCCATAGCCGTGGGCCTGCCTGCCCTTCGGGAAGTAACTGAGGTGTTACTCCCGTAGTAGGAGGTAATAGTGGATGATGGGCGTACGGTGGCCACTCCCTCCCGGTCACGTACGGTGGCCATGATTGCGGTTCCACTATTCCTCTCTCTGCCATTTGGGGCGCGTTCAATAACTAACGCACCGAGGCTGTCCCCAGAGGTGGCTGTGACTGAGGGGCGTACAGTGGCCACTCCCTCCCTCTTCACGTACAGTGGGCGTGATGGCGGTGTCACAGGGGGAAACAACTGATGGGCGTACAGTGACCGCTCCTTCCCCGGTACGTACAGTGGCCATACCGCGGTGTTGCCTGGGACTGACTCTAGATCAGCCCCACCCCGAACCTGCTGAGGGTTGCCCCGCCTGCAGGGTCGTTGCCTCTTGTCGCTCACCTGGTGTTGTGACAGTTGCGGGGAAGAGGGGCTCTGGGGATAGGTGTCCTGGTGACCCTCTTGTCCTGGATCACTAACCCCGCCATGGTGTCCTCCTGGGGTGGTGGTGTGGTGGTGGCTCGGTGGTGGGGTGGGGGGTGGCGGGGTGAGTGGTCCGGCGGCGGAGGGTATTTTACCACCCTCCGTCTCGAAAAAGTCACGGCCCCGTGACTGGAAGTGGTATGTTGTGGTGGTGGATGTTTGGTGGGCCTGGGTGAGGTGTCGGAGGAAGTTGGTCCAGTGGAGGGTGGTGGGGTTCGGCTCTCGGTGTGGATTGAGAGTAAGCCGGAGGGAGGATGGGTGGTCTGTCCGGCGGAGGATCTGGAGAAGCTGGTGTGTTGCCCTGAGCCTGACCTATCTCGGGTGGTTGTGCTTGGTGTGGAGGTAGGAGTCGAATGCTGGCGAGTGAGGGGAGTGTGGTTTTTTTATGAGGTCTGGGTGGGTGGGAGGAGCGTTGTGCTTTGGGGAATTGGGATTTGGGGAGATTCCATTTTGCCTGGTGGAGGTGTAGGGTGATGGGGGTGGTGTTTGGGGTGAGGGTGGGTTGAGGTGGTGAGTGGGGGGTCCTGTGGGTGGTGGGTGATGGGGTTGGGGTGTACCTGGAGGGTGGACGTGACAGGCGTCCCGGTCTGGTGGTGGTGGTGGTGAGGGTGGGTGTTGGTGGTGAAGGTGGGTGAGCATGTGGTGGTGAGGGAGTATGGCCAGAGGTGGGTGGGGTAGCGGGAGGGGGTGCGGTGTGTCGTGTGTAGTGAGAATGGTCATGGGGTAAGGGAGGTGTAGGTAGGCGGGCTGTGGGTTCACGTGGTGGAGTGGTTGCACGTGGTGGGTTGGGCGGTGGTGTAGTGGGTGGGGTGGTGTGTTGGTGGTTGTGAGGTGGGGTGATTGCACGGGGTGGGCTGGAGGGTGGTGCAGTGGGTGGGGTGGTGCTTTGGCAGTTGTGCAGGTGGTCTGTGATGGGTGAGGGTGGCATGGTGGCGTCAGGCATTGGTCGGCTAAGTTGGTGTGGCGGAGGTTGCGTTATGGGCGGTGATGGCGGTGGTGCAGGATCTGGTGGTAGAGAGACGGGGTTAGGTGTGGGTTGGTCAGGGGTGGGGTTGTGGGGTTGGGGGTTGGTGTCGTCATGGGGAGTTGGGGAGGTGGGGGTGGGTGAGTTGAGAGGCAGCGTGCTCGTGGGGGATGTGGAGGGTGGGGGTGAGAAGGAGTAGGAGTAGGAGTCGGGGGGGTAATTCTGAGAAGACGCCGATGGGCCAGGTGTGCATGGAGAGGTGCGGGGCACGCGGGTGTGGGGGTGGTCATTGTTGGAGGGGTGGCTTGGGCGCACGTGACGATTTCGGTAGGTGCGCGGTTGTCCGTGGTAGTCTGTGACAACCTGGTAAGGGTTAGGGATCCTGATGATTTTGAAGGGGCCATCAAACCTGGAGGAAGTCTCAGTGGGGATGGGCAGGTGTGCAACCGCCACTGAATCACCCGGCTTGTAGGGGTTGGAGGGGTTGGTGTCCAGTGCAAGGTCTTGTTGGGATTGGAGGTGGTGGAGGCGTCGCTTAAGGTGGTGGAGGGGGTCGGTAGAGGAGGGGGGGGGTTGGAGGGTGTAGGTGGTGGCGGAGGGGTAGGAGGAGTGGGGATTCCCTGAATACTCGCTCGTGGGGGGTTACGCCGTCGTCTCATGGACAGGTATTAAGCCCCCATTGAACAATTTTGATGAGGGCGGGCCAATCATCATTGCCTGTCTGCAGGATTCTGGTCCTGACTTGATTTAGGAGGGACCGATGACTCCTTTCGCATACGCTGTTACCTTGGGGCCAGTAGGGGGATGAGTGGGAGATTTGGTAGCCGAATATTTTGGCCAGTTCTTCCCAGACATTTCCTGTGAATTCAGGGGCATTATCCGAGTGTAGGGCTTGTGGGATGCCGAAATAAAGGAAGACGTGGCGGACCAGGGCATCGGCAACTGCTACGGCTTTGTGGCCTTTGGCAGGGCAAGCGATGACGAATTTTGAGTAGACGTCAACGAACGTGATGATATATCTGTATCCTGCTTTTGGTGTGAGGGGGCCGACGACGTCGAGGGAAAGCAGCTGCCACGGTTTTTGTGCAGTTAATTTGCCTGATGGGCCGGGGGTGCGCGTGATGTCTTTCCCTAAAGCACAGGCGCGGCATGTTTGGATGATGTTTTTAGCAATGGTGGATGGGTTGGCTGTCCAATACATGTCAGAGAACGCCTGTAAAAGCTTTTTGGTGCTGAGGTGGATGCCGTTGTTGGCGTGGGGGTGTATCATAGCGTCATGAGCCGAGGTGGGGTCGAGGACGATGTGGCCGTCTGCGTCATACAGGTGGTCGCCGTGGAGGTGTAACCTGGCAAATGTGCATGGCGGGATCCAGGTAGGGCACTGCTTGTCTTTCCACATTTGAATCGGGTCTGGTTTTGGGCAGACGGCGTTGATGGGTAGACGGGAGAGGGCATCGGCGTTGGTGTGAAGTTTGCCTGGGCGGTATGAGATTTCAAAATCGTATTCTTTGAGAGCTTCCCGCCATCGAATGAGTTGGGCGTTGTTAGTATTGGACTGGCGTAGCCATTGTAGTGATTGGTGGTCTGTGATGATGACTATGTGGGTGCCGGATATGTAGGAACAGAAGTACTCTAGAGCCCAGATTATACCGAGGCACTCGTGTTTGGTGGCCTCGTAATTTCGCTCGGCTTGATTCAGGGTGCGGCTTGCACAGGCGATGATGTGTTCGCGCCCGTTTTGTACTTGCGCGAGGACGGCCCCTATGGCTATGAGGGAAACGTCAGTATACAGACGGAAAGGGAGGTTGTAGTCTGGGAAAGCGACGACGGGTGCTGAAATCAGTTTGGATTTGAGGTCGTTGAATGCAGTCTTTCTGGTTTCAGTCTGGACAAATGGTTCGCCCTTTTTTGTCAGTTCATGTAGTGGTTTGGCTATGTTTGCAAACCCTTTTACGAACCATCGGTAGTACGACGTAAGGCCTAGGAAGGCCCGGGTTTCGTGGATGTCTCGTGGTAGGGGGATTTCGGCGATGGCACGCAGTTTGTCGGGGTCAGGTGAGATGCCCTCGGTTCTGATCATGTGTCTTAGGAAGGAGACGGATCTTTCGGCTAGGACGCATTTTGTTGGCTTGAGTTTGAGGCCTGCCTGGTGGATACGTAGGAACACCTGTTTGAGGTGGTGGAGGTGGTCGGCCCAGGTGTGGCAAAAGACGATGACGTCGTCTAGGTAGGCCAGGCAGATTTTCCAGGTTAAGCTGCTTAGTATGGATTCCATCAGACGGGAGAACGTGGCTGGGGCGTTACAGAGTCCGAATGGGAGGACATTGAATTCGTAGTGTTTCCCATTTGAGGTCGAGAAGGCGGTCTTTTGCTTGTCATCTGGGTGGACGGGAACCTGCCAGTACCCCGATTGCAGGTCGAGGGTGGAGAACCAAGTGGAGCCGTGCAGAGAGTCGAAGGAGTCGTCGATTCGGGGTAGGGGTGTGGCGTCCTTGATGGTGACATCATTTACTCTGCGGTAATCAACGCAGAATCGCATGGTTCCATCTTTTTTTCTCACGAGTACGATGGGGGAGGACCACGGGCTGTTGGAGTTGGAGATAACGCCAGAATCAAGCATGTCCTGGACCTGCCGGTCTTCCTCTGCTCGCTGCTTAGGGTTTTTGCGGCGAGATGGTTGGCAAATGGGTGGTCCGGTCGTGTGTATCTCGTGACTGAGGTAAGTGGTGTGGCCGAGGTCTGTTGGGCCATACGAGAATAGGTCCTGGAAGTCCAGGAGTAATTGTCGGAGGCTGTTGGTTTGGGAAGGGGATAGGTGCGCGGATAGGACCGGCAGGTTGGGTGGTGAGAAGGGGGTGCTTGGCATGGCTCGGCTTCCTCCGTGTCACCAATGATGAGTCCTCTAGGTAGTGTTAGTGGTGTTGTGGCGAGGTTAGCGATACGGATCGCTCGGGCTTTGGGGGGGAGGAAGGTGGGGGATACTAGGCAGGAGGAGAGTGGTCCGGTAGGTAGGGATGAGGAAAAAAGGACAGAGGTACTGGAGGGTCTGTTTAGTTCTGCCCAAGCTTTGTGATGGGGCGGGATGGTGACAGTGGAGGCGATCGAGGCAGGAAAAGATGGGGAGGTGGTTGGTATAGGTGGTGGAGTGGACGGGGTGGGGGAGTGGGGGAGTGGTGTGTTGGGTGAGGTTGGGGTGGTGTTGCATGTGCAGAGGTGTTGGGGGACGTGAGTGTTAGGGGAGGGGGTGTATGTGCGTGGGGTTTGTGGGTGGTGGTGTTGGTGTTGGGGTTGTTTTGTTGTATGTTTGTTTTTGTTTCCTTTTTTTTTTTGTTTGTGAGGGGGGGGCTGGACTGAAGTGAAGGCGGCGTTGATAACAGTCGATCTTGGTGCAGAGTTTCTGAAGGAGGTCCAGCCCTAGGTATCCGTCATACTGACGGCATGTGGAGTAAAAAATGATGAAAGGGTGAGTGGTGGAGACTTGTTGATGGGTGTCGGTCCGAAGGGCCTGGGTTTCCCCATGGATAGGCAGGGGGCCATCCCCCGCGTCTGCGAGGTTGGCTGAGGTGGGGAGAAGGGGGCCAAAAGCGGAAGTGTGACGGGAGTAGAAATGAGAGTACAGGCATGACCTGGCAGCTCCCATATCCACCAGTAATCTAGCCTTGACCCCGTTCAGGAAAATTTGGTTTTAGACTGGGGGTCGGTAGTGATGTGAGGTGGCCCCTGCCACCGTGGGGAGGTGCGGGGGCGGGCCTAAAAATCCATCTGCTGATTGGTGATGTGGTCGTCGTGCTCCTCGTCGTCTGGTCCTGGGTAGACTGAGTGCGGGGCGTCATCTTCCTGGGCGTCTTCCTCCAGAGAGGATACCTTCCTGCGCCCCTGAGTAAGGGCTCTGTGTCTGTTTGCCTTTAGTTGTTCCCTAATATCGTGCAGGGGGCAGGTGCGACTGCAGGCCGTGAATTCCCATGGATTAATAGAGATGAGGTTACCCTGGTCCCTGGGATTGGGGCGCCTTCTCTGTGGGTGCACCCTGGGAATTGTTGGAGACGGGTCCGTGGTGGGTGGGTGGGGCGGTAGTGTGACTTTTGGTGGTGGGGAATTTGCTCACCGCGTGTATGGGTTGCGGTGTGGGACGGGTGGCGAGGAGGCGTCGGACGAGTTGTAGGTCTTGATCCATATTCCCCGATGGATCGTAAATGGTGAAATGCTCCCTGACTGTGCTAGGGAGAATTCTCAGCAGGGCGTTGAAGGTGTGCAAATCCTGAGTATTTGTGGTTGCGTCGGGATAAGCGGCGGTGACGAGGCGCCGTGCCTGGATGAAAGTGTCTTCCAAGTTACCGTCGTAGGCAAGAGCGTCGAGCTGAGAGAGAGCGACGACTCTGCCCATAGAAGGCATAACAGCCTGCTTTACAATTTGAGCGAATTGCTCCCATGTTAGTTCTGGGACGACTTTTGTTGCGACAGTGGCGATTATTTTTCCCAGGTTAGGTAGAGTGACAGCTATCTTTTCTCTGTCAGAGTCAAACCCGATATCTAAAAGGGGTTTGACCATATCAAAATAAACATCTATGTCATATTGCTCCGGGTTGAATTTCGGCAATTGCATGTGAGGTTTGGCTGTCATTGTGCAAGTTTCCTTTTATCGTTCCTTCTTGCTTTATTCAGATCCAGAACCACCGCTGGCCACCAGTGTTATGCTGGGTGTTTTTAGTTTGACCTCTCGTCCTAAGAACACCAGCTACTGAGCAGGGTCCTCTTTCCGGACCGGAATTAAAGCACCCACAAAGGAACAGGACATAAAAACCAGGCAGTACACCTTAACACATCTATTACCTTAACTCTGACACCGTGACAATATACACAAAGAGATATTGGATATGTGTAAAAACAGGGAACACAGAATTAACCTTTAATACAATGGATAAGATTACACACACAGTAAGTCACTCTTCACTTGTACAGGAATATTTAGTACTAATATTACAGTACCTGAATAATATGCTTTGGCAGAGATGGCGTTTAATTTGCTGAGTACGTTTCACTAGGGGAAGACGTGACCAGGAGTGGGGGGAATGAATAGTACCATAAGTGGGTAGAATGCGGGTCGCGTCACTCGCGAGAGTTACTGGCACAGTAGCACAGGGTCACAGGTTTCTGATGAACCCCGCACGCACCTGCTCTAACCCACGTTTTCTTTACGCCCTCCTGTATATGGTCTTTTCTGTTCTGCCAGGTATTGGGTCACCGTGCACTGAATATGTCTATAGTCATTTACATATCATTCGGGCCTTACTCTGTTCTTTCTCACTGTACACTACTGTGGTGATTGTTCACTGTATTAGCCTTATTAATGTCACTACGTACCCGTATTTTCTTTGGGTATCACCTGCTGCGCACCCTGGGCGTGAGAGAGGGGCCCTATGGGGAGCCCTCCTGAAGTGGGCAGCGCACTGTCTGTAGGGGCGTCACTGCCCGGGTGGTAGTCGTTGTTGGGGTGCAGGGAGGCCCTCTGATCTGGGGGCCTCGACCTGAGAGGTGGCCCTCGCACTGGGGCCATGCCAATGGGGGGCAGGGAGGCCCTCCGGTCTGGGGGCCTCAACCTGTGGGGTGGCCCTCGGGACTGGGGCCAAACAGCTGCAGGAGGTGGGCCTGGCGCCTCTGGCTCCAAGGAGAGAGGGAGCCTGGGTTGTCTGGGCCTGGGGACTGCTGGCCAGACCTGGGAGTCCGGGGACTGCGGCCGCCTATAGGAAGAAGCGCCGTCAGGGGTGAACTGCAGCGTCGCCTCCGTCGGGTGTCCATTAGGGACAGGGACCTCCCAGGGGTAAGTGGTAGGGTTTGGACTGGGCCACGCCACCACTCCGCCAGCACCTCCGGGGAATTGCTCCTGTGGGGAGACAAAGGGCGTCCCACGCAGCCGAGAGGAAAGGGATCGGCAGCGCAAGGGACCTCCTGCTCTGGGAGAGCCTTTGGGGTCACGAATGAGGGGCGTACGGTGGCCACTCCCTCCCCGTCACGTATGGTGGCCGTGAACGCGGTTTCGTGACTCCTAGGGCTCGCAGCTGAAGGGCGTACAGTGGCCGTGAACGCGGTGCTGCTCCCGAAGGAGAAAAAGGCAGGAGCGGGGTGCACAGGGGCAGCGCCCTCTCCGGTGCGTGCTGAGGCCGTAGCCGAGGGTCTACTTACCCTTTCATGCACTAAGGCCATAGCCGAGGGTCTGCTTACCCTCTCACGCACTAAGGCCGTAGCCGTGTGCCTGCCCACCTGCTGAGAAGCAACTGAAGGGCGTACAGTGGCCGCTCCTTCCCTGTCACGTACGGTGGCTGTGAACGCGGTGTTACTCCCACAGGAGGAAAAGGCAGGAGAGGGGTGCACAGGGGCAGCGCCCTCTCCGGTACGTGCTGAGGCCGTAGCCGAGGGTCTACTTACCCTTGCACGCACTAAGGCCATAGCCGTGGGCCTGCCTGCCCTTCGGGAAGTAACTGAGGCGTTACTCCCGTAGTAGGAGGTAATAGTGGATGATGGGCGTACGGTGGCCACTCCCTCCCCGTCACGTACGGTGGCCATGAATGCAGTTCCACTATTCCTCTCTCTGCCAGTCGGGGCGCGTTCAATAACTAACGCCCCGAGGCCGTCCCCAGAGGTGGCTGTGACTCAGGGGCGTATAGTGGCCGCTCCCTCCCCCTTCACGTACGGTGGCCGTGTTGGCGGTGTCACAGGGGGAAACAACTGAAGGGCGTACAGTGACCGCTCCTTCCCCGGTACGTACGGTGACCGTACCGCGGTGTTGCCTGGGACTGACTCTGGATCAGCCCCACCCCGAACCTGCCGAGGGTTGCCCCGCCTGCAGGGTCGTTGCCTCTTGTCGCTCACCTGGTGTTGTGACGGTTGCGGGGAAGAGGGACTCTGGGGATAGGTGTCCTGGTGACCCTCTTGTCCTGGGTCACTAACCCCGCCGTGGTGTCCTCCTGGGGTGGTGGTGTGGTGGTGGCTCGGTGGTGGTGTGGGGGGTGGCGGGGTGAGTGGTCCGGCGGCGGCGGGTATTTTAATCATACCAATAACTGGTATTTCTTTACCATCCACTGTGTATAAATTTAAGTCTGAGTTTTCCAAAAAACGTCACTTTTCTTCTATTTCTAAAAATTCTTTCTAACTCATCTTGCGTTATTAAATTCACTGGTGAGCCAGAATCCAAAAATAATGAAATCTCTTCCTCCTCATATAAAACAGAGACCAAAATGCATTAATTTCCAAAGAGACTTCCTATGTTGACTGTTTGTGTATTTGGGTGTTATATGTGTCGTCATCTTTTGTGCTGGTACGGTCTTCCCCCGACCTATAGATGGATAACAATTTTTCTATCGTCTACAATCTGAGGTCCAATGACCGGAGGACCTACGATATCTGCAAAATGCCTCGAAACCTTTTGCCTTTTGCCTATCTTCTTTCGTTTTAATATAACACTCCAGTTTTGTGTGACCAGGCTTTGCGCAATAGTAACAGAGAGTGTTACGTGAGTTCGACCTATGAGGTGATCTTCCATTTGCTTGTCTTTGTGCCGATCGATGCCCACTGGGACTTCGGCAGGCTTTTGTACCGCCCTGTTACCTTGTGTGCGGGAACGAGTCCTTGAGTTAACCTGTGTGCTTGTTTCTGAATTGGTCGAGATTGTCTCTGGTCCTTGCCAGGACTCGACTTATTTATCTCTGCTACAATTTCTGGCGCTTTGATCCCTGTCCTGTTTGCCTGTGGTGTGTCAGTCACGCCAGCTTTACTGCAGTTTAATTCCTCCTCATACATGAAATCAAGTAAACTCATCCCTGGATTATATGGGATGGTTTTTGAAATTTTTAATATCCTGTCAGGAAATTGGCATAGAGCTGCTATGTAGCCAATCATGTCAACGACATGCACTGGTGATATATTACCATCCTGTGTGATCCAGTCTGAGTTTTCTAGGCTAGATAAAAGTTCTTCTTAATGGTGGAAATATCTGCTGTAATCTCCCCTAGATCTGAGCCTGAGTGTTTGCCTAAGTAGGTCTACAATTTTGTGTAATTCTGGGATTATACCACCAAGAAAATTCTTGCCTTCAGAGAATTTCCTAAGGAATTCTGTCTTAAACTGCTCAAATGTTGAAGCTCTCAACAGCTTGTCTGACCATAGCACATTGCCCGCTGGGCATCGTTCTTGGTTTATTCTAGCTGAAAAAACAGCTATTTTTTCTTTCTCACCTGTAATGCGTCTCCTAATGAAATACTGCTGACATTGTTCAGTGTGTTTATGTCGATCATGTCTTTTTCCGTACCAGAGAATGTTGGTAGTTCATTGTCTTCATGACAAATATACACTGGAAATGGAGTATTACTGGGATTTTGTGGAGACGGTACTGACTTGCTTCATCTACATTAGCCATCTTTACTGTGTTTTTCTTGCAATCGTCATTTACAGGCAAGTTATATGTTTTTCCTGATCTTAATACTCTATGGTCTAAGTTATACTAGTAAACTGGAAGTAAATTTTTATAAAGTTCAGTATCTACATCCGAAATTTCTGACCAAATGTCATCGTCATTTACTTCAGCGTAAATTGCATCTGTTTGCTGTTCTTTATCTAGTGTGTGTTTTGTTTCCTGAGTTTGGTTTTCCGCTTGTTCTTGTGTTTCTGATGGTGTTTCGGAATTTATATTTTGTTGATCGTTTTCTGGTGTTTGTGTCAGGGTATTTGTCACTGTTAATGTTGATCCTTTGGGCACTAATTGTGGAACTTTACTTAGCATAATGAGATTACACAATGAATCATATTTTTACTTTTCTCTTGATTGCTTATAAAATTAAAATTATAAAACACATACGTAAGTGTAAACTGTGTAATTGTCTCTCACTGTGTAGTTTGTAATATTTATGTTGAATATATATATATATATATATATATATATATATATATATATATATATATATATATATATATATATATATATAATATATATATATATATATATATATATATATATATATATATATATATATATATATATATATATATATATATATATATATAATTGCTTGGTTCGTTAACTAAGTGATAGTATCATATGGATAGTTATGTAAGTGGTGAAGTGTTAACTAATACAACCTTGGTTAGAATAAATCAACTCACTAGAACAGCAGTGGAGATACAGTCATGGTGTTTGTTGATTGTTGATTACATCTGGGGTCAAGACACTCGCTCTCCTCTTCCTGGTGGTGGAGGTCAGATGTCACATACGTCACTTAGGGTTTGGTTGAGGTAGGTCAGGTCCTGGTATGACAGCGTCAGCACTCGATGTCGTTGCTAGTGTGGGCAGACAGGCTGGCAGGCAGGCAGGTGTAGGATGGCAGGCTGGTGTTGTCAGGCACTCGGACTGATTGACAGGTTATGACGACCTTAGCAAATGATATCAATGCTGATCTGGTTGCCTCACTGTGGTAATGGTGGTGGGGAAGAAGATGGTGGGGATCGTGGTGGAGGGAGGTGGAGGTTCAAGGAGGGAGAAAATGTGCTGATGTTACGTCACCAGTTTGGGTAATCACACAGATGCACTTCCTTCTTTCACACTTTCCTTATTTACTTGTAGAGTTTGATTTTCCTTACTCGTTGAGATTAACTTGCACGCTTGTAGAGTTGTTGACCGACATAGTTTAATGTTGATATTGTTTCTCGTAATCGTGGAGCTGTGATTTAGGAGCGATTAGGGACGAAGTTAAGCAGCGTTGATGCGACGCCGGCTCTCGCTCTCTGCTTTGCTTGTTTGTTTTTTGTTTGATTGCGTGAAGTCGCCAAATAGAGCGTAGTCGTAGATTGCTGTGATTGAGACGTTAATCGGCTTCCTTTACAGCTCGCCACCACTCTCAGTGAACGTAGTGAGGTAGATATCGTAGTTTACCGTTGTAGCGGTTGTGTAAACTCGTAAGGCGTAGTTTGTCGTAGTTTACTCGTAAGGCGTAGCTTGACTGTGGTTCGTTTTTACCGCTCACCACGTCTCGAGTGGCGTAGTTTATTGTACTTGGTTCGTTATTACTGCTTGCCACCAATCTTGATAGCGTGGTCTTAAGTACTTGTAGGGAGATAGGGCAATCGATTATGGATCGTTAAGCTCAGCCAGAATAAAGTTGTGAGATGCAGTGTCAACGAGGTGAGTTGCAGCACTCACACAGGTTATTGCACACAGTTAATAAAAATAAGTTACAGTTTAGTAGAGCGTGACCCTAACGTCGGATCTTCTCTCTATCCCTACTCTCCTCTTTTTCTCTCTGATCTGAAGGGAATCTTTCCCACAATATATGCAGCATGGGGAGGATGTGGATGTCTGGCAAATTTCCTATCACGTGGACTAACTGGCTAGGGCTGGTTACTCCACGTGTTTGAATACGTCATCTAATTCTTGTTCGTCTGGACTATGAGGAAGTTTGAGTAATATCGTATGGTTAAGGATTCTTGATGGTTTGGGGCAACAAAGGTTGTGGATATACATTATGTGGATTGACATTCCTGGTTCGTCTAGGTAAGAGGATGTGTTCTGTAACTCTTCCTGGAGAATTCAGATATAACTACCTGTTTAACATATTGTTACCTATAGCTATATAGTTACATACAGTATTGCGTTAGATTATGCCTACAGAATATGTAGTCTTCCAAAGCACTGTCCATCTCAGCATTCACTCACTTTCTAATAGTGGAGTGTATTTAGTATGAAGAGTTTCATGTCCAGTTCTGCTATTCAGTTATCCACAAAATAATTCACCAAAATGATTGGCAAGAAAAAAAATGGTAGGGTAGCAGCTGTGCACTGTATCCATTGCTTGTATCAAGTTGCTGACTCTGTCTCACTCCTGCCACCTTGAGTCAAGCAGACTAATTACTGCCTTCATCAGCTGATTGAGATGTAAAGGAGATCAGTTACAATATAGCACACTGTATCTAGTATTCTTTAGAGCCAGGTATTTGTGATACGCATGCCACAGACACACACATATAATAACATCGTTTTTAGTACATTTATTAGTACCTTCAGACTTATGATAATAGATCCATAAAGTGATTTACAGTCAGCTGGCCTGTAACGTGCTCTCACATAAAGCTGCTCGTCAGGCTGTAGGCACTTGGTTAGGTTCGCACAGTTACAACGCGGTTATATACATTACAACACAGGACGTAGATAAACATGGCCAAACGCGGAATTATCTGTCACTGCGCAAGCTTATATCCCACAGCACAGGCCATGTACAGGTAACTAAGCACACGCCCGGTGGTTTGGGGTGATGGTGTGGTGTGGGTGATGATGTGTAGTGGGTGATGACGTGTTCAGGGTGATGGTGTGTATTGGGTGATGGTGTGTTGTGGGTAATGGTGTGTAGTGGGTGATGGTGTGTTGTGGGTGATGGTGTGTTGTGGGTAATGGTGTGTAGTGGGTGATGGTGTGTTGTGGGTGATGCTGTGTTGTGGGTGATGCTGTGTTGTGGGTGATGGTGTGGTTTGGGGTGATGGTGTGGTTTGGGGTGATGGTGTGGTGTGGGGTGATGTTGTGGTGTGGGTGAGGGTGTGTTGTGGGTGATGGTGTGTTGTGGGTGATGGTGTGGTTTGGGGTGATGGTGATGGTGTGTTGTGGGTAATGGTGTGTTGTGGGTAATGGTGTGTTGTGGGTAATGGTGTGTTGTGGGTGATGGTGTGTTGTGGGTGACGGTGTGATCTGAGCGATGATATGATTTGAGCGATGGTGTCAAGTGAAAGTGTGGGTGCTGATGTAGTTTTGGTGATGATGAGGTGATGGTATCATTTGGGTGAGGGTGTGGTCCGCCTCTCTCAAGTTAATTACAATACAGTGCCTATCTGATGGAGCCAGGATTTCGAGGGCTTGAATGATGAGTGAATGGAAGCGTGGTCCATTGAATTGGGCAAACTTTGGCTGTCTGGACATTGCTACTCCTCACCCTGCCCTAGGGAGTGGGAAGGGAGATCCGGATGATGATGATGATGATTGGGTTTTTACTTGCCTCTATCACTTTTTTGGTACCATACATTTTAAGGCATCTCTGAAGTGGTTAGGGCAGACTTGAGGGATCGTTAGGGGTGATACTGGAGAGAGTGTCGTACATAAACCGTTTTTATCATAGATTCTGTATCTCCCTTAACGCCGATCTCCACAACACTATCAACCAATTAGTCGCGTATTATGTGGTGATGTGAAGGTGAAAGCAAACTGAATTGTTAGACAGTGGGCTATCAAATTCCCTCACCTCCCCCCTACATCCCTTGCTAATTACAGATATAGGATCTTAGACAGGAAATGTGATAACCTTTCAACCCGAGGACATCGTGTATATTTTATTCTTTCAAACTCCAGATAATCATATTGTGTGTAAGGGGGACTTTATGAACTGGAGGGATTAGATATAGCCTTAATAAACTCCTTCAAAACAAAAGTCATTGAAAAAAATAGTCTAGTGGCTATATTAAATTAAAACGAGAAAGATGTTACCATAGTGGAGCGATTAACCTCCTGTCTGAAAAAAGCCATCTATTAGTTAATCTACCTGATCTGCTGTTACTTAATCTACAATGTCTGTTAATCACCCAGTCCTACATTATCCGATCAGGGGCACTGAGGCCTAAGGTTAGGATAATTACTATTAAAAAACTCGGACAATATTCAATTTTTTAATATTACAATTGGGATTTATAGTACCCAATTTCGACTTAGATACATAACAAAGACAGTAACTTGTAATTTAAAAGATATAAAAAATATCTTACTTTCTACATTTACAATATAGCAATAATAAATACTACACATTTCATCTGTACAGTAACAGCAGTTTACAGAAGCAGCAGCAACAAGGACAGTATGTATATTAACTTTACCTGTACAAGCAATAGAATAAGAAAGAAGAAAAATGAAAGCTGAGCAGGTAATAATGTTCAATTACCTGTTGTTAACTGTATATATAAGCAATAACTAATGCCACATATACAGTATTATCAATATATTAGCCATCCTAAGCACAGTAGAACCTCATTAATTCGGTACCTGATATTTCAGAATTTCTCCTAATTTTTATTTTTATGAAAATAAAATAAATGAAACAGTGAGAACAAAGTACATTGGGTTTAGCTTGCCAGTGCACTGATTTGTTGCCAAAATTGGCAATGACAAAAACTTAAAACTATTATAAAAAGAATTTGCACTTTTGAAGGGTTTAAGATGATACCACAAAATGAACTGACCTAATGAAACGGCAGTGCAGTGTAGGAAGAAGAAGAAGAAAAAAAAAACTAGGCTTACCTGAGTTGTGAGGAATCTGACTGAACTGCTGATCCATTGATACTGCTTTCAAGAGGAAAGTACAATGCTGTGTACTGAAACCGCTGACAGATAACTTATTTGCTATTACATAATCCTGGTTTGCCCTGTTTTGTTGTCGAATAACATTGAAGCCACTGGTATAGAAATGTAACGCGACGTGTGTCTTTGTGATTTTCTCATATCCTTCATACGTGCAATTATGTACAGTCTAAGACACAACTATCTTCCCAAAGTTTGACGAATATATAGCGGAAAATCGAACCATTTGAAAGCCGCACCAGTAGAGATAGGGTTTTTATTGTATTTCGCCAGGTGTACATTTTCTTTAGACGGAGCTGGGAAGAGAGTTGTCTCAGACTATACATGGAACGAAGAGGATCGTACATACCAGATAATTCCTGAACTCGTCGTTTGAGTAAAGCCAGAGCCCCAGTCACGCCGAATGAATGAGGTTCTACTGTACGCATCTTACAAGTTTCTTATCACAAATAAAATGTCATCACTCCTTCCTTCCATTCATTCTTCTACCAGTCAACCAATCATTCTATTACCAGTCAACCATCTTATCCATTACAGCTTCATCCTCTTCCATTTAACCCTTCGGTCCATCCTCAGTCTATCCATTAAGTCCTCCAGCAATCCATTCACCTCCTCCTCCTTCCAGTTATGTCCAGTTTATTTTCCGTTCATCCAGTTTCCAGCTATTCCTGCATCCACCTAATACATTACTCATATACCTAATCAGCTATCCGTCAGTTGATGTTAAACGTTCGTTACCTGAATTCCAGCGATACCACTTAAAAAATCTCAAGAACTTTTATAATTATCCTTCAGTATAATTCCAACATAACTGTGATGTGAAAACTGTTGCTCGAGCATAGCATCGCACTTTTGATTATAAAGAAAAAAATATGTCCTGCGTCAGGAAGAGCAATGTATTTAGCAAAATCAACAAGCTGCAAACTCATAGTACAAGAAGGAGCACTCAGAGTGCAATACCCGCCCCCACCAATTGGTCTCTGGGCCGAACATTTGACATTGCCTTGTGACCTTGACCTTCAACCGATTGCTCTAAAGATGGAATTACTTCAGTTTTGCCTGACACTTAACCCTTCAACCAAGCTTGGTCCAAACCACATCGAAATTGTCAGTAGACCATATCCTGTGACTTTGCTTTTGACCTTTCCCTGTGACCTTGACCTTTGACTGATTGTTTCCAAAATCGAATCTTTTATCCTTTCTTTACCTTTAACTGTCACATAAAGCTTGCTGTAAATCTGATAAAAACTTTAATTGACTTTGCCGTGTGACCTTGTCTTTGACCTATTGTTCGAAAGAACAGTGAGTCATCCCCTTGCCCAGTCCTCAACCCTTCCACCAAATTTGGTCCAAATCAGATCAACACCGTTTTTTCAGACAGGCAGATCCAACTTTAACCTTGCCCTGTGACCTTGACCTTTGACTGTCATTAAAATCGAGACCCCTCGTTCTTGCATTTACCCTCAATCCATTCACCAAGTTTGGTGTGAACCAGATAAAAATTGCTTAACATGAATTTGCTAGATTAAACTTTTGACCTAGCCCTGTGACCTTGACCTTTGACCTCTTATTCTAAAAACAATAGATCAACCCTCTGACTGCCCCTCTACCCTCTAGGAAAATTCCGTTAAAATTGGATATGACTGAGTTATCTTGTTCACACACACACAAGCAGCCACAAAAGCACACCAAACAGAATATAATCCCTACTCTTGCATCGCGAACGCGCGTGTAGTAATCTTGTTGTGTTGGTGAAGAATACAGGTTACAGTTCCTGTTTTGGTTCAAGCTTCGATGGAGCGGGTTCGTGCACTGTCTTTGCTGCCTTGCATTCCTGGGTCTTCTTCATCTTGTCCTACAAGTGGGGTATCCTTCCAGAGGGTAAGGTCACCAGGAGGAAGCTCAGAGCAAGGCACTAGTGGGGTTCTGAAAAGAAAAAAAGTGGCTTAATATGAAAGTCCTATTAACCATATCATTAGCTCCTGATACCAACGTCCGTACTTCATTATGTTCATCTGTCGAAGTTTCATCATTACACATCATCCACAAAGCAACTGAACAAAGGTAGAAACTGACAGAACACCTGCACACTGGAACTATATTTCTCTATCTATCTATCTATCTATCTATTGCCAGACGCCTCAATCCCGCTTGGGGTGGACACAAACAAATCGCCTCCAAGTCGCCCTGTCCCCCGCCATTTCACTGCCCTGCTCCCAACTCACACCCCCTTCTCTCATATACCTCTCCACCCCATCCCTCCATCTCATCCTCGGCCTCCCCCTCCCTCTTCCCCCCTCCACCTCACTCACATACACTCTCTTCGTCAGTTTTTCACCCTCCATCCTCTCCACATGGCCAAACCACCCCAGTGTGTTCCTCATAATGCTTCCTATCACATCCATATCAACACCACAACGCTCCTTTATATCCTCATTCGTCAGCCTGTCTCTCCATGTGACTCCACATGCTCCTCTTAAATAACTCATTTCCACTGCTCTCACTCTTGACTTGTGTCCTTCCAACAACGTCCAAGCTTCACTTCCATACATTAGAGTTGGTATCACAATACTGTCATGTAGTAACTTTTTCACTTCCATGCTCACTTCCCTGTTTCTTATCACTGCTTTCAAAGAACCAGCAACCTTTCTTCCCTGCTGTACTCTTTCAAGCACTTCACCCTCCAAACCTCCATCCTTACTCATCACACTACCCAAGTACTTAAACGTACTCACATTTTCCAATTCCTCACCATCCAACCTCGCTGTACATTCACTGACTTCACCTCTCTCAAAGACCATCACTTTACTCTTCCCTACATTCACCTTTAGATTCCGTTTCTTACACACTCTCTCAGACTCATCCACCAAGCCTTGCAGCTCCCCTTCGTCTTCACTCAACAACACAGTATCATCTGCAAACAACAGTACAGGGAGTTTCCAAACACTATCCTCTCTCACCAGGGCCACTCCAACATCCACTACCCTACCTTGTACCTTTTTTTATTACCCCATCCATGTACAGATTGAACAACTATGGAGACATGACACATCCCTGTTTCAAACCAACTTTCAAAGAGAAAAATTCACTTAGTTCACCATCCACACCCACTGCAGCCTTTATACCATCGTACATACTCTTCACAGCATTCAACAACTTCCCACCTACTCCATATATTCTTAACATTTTCCACAATCCTTGTCTATCCACCCTGTCATATGCTTTCTCCAAATCCATGAAAGCCGCATACAACTTCTTTCCCTTCTCTAGAAACTTTTCCACTAAAGATCTAAGAATGAATATCTGATCTACACAACCTCTTCCCTTCCTAAAGCCTCCCTGTTCTTCTCCAACTAATTTCTCTGTTCTTTCTCTAACTCTGTCAATAAGTATTCTACCATACACTTTTCCTATTATGCTAAGAAGACAAATGCCCCTATGATTACCACACACTTCTTTTTCCCCTTTTCCTTTGTACAAGGGAATAATTATACCTGACTTCCAATCCTCCGGGACTCTACCTTCCTCCCAGGCCAATCTGCACATCTTCCACATCCATTCTACTACTATCTCTCCCCCATGCTTCAGCATTTCACCACACACTCCATCAATTCCTGGGGCTTTCCCCGATTTAACTTTCTTCATTGCTTCCACAACTTCTCTCCTACTGATTTCTTCCTGTCTTCTCACCTCCCTCCTTCTCCCAGCCATTCCCCAGCCACTTATACTCGCATTACTTCCATCCTCTACGTTCAACAATTCCTTAAAGTGTTCTCTCCATCTGCTCATTTTTTCTCCCTTCTCCACTAGTAATCTACCATTTTTATCTTTCACTCCCCTGTTAACTTCACTTCCACCCTGTCTTACTCTTTTCACCTCTCTCCAGAACATTTTCTTACAGTCCCTCCACTTTACACTTAAATTCCTTCCAAATTCCTCATCCACTCTCTTCTTACTCTCTCTTACTAATCTTTTCACCTCTCTCTTTCTTTCTACATATAACTCTCTCTTCCGCCTCTCAACTTCTTCCACGCCCCTATTTCTCATCCATTCATTGTATGCTTTCTTCTTTTGTGCCACAGCCTGTTTCACCTCTTCAGTCCACCACGCTGTTCCTTGCACCCCCCTCCGTCTTCTCTTCCTTCCACACACCACATCACATGCTGCACATATTTCTTCTGTAAATATGCTACACACACCTTCCACGTCTCTCATCTGCTCCAATTCATATTTGCCCAATCGTTCCTCCACTTCTCTCTTATACTCTGCCTTTTTCTCATCCTCTTGTAACCTTTCCACTCTCCTTGCAACTACTCCTTCCTCTCGTCTTTCCCTTCTTCTATTCCTCCATCTTACTTAAATTCTAATTCTGGCCACCACCAAGTAGTGGTCAAAAAGTCCACTCCCCCAACCTCTATACACTCTTGCATCCATTACACATCTTCGCATCCTTTCATCCACACACACATAATCAATCATTGCCTTCCTTTCATTCAGTTCACCACCCACCCTTCTCATCACTCGCCATGTATACCTGTGGATCATTTTATGCCTGAAGATGGTATTGGCTATCACCAACCCCCTCCCAGAACATATGTCCACTAACGCACTCCCATTCTCATCTATCTCAGCAGGCACACCCCACTCACCAACTATTCCATCCACCTTCACATTCCCAACTTTACCATTCATATCACCAATCAAAAACACTCTCTCATTCTTTCCAAACTTTTCCATGCACATTTCTACATTTGTCCAGAACTCTTCTCTCACTCTTTTAGCACTATCTTTGCTTCGAATATAAAATATCCTTTGGACCTTTTTCAAGTAAAGCCAATCTATTGTATTTTGTCTTCTTCCCAGTAAACAGATTTCCATTATGTGCAAATTCTGCCATTTCAATAATTCATGGCATTTTAAAAACTATACTAATTTCACATGAACTTGGCCTACATTTTCCACCTCCCCACCTTGAATGTTGAGTTCCTACAGGTTAACATTGAAAAACGATGCCAATAACAAAATGCTATGAAAATGATGTGGAGCCAATACATTGTCTTTTGCTGCCACAGAGGTACGTGAATCTGCTGAAGTAGACGAAAATCTGAGCCAGGTAAAGGTGAGAGAACCATAGATCCAGCTGAGGAGAACTGTACTTGGTGATCCTCTCGGGACGTATACTGTGACAATTGCTTTGCTACTTTTGAAACAACAAGGGTTCAAAGAAACAATGGCAGCAATGAGTAGCAGTTGTAGTGCTAGTAATGATGGCAGTAGTAGTAGTAGTAGTAGTAGTAGTAATAGTAGTAGTAGTAGTAGCAGTAGTAGTAGTAGTAGTAGTAACAATAGTAGTGGTAGTAAAAGCAGACCCAAGTTTCACCTAACTGGCATTCTAAAGAAGGTAGTGTGAATTATGTAAGGTAAGTTGTTTCCCCTCCTGCACAAATCTCTACCCAAGGCATCATACTGGCAGAAGGGGTGGAATTGCCTCAGATTTTAGATTAAGAATAATAACAAATACATGTATGTGTAGATGCGAACAAAAATAAATAACCACTTTTTAATCGATCAGTTATGAAGCTATTACGCTATATTCTGAAAAATTATGGGGCTCCGAAGAATGCTTGACTGAGTCTCGAAGGTCATGGCTGAAGGTCTGGTTATGTATCGTTATGAAGTGTATCGATATGTATGTCAGCAACTGTACAAATGGTGAGGCCTGTGATATGGAGCACTATTTCCAGGGAGTCTGTATGATGTTATAAAGACTTCGTGGCCTCTTTTACTGGGCATGCCGTTGATAGTTCTCCCACTTCCATACGTTCTCTTACCCTGGTTGTGAGCTCTATGTAATGGTCGCAAGAAAGATCAGTACGATAATGATGATGATGATGAATGATGCTCTGTGTCTCAAGTTCATCCGGGTAGCCACTGCAACGATTTATGAATCCTCAGTATGGCTCACCTGCTGTCCTTAATTTAGTCCAAAGTTACACTCAGTTACATCTTTTAACCTAACCTTTACCCTATCCTTGACCCACCTCATCCTCACCAACCACAATACGCTTTTAGACAACCTTTCACCATTTCAGATGCATTCTCCAACACCTTTTCCACATGAACGAGATACAGATAAGACGGGTACACTTACTACCTCGGACCCAGACCCTACAGTTTGCCTTTATAATTAATATAGTCTATCAGTTGACCAAATCTGTAGCAATTCGTGGCCATTTTAATTCACCTATAGGAATGGGTGTCATGAGACAAAGACCTCACCACTACCAGTACAATATCACTACCACCGATCTCACCACTACCAGTCTCAGCACTATTCATACCACTAACCATCTCACCACTACCATCTTACCATTCCCCATCTCACAACTACCCATTTCATCACTACCCATCCCACCACTACGCATTTTATCACTACCCATCTCACCACTGCCCATCTCACCACTGCCCATCTCACCACTGCCCATCTCAACACTAACCATTTTACCACTCCCCATCTCACAACCACCCATTTCATCACTACCCATCTCACCACTGCCCATCTCACCACATCCTATTTCACCACTGCCCATCTCACCACATCCAGCTCACCACTGCCCATCTCACTACTACCCAAATGTAAACCGTCTGCACTGGGAACACGAGTCAAGCATGTTACCTAAGAGCAGAGGGATCACATCAAGAGCGTCACACTGGTCCACCTGCCCTGCCACAACCTGGAGCTCAGTGTAGTACCCAAGAATACCTTCCTTCCGCCCTCAGACACGTGAGTTGTTGGTGCATACCCCCATCCAACTCTGGGCATAGACAAGACCGACAATTATCTCAGGCCCAGTGGTCATCCGTGTCACCTTCACAGATAACCACTTCGGCACTAATACCCAATTTTTTTTGTATCGGGTACATGTTAGGGCTGCCTCACTCAGAACTGGTGTGATGGTACCAGTAGAGTGTTTTTGTGGCATACCAGTGGTGTTCATGAGAAGGCAGTAAAGACAGCAAGTGCAGAGTAGGGATATTCCCGATGACGCTAGCGTTTGCAGAATTGGGTCATTGCTCTGCACTTGAAGTCTTTCTCTCCAGATTGTTGCGGCCCATGCTGGATTCACCGTATGAAGATCAGTTAAGACTGTTTTAACAGAGTTAAAAAACTGGATTGTTTTCTGCCCCAACCTGTGACTGAATTTATGTCTATTGCCAGACGCCTCAATCCCGTTTGGGGTGGCCACAAACAAATCGCCTCCAAGTCGCCCTGTCCCCCGCCATTTCACTGCCCTGCTCCCAACTCACACCCCCTTCTCTCATGTGATTGATTTATATCCTTTTTTAACCACTTTTGTTTAGTAGCTGTGGGTATGCATCACGTGTCTGAGGGCGGAAGGAAGGTACTCTTGGGTACTGCACTAGGCTCCAGGTTGTGGCAGGGCAGGTGGGTCAGTGTGACGGTCTTCATGTAATCCTTCTGCTCTTTAGTTAACATGCTTGTCTCGTGTTCCCAGTGCAGGCGGTTTACATTCCTCAGACGCGCAAACTTGTCAGCCTGAAATGCACTATAACAACGATTAAAAAATATTCTGTACAGTGCCTAGAAATCAAAATACATAATGGCTGATTCTTATTCATAGATGAGAAAAATTTGGATGATGATGATGATGATTATGATGATGATGATGACTGTAGTTTATACTAGTGTACACTCACAGGAAAAATTAGTGATAAGAATATATTGTACCTGATACAAACAGCATTGTATTGCAATAAATATTCAAGGAAAATTTATGTGAAACAAGTATATACAGCAACTGGAATACCACACAGCATGACACAACACATAAGTACCGCAATAGACAACAGTATAATGAATTTCCATGGAAAAAAAAATGTTTCAAGTTCACACCTCTACTTGGAAATATAGTACACAAAGGAATACTCTGAAGTCTCGTAGCCAACAGCACAATACATAATTACAGGTATATTTATAAATTCTTTCACTAGGAAACATTATTGTTATTGCAACCATCATTTTGCTTTAGAATTAGGCTTAAAAAAACAAGCAATCTCTCCATTACCATCTCACCACTACTACCTTACCGCTACCCATCCTACCACTAATTTCACCACTACCCATACAAAATCACTACCACCCATATCACTACTACCAGTCTCACCACTAACCATCTTTCCACTAACCATCTCACTACTGCCCATTTCATCACTACCCTTCTCACCACTACCGGTCTCACCACTTCCTCTGTCACAACTACCCACTACCACTGCCAATCTCACCACTACCCATATCACCACTACCAGTCTCACCACTACCCATCGCACCACTATCCATCTCACCACCACCCATCTCACCACTACCCATCTCACCACTGCCACTCTCACCACTACCCATCTCACCACCGCCACTCTCACCACTACCCATCTCACCACCGCCACTCTCACCACTACCCATCTCACCACTGCCACTCTCACCACTACGAGTCTCATCACTGCACACAACACGTTATCAATATCACCACTACTTATCCCACCACTATACATGCCTTCTTTACCCTGTCACCTGTGTACGAGGGAATGGGGTTGATCAAAACATGTGAGGAGAGCTGAGTACCTGTAAGGGATGGCTACACATAAATCGCCTCCATGTTACCCTGTCTTTTCCCATCATTCTACCCACTCTCCAACTCGCACTCCCTCTCCCATATTCCTCTCCACCCCATACCTCCATTGGTCTCCCTCCCCCTCCTCCGCCTGGCTCACATACACTCTCCTAGTCAGTCTCTCATTCTCCGTCCCCTCTACGTGCCAGACCCATATCGTACACAACAACTTAGTTAAAAAAAAAAAAAAAAGGTCAACCAACTGGTATAGCTTCTTCAGTTCGTTGGTGAGGTTCGTTGCCCAGAACAGCTGCAAAATTGTGCCAAGATTGTAGTGTCCCTCACCATGACAGAACTGACGCCACAGCTTGTATCTTGCCACGCCTGCAGAGATGATCATTGTGTAACTAGCCTGGTCCAGTGCCAAACGGTCAAGATGATTTCAGTATATCTGTATATTTGTGGGTCATAAGAAATGTGGAGTCATAGATGCAAAGCGATCTTAAGTAAAATCTGAAATATAGTCTGCTGTTAAACAGTCCAGGATGTGTACTGTACAGGCAAAATGCTACTTCAAGTGAAGCAGCTTGAAGCAAGACATTCTTCCGATCCATGGTTGATGGGTTAAAAGTACAAAATAACTCATTTCTGATTTCAAAATAATTGTATAATGATACCAAAATGCAATTTCCAGCAAGGTAAATATGCCAGTTAATCAGCAGCTTATCAGTGGAACAACTTCAGATGAAAACTAAATGTCCAGTGCAACTTGTAATCACTAAGTACAGTGCTGTTCTTTTCTGTCAGTCATATTAAATTCTGATTAAATATATTATTTTTACTTATGCGAGTAAATCACCAACCATCAGTGCCCAGAGTGGACGGCCGAAGACGGAGGAATTTTGAGCCAACTGAAGCAAGGTCCGGACCCTTGGCGACAATTTGGACTCTCCTGGTTGACGTAGGACTCAAACACATTAGGACAAGGCGATCCAGCCAGACACCGGGATGACATCACTGGAATGAGTAGAGGGATATTGGTAACTGGGAAAAAAGCGGTCAAGGTCACAGGCACTGTCGGTTTTCATGTGATTTGAACCAAGGTGGAAGGGTTGAGGGTCGACGAAGGTGCTGACTCACTGTTTTTGAGGACAGTAGGTCAAAGGTCAAGATCAAATGGCAAGGTCACTTTAAACAATTTGTATTCGACTTAGACCAAGCTTTTTTGGAAGGGTTCAGAGTAAGCAGAGAAAAAGAGGAGTAGAAACAATGAGAAACTAGGGGATGCACTTAGTACCTGAATGGAGAATAAGAAAAAAACAAATCTGGTGCACATCTTAACCATACTGTGATAGGGCAAAAGAACAGTATTATGGAAATCGGGAATGACTAAGAAATAAATGGAGGAAACGTGGAGAGAAAACCAAATTAAAAGATGTTCTGCCCGCACTGTGATAAAGTACTGAATCATCACATAAGAGGGGAAAAAAAAATGGAGAAAAGGAGATGAATTACTTCCACTCTGAAATGCTAAACACATGGTTGCCTGCTCGTTCATCACACTTATTCACTTGATGTTGGGTCTCTGTGCTTCGTGGTTTCTGACGGCATCTCCAAGGTTCCTTAAACAGTACAGAAGCTTTGGGTTCAGCATGGAAATTTTATAGCAAATAATAATAGTAATAGTCGCAATCCCAGGCTTATCTGAACGCCAATCTGGTGGACAGCAGGCCAAAATTACCCTTTTCCTTAGTCCACCACCCTCTGTTCAGAAGATAGGAGGGGGGTTGAGGGACGTTTACATAACTGACCAGCCCCATCGTAAAGTCATATCGGTACCACCACATGAAGGCGCCCCTGTGCAGCATCTATAAAAAATATAATTGGTGATACAAATGATCTAAAGTGCTGACAAAATGCTGTGACCTGTAGTACTACAAAGTTGTTCACCAGATTTGGGTTTTGCTGATTAATTAAACCGTTTAGCAATGATGAGAGAGACTCTGATATCTTATCACTGCCGGATAGATCAACACATTTTGGATACCGTATTTTGCAATGTCATATACTCTCAATCTTTTATCGTTCTGAATAACTGCTGCTGCTGCTGTATCCCCATTTTCATCTCGGCTTAATGAAGCGATTGCGTTACTTGTTTAATAATCTGCATTTCCCGTAGTTTTATCAATCGTCGTGTTATGAATGATGAATTTAAAACCAATTTAGAACATAACACACACGCAAACGCACATGTACACGCACACGCACATGCACATGCACAAACACGCACACGCAGAAACACAAGCACACACCCACAAACACATATACACACAGTCCACTGCCAGAACTCTTAGGGACTTTCATCACTTAGCGCAGCGACATGAAACTCATCAGGAAACATCGGTTATCTCAGTTTTTTTTCACATTGCACCTGTAATTAGATTTAATGCTTTTTCAGTATTAACCCTGAGGTCATTTTGTAGGACATCATTCCAAGTCTTCGAAGGTCTATATCTTGGTAGTCTATCCTCCACTTCTTAATCTCCCTCTTCCCCTTGCTCACCAATTTCTCCCCTCACACAGCCACTTCTCCCCTCACACACCAGTTTCTCTCCTCACACACTCACTTCTCCCCTCACTCATCCAGTCCCACGTCCTTAGTCAAACTCGTGTCGAGGTTTATGAGTGGTATAACATGCTTCTCTCACACCCTCGAGGATCCAATCCCCAATACGCCTCATGTCCACACGGGTGTCCCTCACCGTAGCCGCTGTTACTAGAGATTCCTCCTCCAGAACCTGTCATGTGATTGTTACCTGTGGAAAAGAAGGTTTAGACGAGTGCCTAACGACTACAAGAAGGTCATTAAGTAACAATTAACCTTTTGTTCGGTCCCAGACATTCTCTGGAAAAAGACGATTAAGTTTATATCCAGAATTTTCAAGTGTTCATTGGGTTACTAGGAACAAAGGGGAAGCAAACTAATGAGAGACAAGGAAATCACTGAAAGACAAATGGATATGCCCAGTAGAGTAAACCTATGCAATCCTACTCAAGTTAGACCTAAAGCAAGATCAGAATAAATTAACAGAAGCTGAAGCCCATGCAAGACTGAATTACCTGTAGACTAGTGGTAGAATACTTTAGGTGGGCAGGCACAAATACACAAATTTTGCATGTTGCTATTGTTAGATTAATTTCTTCCCTTAATTATGTATTTTGGGAAGGTTAAATAGTGACACAGATATACTATTGCTTCGTGCTAACTAATGCTAGATTATTTACTCCCGTTAACTATCTATTTTCGTAGGACAGACAGATACACAACTGCTTCAAATTGTTTAGTGCTTGAATAGTTACATTCCCTTACTATATCTTCTTTGGGAGGGAAGGCACAGATGCACAACAGCTGCAGCCTAGGAAGGGACGTATGGCTAGCAGATGTTGTGCTTTAACGCTTATTCTTCTGCTCAGATGAATTCCAAAGTTTGTCATTTCTGAGCCAAATAAGGCTTAATCCCAGAGTTCAATGACAGAATAAGACAATATCGCTGTTCTGCGTCTTTTCTATGACACTTTTCGTAACTAGCACCATTTTGCATGTCAGTCTCTCGCTACAGCACAACACTCAACATGGAGCGATGGCAAGTTTTGGCCAAGTTACAGCGGACAGAGCATAATTCAGGAGAGATAACTTGAGGAGTGATGTGAGGTTGGTGTAGGGATGGGTGCCTTCCTCATCCTCGGTGGACCATTGCTCACACAGTGTCGTCTTCGCAGCATCATAGCCCTGCCTGATTTCCCAGAATCATCCTCCACACATTCTGATTCGCGGTCACATAAGCTGTCATGGCTTGCGGACATATATGAGAAAATGAGATACAAAAATAAAAAATAATGCTGTATGCTAACAAGAATGTTAAGGAAAAAAATAAAACATCAGATAATATACAAATTAAGCCAATCCTTTAAATATCTATAGACCATACTTATATCTGTTTATCTGTCCATACATACACACGGTACATCATCATCATGAATTTTTCCCTCACTTAATGATGGGGTAAGGTAGGATTTAGCAAAGGTAAATAATGAACTGTAAGAATAATCAACATGCCATATTAAAAAGGACAAAAATTCATTGACCATAAAGTCCCCCGTTATCCTGGTTCCATGTCATAGTCCTAAAGATCTCCACATATTTTGAAAGGGGGGAGGGGTATTAATTTCCACTGTCAATACTAATCACGTTACCAACCTGCCAAATAGTTAATCAGTGGACTATAAAGTTAAAAAAAAAAGTGCTGGCCCCGTATCGTGTGCTTCTCATCGGGAATCAATCCATCACCTTCCATGTCTCACTTTCTTACTTATTTATCATATCCATCCACCTTCTGGAATCTTGGCCTACCACGCCGTCTAATTTGCTCACTGGCAATGTTAATGATGGCGATATATAACAACTCTAGTTCGAGAAGTTTATCTTGTTCCAAAAAAAAAAAAAAAACTGTGAGGGGATGGAAAGAACACACACACACACACACACACACACACACACACACACACACACACACACACACACACACACACACACACACACACACACACACACACACACACACACACACACACACACACACACACACACAGAAAGAGGTCAGACCGAGGTGACGGATCCAGATGAAGTCTATCTATCTATCTATCTATTGCCAGACGCCTTAATCCCGTAAGGGGTGGCCACAAACAAATCGCCTCCATGTCGCCCTGTCCCCCGCCATATCATTGCCCTGCTCCCAGCTCACACCCCCCTCTTTCATATACAGTACCTCTCCACTCCATCCCAACATCTCACCCTTGGCCTCCTCCTCCCTCTCCCACCCTCCACCTCACTCACATACACTCTCCTCGTCAGTCTCTCACTCTCCATCCTCTTCTCCACATGGCCAAACCACTTTAATGTGTTTCTCCTAACGCTTCTTATCACATTCACACCACAGTACTACTTCACTTCCTCATTTGTCAGTCTCTCTCTCTCTTTCTCTCTCTCTCTCTCTCTCTCTCTCCCCGTGTGACTCCACATGCTTCTCTCAGATAACTCATTTCCACTGTTCTCACTCTTGACTTGTGTCCCTTCAACAAGGTTGTCACGAGTTGGTGCGATCATATATCTAAACAAACTCGTGACATTAAACTTTGCTGGGAAACTGCGAATTCTAGTGGAATCCCAGTATGTATCACTCAGTCAACCGCCACGTATTCAACCGATCGGGAGTGTTTTCAGAACAATTTTTCACTGTTTAATAAGTGATCGTCTTTGTGCGCGACATTAGCACCTCCGCTGAGTGATTTGTTATGGGCGTGTTTCACTCACTTCTAGCCGTTACCAGTTGGCGGCTGGCCTCAGTCCTCGCCTTGCTTGTTTGAATTCAGTCAAGATTTGAACACCGTGGAAGCAGGTTAGCAGCGTGTGTGGCAGCGTCCTTCCTCAGCTGACGCCCAGTTCCCACTGTCGCCGTTGTCCAGTTCCTGAATTCCCACCTACCGTGATTTGGCGAGAGGCTCAGCGTGTGCAGGGTCCTTCCTCAGCAATGACGCCCAGTCATCCACTTAGTCCACTCTCTGACCAGCATTTCTTTTTGTTTTTCCTAGGTTTAAGAGTTTAGCTTTTGAGTGAACAAGTGAGTGCGATCTCCTTATTTTGAATTCATTTTGAAACATGTAATGTAAATATACTTCCTTGTAATAAATAAATTTACAGTTCTTTTCTCTTGAGCTTAATGTAATGTAAACTCGTGTTTTATTATTCCACATTTAGCTTATTTTAGTTATAGCTCCTAGTTTGCATAAACGCTTTGCATTATTCACAGCTGGTACTTAGGCCAGTCCCTTTTATTAACTTAAATCCGTTGTGCCATCTAGGAGTTAATTGCACCAGCAAGAATCTGTTTATCATTAATAACATTAGTTATTGATTGTCAGGGGTGGAGTCACTTTCTCCAGAGGCCAACAGTACTAATAAACAGCACGTGTGAGTGATTAGTCTCTGCTGTGTACTGTTGAGAAAGTTTATAAATTTTCGTCCTTAGAGAATCGGCGACGTAAGCCGGCATAAAGTAATCATTGCTTGATTTTCACAAGTCAGTTCTTTGTCCTTGTTCTCAAGTAACATTTTAAAGTATCAAGTATTACTGAATATTATTCTTTAATATTACATACTCTTAAAAACCCCGTGACAAAGGTCCCAGCTTCACTTCCATAAATTAGAGTTGGTATCACAATACTGTCATGTAGTAGCTTTTTCACTTCCATGCTCACTTCCCTGTTTCTTATCACTGCTTTCAAGGAACCAGCAAGTAAAAAAAAAAAAAGTTTGGAAAGAAGTTCATTAAGGGTAAAAAAGAAGTAACAATTATAAAGAGCTCACAAAGTGCATAGGAGGCTAGAGATAGATAAGGAAGACGTTCATGCAGATCAAGATAGTATTCTTGAGGTCAGAAGAGTTTAGAAACAGGTCAAAGAGAGGTCAAAAATTGTTCAGGAAATCATACAGATGTCCCGAGGTCAGAGAGAGAGAGAGAGAGAGAAAGAGAGAGAGGGGGTGGAGGGTGGGAACGGTGAGAAGAAAAAGCCACATACTAATATAGAGTTCATGAAGTCTGTGGGAATTGGTCAGGGCAGGGAGGTCAAAGGTCACACGAGCGTGCCTGGCTTCATCATGTCCTCTGGTGAGAAGATGAACTTGGCTTCTGGGGAGGCCGTAATATCGTCGTGATGCGAGGTGGGGAGCACAGACGGGGAGGCCGGTGCTCTGGGGGAACTTATTTTGTATTTCCGGGGGTACAGAGGGGGTGGGGGAGAGCCATAGTTCCTAACGGAGGCATAGACGGAGTGTTGTGAGAGGGTCGTGGCCGTCCCATTGTGTCGTAGCACGGGAGGAGTGGAGTCGTGGTGGTGGTATTTTGAGGTACCTAGATTATCAGTCGTCTCAAGGTCCACTCCACTGGTTATGTCCGTCCCTCTCACTAAATCCACATCCCTGGCTAAATCGGCGCCCCGCATCCCCCTCCTGATGGTGCAGAAATCCGGGGCTGTTTGCAAGGGCGGGTCGGTGTTGTTGGGCTGGGGGGTGCTGGTGTAAGGGCCCAGATCGCTGATGGTCTGTCTGCCGTTGGGTATGGGCACGTAGTCCTAGCAGGTGTAGTCCACGAAGGGTACGTAGCCCCTGCCTCCCTCACCAGCCTGCTTGGCGTATAATCAAGAATCAGTATTAGTGTTTGTTTAAGATTAGGGTGTGGCTGATTGATTAAGGAAACTGATCATGAAAGTTGCCTGGAATGGCAAGAGAAAATTTTCAATACGAGTGAGTGGCAGATGGAGAAACTGGAAGGGTGAAGAGTACCGATTGGCCGCTAGACTGATTGGAATATAATAAGAAAATGAGAATGAGGATAATATTAACTGACTGACTGATTTAAAAAAAATTTATCATGGTACTTGTTTAAACTAAAAGATGAAAAGATATGAGAGGGAAGATTAGTGGCTGACTGATTATTAAACTGATTAAAGAAACTGATCGTGACAGGTGACTGATGTAACAGAAGACATATACGGAAGGGGAATACTTCTGATTACTTTATAGACTGGCTGATTGACTGACTGATTATCTGTTTGACTGGAGTAAGAAGTAAGAAAAGATAATATCAGTGGATGAATGATTTATTTATTAAAGAAACTGATTTTGCCAATTGTCTGGAGTAAGTGCAAAATTGGATATTAAAGACAACTGATGACTGGAGTAAAAGAAGAAAATATATATATATTAGAAGACATAACCCACTAATTAACTGGAGTAAAAGAAAAAAATGGGAGAGGAAAAGTAAGACATGAAAGTAATATGATGTTAGCTGGAGTAAAAAAAGAGAGACACAAGAAATTATTAGTGATTATTTACCTGTTTCGGTAAAAGTTGGATTAACGGAATAGGGAATATTAGCGATTAATAGACGAAGAAACCGAGGAGGGTAGAAGAGTGATTGATTGACTGATTGATTGATTGATATGGTTTAAAGAAGAAACGTGAGAGGGAAGATTAGTGATCGACTGATTTAAATGACTTCTTGAATGTTTAAAGAAAATAGTTGTGACAGTCGCTAATGAGGAGAAAAAGAAATGGGGGAATGAAAATCAGATTGCGTAGAATTTGTTTATATTAAAGTGTGGTTTTCATTACAGAAAAAAAAAATGAAAGCGGGAATATGAGGGAGTTTTCGCTTGTACCAGTATATAGAAGGCAATGATTGAAGGGAAAAAATGTGAGTTTCCGTAGAATTCTGTGCATAGAGAGTAGGAAAGAACAACGAGAGAGAAATGTATTTCCGGGTAATTCATTTACAGAGAGAGAGAGAGAGAGAGAGAGAGAGAGAAATAATGATGGTTTGAATACAGCTTAGGAAATATTATTTTTTTCATGTAACGTATAATGTAAAGCAAATAGATGGTAATTTATTTATCTACTCGTATACACATACGTACTGTACAAATATAATTAGGTATATAACAGGAGGTTTTATTACGTATATGTAATCAATTTGGCTCAATACTATTCCTTCTACTGCTCTGTCTGGATCTACAGTACCTGTCTCGTGTCTGAGTGTCTGTTCGTACCTGTCTACTCGTCTTAACCACTCAGTTTGAATCTTTTTAACTGTACCTCATTCTCTTCGTATGTACATACTTATCAATCTGTTTTAACCTATCTGTATACTCGTACAGTATCTATTTCTACATTTTACCCTATCTTTCTGATTATTTTTAACAATCTCTCCGTTTGTAACTGCTCTAGGCATCTGTCAATCAATCAGTCAATGCATCTATATATTTATCTCTCTTCATCTATCCCATCCACACATTCTCATCCACACATTCCTATCCACACATTTCCATCCACACATTCCCATCCACACATCCCATCCATTCATTCCCATCCACTCATTCCCATCCACACATCCCATCCACACATTTCCATCCACACAATCCCATCCACTCATTCCCATCCACACATTCCCATCCACACATTCCCATCCACACATTCTCATCCACACATTCCTATTCACACATTCCTATCCACACATTCCCATCCACACATCACCATCCACACATCTCATCCACATATTTCCATCCACACATTCCCATCCACTCATTCCCGTCCACACTTTCCCATCCACACATTTCCATCCACACATTCCCATCCACACATTCCCATTCACACATTCCCATCCACACATCCCATCCACACATTTCCATCCACACATTCCCATCCACACATTCCCATCCACACATCTCATCCACACATTCCCATCCACACATCCCCGTCCACACATCCCATCCACACATTTCCATTCACACATTCCTATCCACACTTTCCCATCCACACATTTCCATCCACACATTCCCATCCACACATTCCTATCCACACATTCCCATCCACACATTAGTATCCACACATTTCCATCCACACATCCCTATCCACACATTCCTATCCACACATTCCCATCCACACATCTCTATCCAAAAATTCCCATCCACACATCTCTATCCACACATTCCCATCCACACATCCTTATCCACATATTCCCATCCACACATTTGCATCCACACATTCCCATCCACACATTCCCATCCACACATCCCTATCCACACATTCCCATCATCACATTCCCATCCACACATCACCATCCACACATCCCATCCACACATTTCCATCCACACATTCCCATCCACACATTCCCATCCACACATCCCATCCACACATTTCCATCCACACATTCCCATCCACACATTCCCATCCACACATCCCCGTCCACACATCCCAACCACATATTTCCCTTCACACATTCCTATCCACACATTCCCATCCACACTTTTGCATCCGCACATAAGTATCCACATATTTGCATCCACACATCCCTCTCCACACAATCCCATCCACACATCCCTATCCACACATTCCCATGCACACATCCCTATCCACATACTCCCATCCACACATTCCCATGCACACATCCCTATCCACACATTCCCATCCACACATCTCTATCTGCACATTCCCATCCACACATTCCTATCCACACATTCCCATCCACACATTCCCGTCCACACATCCCTATCCACATATTCCCATCCACACATTCCTATCCACACATTTCCATCCAAATACTCCCATGCACACAATACCATCCACACATTCCCATCCACACATTACCCATCCACACATCCCTATCCACACATTCCCATCCACACATTTTCCATCCATGCATTCCTATCCACAAATTCTCATCCACACATTCCCATCCACACATTACCATCCACACATTCCCATCCACATTCCCATCCGCACATTCCTATCCACAAATCCCTATCCACACATTCCCATCCACATATCTCTATCCACACATTTCCATTCACACATATGCATCCACACATTAGTATCCACACATTCCCATCCACACATCTCTATCCACACATTCCTATCCACACATTCCCATCCATACATTCCCATCCACACATTCGTATCCAAACATTCCCATCCACACATTCCCATCCACACATCCCTATCCACACATTCTCATCCAAACATCCCTATCCAAACATTCCCATCTACACATTTGCATCCACACATTCCCATCCACACATCCCAATCCAAACATTTCCATCCACACATCACTATCCACTCATTCGCATCAACATATCCCTATCCACACATTCCCATCCACACATTCCCATCGACACATCCCTATCCACACATTCCCATCCACACATTCCTATCCACATATTTCCATCCTCACATTCCCATCCACACATTCCCATCCACACATTCCTATCCACACATTTCCATCCACACATTCCCATCCACACATTCCCATCCACACATCCAATCCACACATTTCCATCCATACATTCCCATCCACTCATTCCCATCCACACTTCCCATCCACTCATTCCCATCCACACATCCCATCCACACATTTCCATCCACACAATCCCATCCACTCATTCCCATCCACACATTCCCATCCACACATTCTCATCCACACATTCCTATTCACACATTCCCATCCACACATTCCCATCCACACATCAACATCCACACATCTCATCCACACATTTCCATCCACACATTCCCATCCACTCATTCCCATCCACACTTTCCCATCCACACATTTCCATCCACACATTCCCATCCCCACATTCCCATCCCCACATTCCCATCCACACATCCCATCCACACACATCCATCCACACATTCCCATCCACACATTCCTATCCACACATCCCATCCACACATTCCCATCCACACATCTCCGTCCACACATCCCATCCATACATTTCCATTCACACATTCCTATCCACACTTTCCCATCCACACATTTCCACCCACACATTCCCATCCACACATTCCTATCCACACATTCCCATCCACACATTAGTATCCACACATTCCCATCCACACATCCCTATCCATACATTCCTATCCACACATTCCCATCCACACATCCCTATCCACACATTCCCATCCACACATCTCTATCCACACATTCCCATCCACACATCCTTATCCACATATTCCCATCCACACATTTGCATCCACACATTCCCATCCACACATTCCCATCCACACATCCCTATCCACACATTCCCATCATCACATTCCCATCATCACATTCCCATCCACACATCCCATCCACACATTTCCATCCACACATTCCCATCCACACATTCCCATCCACACATTCCCATCCACACATCCCATCCACACATTTCCATCCACACATTCCCATCCACACATTCCCATCCACACATCCCCGTCCACCCATCCCATCCACAGATTTCCCTTCACACATTCCTATCCACACGTTCCCATCCACACATTTGCATCCACACATTAGTATCCACACATTTGCATCCACACATCCCTCTCCACACATTCCCATCAACACATCCCTATCCACACATTCCCATGCACACATCCCTATCCACATACTCCCATCCACACTTTCCCATGCACACATCCCTATCCACACATTCCCATCCACACCTTCCTATCCACACATTCTCATCCATCACATTTCCATCCACACATTCCCATCCACACATTCCCATACACACATTCCTATTCACACATTCATATTCACACATTCCCATCCACACATTTCCATCCACACATTCCCGTCCACACATCCCTATCCACATATTCCCATCCACACATTCCTATCCACACATTCCCATCCAAATAATCCCATGCACACAATACCATCCACACATTCACATTCACACATTCCCATCCACACATCCCTATCCACACATTCCCATCCACACATTTTCCATCCATGGATTCCTATCCACAAATCCTCATCCATGGATTCCTATCCACAAATCCTCATCCACACATTCCCATCCACACATTACCACCCACATATTTCCATCCACATATTCCCATACACACATTCCTATCCACACATTCCCATCCACATTCCCATCCACACATTCCTATCCACAAATCCCTATCCACACATTCCCATCCACATATCCCTATCCACACATTCCCATTCACACATATGCATCCACACATTAGTATCCACACATTCCCATCCACACATCCCTATCCACACATTCCCATCCACACATTCCTATCCACACATTCCCATCCACACATTCCTATTCACACATTACTGTCCACACATTCCTATACAAACATTCCCATCCACACATTCCTATACAAACATTCCCATCCACACATTCCCATCCAAACATTCCCATCCACACATTCCTATCCACACATTCCCATCCACACATCCATCCACACATTCCCATCCACACACATTTTCTATCCACATATTTCCATCCACATATTCCCATTCACCATCCACATTTCCATTCCCATCCCATTCCATCCACACTTCCATCCATTCATTCCCATCCACTCATTTCCATCCACACATCCCATCCACACATTTCCATCCACACAATCCCATCCAGTCATTCTCATCCACACATTTCCCATCCACACATTCCCATCCACACATTCTCATCTGTCACATTCATTCCACCACACATTCCTATCCACATTCCCCTCCACACATCACCATCCACACATCTCATCCACATATTTCCATCCACACATTTCCATCCACTCATATTCTCTGTCCACATCCATCCACATTTATCCACACATTCCTATTCACACATTCCTATCCACACATCCCATCCTTACACATCCACATTTCCATCCACACATCCATCCACACATTCTTATCCATTCACATTCCCATCACACATCCTATCCACACATTCCTATCCACACATTCATCCACACATCTCTGTCCATCAACACACTCACATTTCTATCCACACTTTCCCCATCACAATTTCCCAAATTCCCATCCACACATTAGTATCCACACATTTCCATCCACACATCCCTATCCACACATTCCTATCCACACATTCCCATCCACACATCTCTATCCAAAAATTCCCATCCACACATTTGTATCCACACATCCTTATCCAAATATTCCCATCCACACATTTGCATCCACACATTCCTATCCACACATTTGCATCCACACATCCATATCCACACATTCCCATCAACACATTCCCATCCATACATCACCATCCACACATCCTATCCACACATTCCCATCCACATATTCCCATCCACACATTTCTGTCTGAACATTCCCATCCACACCTTCCTATCCACACATTCCCATCCACACATTCCCCTCCACACATCCGTATCCACATATTCCCATCCACACATTCCTATCCACACATTTCAATCCAAATACTGCCATGCACACAATACCATCCACACATTCCCATTCAGACATTCCCATCCACACATCCCTATCCACACATTACCATCCACACATTTTCCATCCATGCATTCCTATCCACAAATCCTCATCCACACATTATCATCCACACATTCCTCTCCACACATTCCCATCCACACATTCCTATCCACAAATCCCTATCCACACATTCCCATCCACATATCCCTATCCACACATTCCCATTCACACATATGCATCCACACATTAGTATCCACACATTCCCATCCACACATCCCTATCCACACATTCCTATCCACACATTCCCATCCACACATTCCCATCCACACATTCGTATCCAAACATTCCCATCCACATATTCCCATCCACACATCCCTATTCACACATTCTCATCCACACATCCTTATCTAAACATTCCCATCTACACATTTGCATCCACACATTCCCATCCACACATCCCAATCCAACCACTTCCATCCACACATCCATAACACATCCCTATCCACACATTCCCATCCACACATTCCCATCGACACATCCCTATCCACACATTCCCATCCACACATTCCTTTCTACACATTCCCATCCTCACATTCCCATCCACACATTCCTATCGACATATTTCTATCCACACATTCCCATCCACACATTCCCATCCACACATTCCCATCCACACATTCAATCCACACATTTCCATCCACACATTCTCATCAACACATTCCCATCCACACTTCCCATCCATTCATTCCCATTCACTCATTCCCATGCACACATTCCCATCCACACATTCTCATCCACACATTCCTATTCACACATTCCCATCCACACATTCCCATCCACACATCACCATCCACACATCCCATCCACACATTCCCATCCACACATTCCCATCCACACATCACCATCCACACATCCCATCCACACATTCCCATCCACTCATTCCCGTCCACAGTTTCCCATCCACACATATCCATCCACACATTCCCATGTACACATTCCCATCCACACATCCCATCCACACATTTCCATCCACACATTCCCATCCACACATTCCTATCCACACATCTCATCCACACATTCCCATCCATACCTCCCCGTCCACACATCCCATCCACACATTTCCATTGACACATTCCTATCCACACTTTCCCATCCACACATTTCCATCCACACATTCCTATCCACACATCTTTATCCGCACATTCCCATCCACATACTTGTATCCACACATTCTCATCCACACATCTTTATCCACATATTCCCATCAACACATTTGCATCCACACATTCCCATCCACACATTTGCATCCACACATCCATATTCACACATTCCCATCAACACATTCCCATCCACACATCACCTTCCACACATCCCATCCACACATCCCATCCACACATTTCCATCCACACATTTCCATCCACTCATTCCCATCCACACTTTCCCATCCACACATTTCCAACCACACATTCCCATCCACACATTCCCATCCACACATCCCATCCACACATTTCCATCCACACATTCCCATCAACACATTCCCATCCACACATCCCCGTCCACACATCCCATCCACACATTTCCATTCACACATTCCTATCCACACATTCCCATCCACACATTTCCATCCACACAATCCCATCCACTCATTCCCATCCACACATTCCCATCCACACATTCTCATCCACACATTCCTATTCACACATTCCCATCCACACATTCCCATCCACACATCACCATCCACACATCCCATCCACACATTTCCAATCACACATTCCCATCCACACATTCCTATCCACACATTCCCATCCACACATTTACATTCACACATTAGTATTCACACATTCCCATCAACACATCCCTATCCACACATCCCCATCCACACATCCCTATCCACACAATCCCATGCACACATTCCCATGCACACATCCCTATCCTCACATTCCCATCCACACATTCCCATCCACACATCTCTATCTGCACATTCCCATCCACACATTCCTACCCACACATTCCCATCCACACATTAATATTCACACATTCATATCCACACATTCCCATCCACACATTCCTATCTACACATTCCCATCCACACATTCGCGTCCAAACATTCCCATCCACACATTCCTATCCAAACATTCCCATCTACACATTTGGATCCACACATTCCCATCCACATATCCCAATCCAAACATTTCCATCCACACATCCCTATCCACTCATTCGCATCCACACATCCCTATCCACACATTCCCATCCACACATTCCCATCGACACATCCCTATCCACACATTCCCATCCACACATTCCTATCCACACATTCCCATCCTCACATTCCCATCCACACATTCCCATCCACACATTCCTATCCACATATTTCCATCCACACATTCCCATCCACACATCTCATCCACACATTTCCATCCACACATTCCCGTCCACACATTCCCCTCCACACATTCCCATCCACACATTCCTATCCACACATTCCCATCCACACATTCCCATCCACACATCACCATCCACAGATTCCATCCACACATTTCCATCCACACATTCCCATCCACACATTCCCATCCACACATTGCCATCCACACATTCCTATCTACACATTCCCATCCACACATTCCCATCCACACATCACCATCCACACATTCCATCCACACATTTCCATTTACACATTCCCATCCACACATTCCCATCCACACATTCCCATCCACACATTGCCATCCACACATTCCTATCTACACATTCCCATCCACACATTCCCATCCACACATCACCATCCACACATTCCATCCACACATTTCCATTTACACATTCCCATCCACACATTCCCATCCACAAATTTCCATCCACACATTCCCATCCACACATTCCCATCCACACATCCGATCCACACATTTCCATCCACACATTGTCGTCCACACTTTCCCATACACACATTCCCATCTACACATTCCTATCCACACATTCCCATCCAAACATTCACATCCACACATTCCCATGCACACATTCCCATCCACCCATTCACATCTACACATTCCCATCCACATATACCTATCCACATATCTCCATCCACATATCTCCATCCACATATCCCCATCCACATATTCCCATCCACACATTCCCATCCACACATTCCCATCCACACATTTCTATCCACACATTCCCATCCACACATTCCCATCCACACATTCCTATCCACACATTCCCATCCACACAACCCTATACACACATTCCCATCAACACAATCCGATCCACACATCCCTACATACATTGCTATCCACACATTCCCATCCACACATACTCATCCACACATTCCTATACAAACATTCCCTCCACACATTCCCATCCACACTTTCCTATCCACACATTCCCATCCACACAACCCTACACACAGATTCCCATCCACACATTCCCATCCGCACATCCCCATCCATACATTCCTATCCATACATTCCTATCCACACATTCCCATCCACACATCCCTATCAACACATTCCCATCCACAGATTCCCATCCACACATCCTTATCCACACATTCCCCTCCACAGAATCACATCCACACATCCCTATCAACACATTCCCATCCAGACATTCCTATCCACACATCCTTATCCACACATTCCCATCCACACATTCCCATCCACACAATCATATCCACAGATTCCCGTCTGCACATTCCTACCCACACATTCCCATCCACACATCCCTATCCACATATTCCCATCCATTCATTCCTATTCATACATTCCTATCCACACATTCCCATCCTCATATTTTCATCCACACATTTCTATCCACACATTCCTATCCACACATTCCCATCCACACATTCCCATCCACATATACCTATCCACACATCCCCATCCACACATCCCCATCCACATATTCCCATCCACACATTCCCATCCACATATTCCCACCCACACATTCTCATCCACACATTTCCATCCACACATTCCTATACAAACATTCCCATCCACACATTCCCATCCAAACATTCCCATCCACACATTCCTATCCACACATTCCCATCCACACATTCCCATCCACACAACCCTTTACACACATTCTCATCCGCACATTCCCATCCGCACATCCCTATCCATACATTCCTATCCACACATTCCCATCCACACATCCTTATCCACACATTCGAATCCACTCAATCACATTGATACATCCCTATCAACACATTCCCATCCACACATCCTTATCCACACATTCCCATCCACACAATCACATCCACACATTCCCATCCGCACATCCCTACCCACACATTCCGATCCACACGTCCCTATCCACATATTCCCATCCATACATCCCTATCCATACATTCCCATCCTCATATTTTCATCCACACATTTCTATCCACACATCCCTATCCACACATTCCCATCCACACATTCCTATCCACACATTCCCAACCACACATTTCCATCGACACATTCCCATCCACAGATCCCTATCCACACATCCCTATCCACACATTCCCATCCACACATCCCTATCCACACATCGCTATCCGCACATACCCATCCATACATCCTTATTCATACATTCCTATCCACACATTCCCATCCACACATCCTTATCCACACATTCCCATCCACACATTCTCATTAACACATTCCCATAAAGACATCCCTATCCACACATTCCCATCCACACATTTCCATCCACACATTCCCATCCACACATCCCTATCCACACATCCTTATGCACATATTCCGATCCATATAACCCTATTCATACATTCCTATCCACACATTCGCATCCAAACATTCCCATCCACACATTCCTATCCACACATATCCATCCACACATTCCTACCCACATATTCCCATCCACACATTCCCATCCACACATTTCCATCCACACATCCCTATCCACACATTCCCATCCACACATTACCATCCACAGATCCCTACCCACACACTCCTATCCACACATTCCCATTAACATATTTTTATCCACACATCCCTATCCACACATTTCCATCCACACATTACCATCCACACATTCCCATTCACACATTCCCATCCACACATTCCAATCCACACATTCCTATCCACACATTCCCATCCACACATCTGCATCCACACATTCCCATCCACACATTCACATCGACACATTCCCAACCACATATTCCCATCCACACATTCCCATCCACACATTCCCATCCACACATTCCCCTATCGAAACAAAAGATTCTTAATTAAACAGAAAATGGACTCTCTCTCACTGAAAATATAAGCCTACTTCCGCCTAGTACAATTTTTATATTTGTTGCTTACAATTTTGTGCACTTTTTTCCTGGTTATAAAGTGTAAATACTCCTGTCCATTATGAGCATCATCCACTCACTTGATGTAGTGCTGCCTACTTCTTACTTAGCCTTTATCATTGTTTTTCTGCACCTGCACTCCTCTCTTCCTATTTCTTCCATCTTTCCTGTCACTTCTTATTGCTTTTCTTTCCTTTACAGGTGGCTTTACACTGAGCGACAAGCCAAATGGTTTCCTGTAAGCCAAGAAACCATTTACAACGCTGGGTGGTAACCATATAACCAAACCATACGTGCTCCTTACGTGTCAAGTGGGTTGGTGGAGGGTTAGTGCCTCTCCCTGTAAAACAAATAACTCAGAGTCAAATGGCCACCCCTTACGGAATTATGGCGTCTGGCAATAGATAGATAGATAGAGTTTGTCTACTGAATAACATCTCCCGTAGTAAAATGGAATAAAATACAGTACGAATTTTATTTCACTCTAAAGTTTAAATAGTGAGTTTGTGTGTGTGTGTGTGTGTGTGTGTGTGTGTGTGTGTGTGTGTGTGTGTGTGTGTTTCTACAGTCGCGATAAATCCGTCTGGCAGTAGACGAAATAAAATACAAAATTCTCATCACAGTGCAAAAGTTTATGTTCTTTATATCCTTAGCGTTTCAGGCGACATTACCCCCATCCTGTGTGTAGATGGAAACGTTTGAGAACCAGGTGATTTACATTCATTCCTGTGTTACCTTCCCATCCTTTCTCTCCATCTGCTAATGAACCAGTAGCCTACAAAAATCAGCACCTCCACATATACAATAAACCACTGCCAAGAACACAAGAAACATATTGTGTAGTGTATTAGCACCGTACTTTCAAACAGATAGGTACAGAACACATGAAGGAAAGTGATTATCTCCCATTACAGGACTGTTACCGTACTACAGATATTCTACATAAAATAAATCAGCAAAAGTTAGTACTTGGATGGGTGACCGCCTGGGAACACCAGATGCTGTTGGCATCCCTACGTGTCAAGTGGGGTTGGTGGAGGATTAGTGCCCCTCCCCGTAAAGCAATTAACTCTAAGCCCTTGGCCACCCCGTCTGGGATACATGGCGTCTGGCAATGAATGAATGAAAAAAAAGAAGCTTTAACTGTGATGAACAAAGAACAGATACAACTGAACAGATGTAACAAATAGCGTAGGTTCCGTCGTTTAGCGAATTTTCCTACGCACCATGTACAGTACAGTGATGTTAGTAAAAGAACTGCCACCAACAATTAAGTATTCTGTTATTTACAGTTAAGGTAGCGAGAATACATTTCTATCAACAGATAGTGATTGCTTTTATTTACAGAAAAGTTAGTGGAAATGAAGTACTACCAACAAGTAATTATTGATTTTATTTGCAGCAAAGTTTGTGAAAATTCAGCGCTAATGATTATTTTTTACATTCAGTATGAAGTCACTGAAAAATTTACATTGCTACCAGCAAATTATGACATTTTGTACAAGTCCAGTGCGGTGCTTGATATTACGGTGCTACCAAGAAATGTTACATTTACAATATTGCAGTACTACCAAGTTTTTTTTTTTTTTCTACAGGAAATTTACTGAAAATACTGTACAACAAACACTTAATTGCACAAATATTTACATATATATTTTTACGATCAGTGTTACCAGCCTCTGCTAAGCATGACCGTGAGCCGACCAAGGTAATCTGCAACACAACATAATGTTACAAATTTCCATAGTAATTAAATGATTGTTCATATATGTTCAATTCCTTTAATAGTTTTTTGGGTATTCATGTTTCCTTCAAGTGTTTCATTATTAATCTCTCCTAAACTTGGCGATAAAAAGGTGGAAACTTGTCTTTTATTATTATTATTATCATTATTATTATTATTATTATTATTATTATTATAATTATATTTATTATTATTTTTGTTATTGTTTTTACTTACATGAGATGGTGATGAAAATGTTCTAGCTAAGTTTTCTGTCATTATTATTGTTATAATAATAATAATAATAATAATAATAATAATAATAATAATAAAAATAATAATAATAATAATAATAATAATAATAATTATTATTATTTACACATTTTAATGTTACTTGTATTGCTACACTACTAACTGCATAATTAAGTACTGATCAAATTATTGTTTTAATCTCGAGAGAGAGAGAGAGAGAGAGAGAGAGAGAGAGAGAGAGAGAGAGAGAGAGAGAGAGAGAGAGAGAGAGAGGGGCGGCAATATAATGCTCGGGTTATTTTGACACCTTGGCAAGATCTAATATTATATGACACAGGGGAACTTGGAAAGGGGACCTGGAAGAGAGCTTGGAGTGGGGACCTGGAAGGGGACTTGGAATGGGAGCCTGGAAGGGGACCTGGGATGGAGACCTGGAAGGGTAACCTGGGATGGGGACCTGGAATGGGGACTTTTAAAGGATTTGGAATGGGGACTGGATTAGGGTGCTGGACATGGAATGGGAATTTAGAGAGGGACTTGGAATGGGGACCTGGAGATGGTCATGCAAGAGAGTCAATAAATCTGGCCTGGAGCGGATTAAAAATAGGACCTGGAATAGGGAATCTGAAGGAAATCTTAAAGTGAGGACTTGGAGTGGGACCTGGAGAAAGAAACCTGGCTGGGAACTGGAATGGGATTTTAACTGGGACTTGGTTTGGGGTTTTGGAGGTGGACCTTGAGTCTGATAAAACATTTGGAAGGGAGTCTGGAATGGGAAACTGGAGGTGTATCTGAAATGGTAATCTGAAGGGAACATGGAACTGGGAGGAAGTATGGAATGGAGACTTGGACAGGAAATTTGAATGGGACATGGAATTTAGGACGGAAGAGTAAAGAGATAGTAAAGGCGTAAGGTAGAAAGGGAAGTAAGTACTGTAGGAAGATCGAAAAGAAGATAGCAATACAGCAAAACATAAACTAACAATATTAACAAAAAATTCAGAAACACCTGCAAACATACTACTAAATCAAGTGCTTATAAACAGACCTATAGGCAAGTTACATGGGAAAGTGAACCATGCAACTGAGTCACATTATTGCCAAGTCTTACAGAAAAATAATAACAACGTGATTTCCATAAAAAATGAAAACCATGTGACAATTACATCACTGAATTAAGTGTGTGTTAGCAGTAATATAACTCCCCTAGTATCCCTGCTTGTCGTAAAAGGCGACTAAAAGGGTTGGCAGAGGGTTAGTGCCCCTCCCCGGAAAACAACTAACTAAAAAGACAAACAAGAAGCCTCGGACAAGGACTGACCAAAACATGACGACCAAGGACCGGACAAAGGACATGGTAATCGAAACATGGAATGTTGGAGGTGCGAATGATGAGGTGAAAGAGAGAGAGATTGTCCAGGTGCTTGAGGGTGCGAAAGTTGATGAATGTGGAGTAACTGAAACAAAATGGAGAGGTGAGAGTGTAAGAGAATGGGAGTATGGATGGGGTATATGTGCAGGAGTAGGTGAGAATGAGAGGGCAAAAGAAGGAGTGTGTATAGTTGTGAGTAAAAGATGGAAGAAGAACATAAGAGAGTATGGATCAGTTGGGTCAAGGATTGTGTGGGTAAGATTGAAAGTTGGAATATAAATGTGGGCGATTGTGTGCGTGTATGCGCCAATGCAAGATCGTGCGAGCAGAGTGAGAGAAGAGTTCTGGACAAATGTGGAAGTGTGCATGGAAAAGTTTGGAAGGTATGAGAGTGTTTTTGATTGGTGATATGAATGGTAAAGTAGGGAATGTGAAGGTGGATGGAATAGTTGGTGAGTGGGGTGTGCCTGCTGAGACAGATGAGAATGGAAGTGCGTTAGTGGACATTTGTGCTGGGAGTGGGTTGGTGATAGCCAATACCCTCTTCAGGCATAAAATGATCCACAGGTGTACATGGCAAGTGATACGAAGGGTGGGTGGTGAACTGAATGAAAGGAAGGCAATGATTGATTATGTGTGTGTGGATAAAAGGATGTGAAGATGTGTTGTAATGGATGCAAGAGCTTATAGAAGTTGGGGGAGTGGACTTTCTGACAACTACTTGGTGGTGGCCAGAATCAAGATCCAAAAAAGATGGAGTAATAGCATAAGGGAAGGACGGGAAGAAGGAGTATTTGCAAGGAGAGTGGAAAGGTTACAAGAGGATGAGAAAAAGGCAGAATATAAGAGAGAAGTGGAGGAACGATTGGGCAAATATGAATTGGAGCAGATGGGGGACGTGGAAGGTGTGTGCAGGATATTCACAGAAGAAATATGTGCAGCATGTGATGTGGTGTGTGAGATGAAGAGAAGACGGAGGGGGGTGCAAGGAACAGCGTGGTGGAATGAAGAGGTGAGACAGGCTGTGGCACAAAAAAAGAAAGCATACAATGAATAGATGAGAAATAGAGGCGTGGAAGAAGTTGAGAGGCAGAAGAGAGAGTTATATGTAGAAAGAAAGAGAGGTGAAAAGATTAGTAAGAGAGAGTAAGAGCGTAGATGAGGAATTTGGAAGGAATTTGAGTGTAAAGTGGAGGAACTGCAAGAAAATGTTCTGGAAAGAGGTGAAGAGAGTAAGACAGGGTGGAATTGAAGTTAGCAGGGGAGTGATAGATAAAAATGGTAGATTACTAGTGGAGAAGGGAGAAAAAGTGAGCAGATGGAGAGAACACTTTAAGGAATTGTTGAACATAGCGAATGGAAGTGATGCGAGTATTAGTGGCTGGGAATGGCTGGGAGAAGGAGGGAGGTGAGAAGACAGGAAGAAATCAGTAGGATAGAAGTTGTGGAAGCAATGAAGAAAGTTAAATTGGAGAAAGCCCCAGGACCTGATGGAGTGTGTGGTGAAATGCTGAAGTATGGGGGAGAGATAGTAGTAGAATGGATGTAGAAGATGTGCAGATTGGCCTGGGAGGAAGGTAGAGTTCCGGAGGATTGCAGGTCAGGTATAATTATTCCCTTGTACAAAGGAAAAGGGGAAAAAGAAGTGTGTGGTAATCACAGGGGCATTTGTCTTCTTAGTATAAGAGGAAAAGTGTATGGTAGGATACTTATTGACAGAGTTAGAGAAAGAACAGTGGAATTAGTTGGAGATGAACAGGGAGGCTTTAGGAAGGGAAGAGGTTGTGTAGATCAGATATTCTTTCTTAGAACTTTAGTGGAAAAGTTTCTAGAGAGGGGAAAGAAGTTGTATGTGGCTTTCATGGATTTGGAGAAAGCATATGACAGGGTGGATAGACAAGGATTGTGGAAAGTATTAAGAATATATGGAGTAGATAAGAAGCGGTTGAATGCTGTGAAGAGTATGTATGATGGTGCGAAGGCTGCAGTGCGTATGGATGGTGAACTAAGTGAATTTTTCTCTTTGAAGGTTGGGTTGTAACATGGATGTGTCATGTCCCCATGGTTGTTCAATCTGTATCTGGATGGGATAATAAAAGAGGTAAAAGGTAGGGTAGTGGATGTTGGAGTGGCCCTGATGAGAGAGGGTAGTGTTTGGAAACTTCCTGTACTGTTGTTTGCAGATGATACTGTGTTGTTGAGTGAAGACGAAGGAGAGCTGCTAGGCTTGGTGGATGAGTTTGGGATAGTGTGTAAGAAACGGAATCTAAAGGTGAATGTAGGGAAGAGTAAAGTGATGGTCTTTGAGAGAGGTGAAGTCAGTGAATGTATAGCGAGGTTTGATGGTGAGGAATTGGAAAATGTGGGTACAAACGTTTAAGTACTTGGGTAGTGTGATGAGTAAGGATGGAGGTTTGGAGGGCGAAGTGCTTGAAAGGGTACAGCAGGGAAGAAAGGTTGCTGGTTCTTTGAAAGCAGTGATAAGAAACAGGGAAGTGAGCATGGAAGTGAAAAAGTTACTACATGACAGTATTGTGATACCAACTCTAACGTATAGAAGTGAAGCTTGGACGTTGTTGGAAGGACACAAGTCAAGAGTGAGAGCAGTGGAATTGAGTTATTTAAGAGGAGCCTGTGGAGTCACATGGCGAGACAGGCTGACAAATGAGGATATAAAGGAGCGTTGTGGTGTGGATGTGGATGTTATAGGAAGCGTTATGAGGAACACACTGAGGTGGTTTGGCCATGTGGAGAGGATGGAGGGTGAAAGACTGACGAAGTGAGTTATGCGAGTGAGGTGGAGGGGAGGAGAGGGAAGGGGAGGCCGAGGATGAGATGGAGGGATGGGGTGGAGGGGTAAATGAGAGAGGGATGTGTGAGTTGGGAGCAGGGCAGTGAAATGGCGGGGGACAGGGCGACGTGGAGGCTATTTGTTTGTGGCCACCCCAAACGGGATTGAGGCGTCTGGCAATAGATAGATAGATAGATAGACTTGGGTAAACAGTGCAAACGACGTGACTCAGCGTAAACACTGCCACGTAGGCGACGCGCCCCGGCTTAGTACAGGTAAAACAAAGAAAAAAAAATAATTAACATAGACTCAAATAAATCAATTAGCTAAATAAGTACGGATACCTACAAGGCATATAAATCTATCTATCTATCTATCTATATAAGGTACAAATCAACATGAACAGAAAAAGATGAAACTACGAAATGTAAACACGTATTTTAAATATAAATGGCCAATCAAACGAAGACAGAAAAGAAATAGTAATAAAAATGAGTTTCAAAATGAACTGTTAAACAACGCAAACACAAAAAGCAATAGCATTGCAAAAAACCTGAATCTAATATGAACAGTACCGGTCAGTAAGCAAATGAATATGAATAAAAAACTTCTTAAAAAGACGAAAAAAAGGTATAACCAAAAGTAAAACAAAATAACAATAATTTACGTCTTAAATAAAGCATCCATCATCTGGCAACACAGCACCAACTCTCACACGTTGCCATTTTTAATCAATGTTCTTTATTTTTCCGACACCTTCTTCCTTTATTATCTAACGATCTTCCACGATATCTTTGCCAGACTCGGGCCGTATTATTAATCCCAGGTATCGCAATATCGGAAAATTTTTGAAATATAGGAACAAAAACATCATGTAATTACTTCCAGATGGCAATAGTGATGGTTGCCAGGGGTCGGTAGAGAGAGAGAGAGAGAGAGAGAGAGTACCGGAGCCAACCCATCCCTGAATCACACCTTTTATACATTTCTGCCCGGAATCGTGCTAAGTCTGTTCTTCGCTCTGTTAAAAATAAATTCATCCGTACAAAATGCTCTTAACTCTCTAACTCGAACTCTTCCCGCTCCTTCTGGCACCTTGCCAAAAACCTTTCTAACAACTTTACCTCATCATCCTTCCCTCCTCTTCTCTACTCTGATGGCTCTGTAGCTATTTCTTCTACTGATAAAGCAGATCTCTTCACTCAGACTTTCTCCTCCAATTCCACCTTAGACGATTCCGGTGCTGTTCCTCCATCACTTCCCCCCTCTGACTTCCTCATGGTTAACATTAAAATTTCTTCAGCTGATGTATTTTCTGCCATTGCTGGCCTCAGTACTAATAAGGCATATGGGCCTGATGGAGTCCCTCCTGTTGTTCTCAAGAACTGTGCTTCTGTGCTTACACCCTGCCTAGGCAAACTCTTTCGCCTTTGTCTGTCAACTTGTACCTTTCCTTCTTGCTGGAGGTTTGCTCTCATTCAGCCAGTCCCAAAGAAGGGTGACCATTCCCAACCCTCTAACTATCGTCCAATTGCTTTAACATCCTGTATCTCAAAAGTTTTTGAGTATATTCTTAATAGAAAAATTTTAAAGCATCTTTCCTATCACAACCTTCTTTCTGATCATCAGTATGGGTTCCGTCAGGGACGCTCCACAGGCGATCTTCTCACCTACCTTTCAGACTCCTGGTCATCCTCCTTTCGGGACTTTGGCGAAAGCTTTGCCATTGCACTTGACATCTCAAAGGCTTTCGATCGAGTCTGGCATAAATCTTTAATTTCCAAACTGCCCTCTTACGGTTTCTATCCTTCTATCTGTGCCTTCATCTCTAGCTTCCTTTCTGGTCGTTCTATAGCCGCTGTTGTAGACGGCTATCGTTCTTCTCCTAGATTTATTAACAGTGGTGTTCCTCAGGGCTCTGTCCTATCACCAACTCTCTTCCTTTTATTCATCAATGACCTTCTAAGCTGTACATCTAACCCTATCCACTCATACGCTGATGACTCCACCCTTCACCTTTCCATTCGATTCCCACAACGTCCATCTCAGCAGTTACTTTAACATGCAAGGGATGAGGCTATGGCACACCTAATGTCTGACTTGGCTCGTATCTCTGACTGGGTTAAAAATAATCTGGTTGTTTTTAATGCATCAAAAACTCAGTTTTTGCACCTATCAACCCAACAAAATCTTCCACAGGTATACCCACTTATGTTTAATAATACTCAACTTAATCCTGCATCATCGTTAAACATGCTTGGGGTTTCATTTGCTCGGGACTTGTCTTGGAAAGATCATATTACATCTCTTGTAAAACCTGCTTCCAAGCGATTGGGTGAGCTAAGCCGACCCCTTTCCTTCTTTGCCCCTGCACAATTGTTGACTCTATACAGGGGTTTTATCCGCCCCTGTGTGGAGCACAACTCTCGTGTGTGGGGAGGCTCCCCACATGCAGCTCTTCTCAATAGGGTGGAGTCAAAGGCTTTTCATCTCATTAACTCTCCCCCTCTTACTGACTCCCTTCAACCTCTGTCTCTTCCCCACAATGTTGCATTTTTATCTCTTGTCTATCGCTACTTCAATGGTCACTGTTCCTCTGAACTGTCTGCATGCATTCCTCCACTTCTATGACGGGCGCATAGCACCCGTCTAGCAGCAAATGCTCATCCTTTTTCTGTCCAACTCTCTAATGCAAGAGTTAACCGTTACTTCCAGTCCTTCATTTATGCAACAGGTCAACTCTGGAACTGTCTCCCTCTGTCTGTATTTCCTGCTTCCTATGATCTCCAGTCTTTCAAACGCAGTGTGTCCAGGCATCTCGAAAAGATCTGGTCTTGAATTTGGCTCTCTCTTGTATTTTGTTTCTCTGTAGGAGGGAACAGTTATTGCAGGCTCGTGGCCTTTGGTTCCTTCTTCCTCACATTAAAAAAAAAATGACGAATGGAATAAGCTACCTAGTAAAGTAGTTGCTGCCTCTTCCATTGAGAGTTTCAAGCATAGACTATGGTCAGACTCAAATATGAAGTCCGTTTGGGTGGGGCCCGAGAGGGGATTTCCCTCTCTACAGCTCTGCCGCATCAACCCCAGTACCTATCTCTCTCTCTGTCATATGTCAGCTATTTACTATTTGAAACTGTATATTAAATATTCTGTACTTATTAAATATATTAAATAAGGCTATATAGTGCTATGAATGTGTCGGTTTTTAGGATAATAGCAATGATTTGAATAAATTCCACACCACGTGACAACGTCGCTTTCCGACGTTGCCAGAGGTCAAGGACACCCACCTCAGACTACAGGTGACCGGTCACTTCCTCCCTGATCCCCACCCACGATGGCAGCTACTCCGACTCGCTCTCGTGTGCTCCACAGTCGGGAGAAAGAACTTATTTACAATGTGAACAAGTATTTTCTAGAAGAAAGATCAGAGAGAGGACTTATGCCTACTGGGGAAACCTCTATAAAAAAAAAAAAAAAAACGCGCCAAGACTTTTACCTCAGTGGTGGTGTGGAAAAAAGATCGAAACAATATAGAAGAAAACAAAACTTATAAATATATAAAAAATTTCTCAATCAACTGAGAGAGAGAGAGAGAGAGAGAGAGAGAGAGAGAGAGAGAGAGAGAGAGAGAGAGAGAGAGAGAGGAGGTTTGGCAGAGCTGTAGAGAGGGAAATCCCCACGCGGGCCCTACCCAAACGGGCTTCATATTTGAGTCTGACCATAGATGAGCATATGACAAATTAGGGGTAGGTATAGAAAAAAAAAAATCTTATAACCAATATTAATTCATAATTTTTCCTTTTCAGGTTACACTACGATAGTCTATTCTCCTTTCACACTTTCCTATAAAATGTCCACGCCAGTTTTTCTATACTGCGTGGTGTTCTTTCTGACTTTTTCCTGCCGACTTCGGCTGAAGGGTTTCGAGGGCGGGGGAGAGCCTTCTTCTTTGCTATCCTTATCTCATTCTAGTAGTTCAGTTACTCTTCAAGGAGCTGCCTAGCATGGGCCAACCGGCCTACTGCAGTTATCCTCTCTTCTTATGTTCTTGGTCCTGGTGTCTTGAGTTGTAGTGTGTGTGTGTGTGTTCAGCTTGTTCCTTGGTCCTGGTGTCTTGAGTTGTAGTGTGTGTGTGTGTGTGTGTGTGTGTGTGTGTGTGTGTGTGTGTGTGTGTGTGTGTGTGTGTGTGTGGTGTGTGTGTATGTGTGTGTGTGTGTTTGTGTGTGTGTGTGTGTGTGTGTGTGTGTGTGTGTGTGTGTGTGTGTGTGTGTGTGTGTGTGTGTGTGTGTGTGTGTGTGTGTGTGTGTGTGTGTGTGTGTTCAGCTTGTTCCTTGGTTCTTGTGTCTTGAGTTGTGTGTGTGTGTGTGTGTGTGTGTGTGTGTGTGTGTGTGTGTGTGTGTGTGTGCGTTCAGCTTGTTTCTTGGTCCTGGTGTCTTGAGTTGTAGTGTGTGTGTGTGTGTGTGTGTGTGTGTGTGTGTGTGTGTGTGTGTGTGTGTGTGTGTGTGTGTGTGTGTGTGTGTGTGTGTGTGTGTGTGTGTGTGTGTGTGTGTGTGTGTGTGTGTGTGTGTGTGTGTGTTCAGCTTGTTCCTTGGTTCTTGTGTCTTGAGTTATAGTGTGTGTGTGTGTGTGTGTGTGTGTGTGTGTGTGTGCGTGTGTGTTCAGCTTGTTTCTTGGTCCTGGTGTCTTGAGTTGTAGTGTGTGTGTGTGTGTGTGTGTGTGTGTGTGTGTGTGTGTGTGTGTGTGTGTGAGTTAAGATGAATGGGAGTTGCAAGGTTTGGTGAATGAATTTGGGACAGTGTGTAGGAAGAGGAATCTGAAAGTTAATGTAAACAGGAGTAAAGTTGTGGTGTTTGAGAGCATTGAAGTCACAGAATGTGCAGTGAGGTTGGATGGTGAGGATACGGAGAATATGAGTGCATTCAAGTACTTGGGTAGTGTGATGAGTAAGGATGGAACATTGGGGAATGAAGTGCGTGAAAGGGTAAAGCAGGGAAGGAAGGTTGTTGGTTGACTGAAAGCAGTGATGAGAAATAGGGAGGTGAGTATGGAAGTTAAGAAGTCACTGCATGATAGTATTGTGATCCCTACCCTGACGTATGGAAGCGAGGCGTGGACCTTGCAAGAGGGGAACAAGTCAAGAGTGAAAGCAGTGGAAATGAGAGGAGCATGTGGAGTGATATGGAGGGACAGGTTGACGAATGAAGAAGTGAAGGAACATGTGGGGTGGATGTGGATGTGGTTGAGAAGATTAGAAATACATTGAGGTGGTATGGACATGTGGAGAGAATGGAGAATGAAAGACTGACTAAGACGGTGTATGTAGGTGAGGTGGAGGGAGGGAGAGGGAGGGGTAGACCGATGATGAGGTGGAAGGATGGAGTTGAGAGGTATATGAGGGAGCGGGAAGTGAGTTGGGGGGAGGGTAGTCAAAATGTGGGTGACAGAGCGACTTGGAGGCGTTTTGTCTGCAGCCACCCTTTGCGGGATTAGGGAGTCGGGCTATAGATAGATAGATAGAATTTAATAAGGCTCTTCACAAGTCAAACCAGTTATTTCACACACACACACACACACACACACACACACACACACACACACACACACACACACACACACACACACACACACACACACACACACACACACACACACACACACACACACACAGAAATACTGTTACGCCAGTCATGACAGAGATACTTCTTGCATGAATCTAGTTTGACTGGTAAATACAAATGGCGAAGTTATACCACAAAAAAGGGTGTGACATCATTTTGTATATTGTAAGTGCGATGAGTTCTGGTCCTCAGGGAATGGACTGTCTGCTATAATCCCTATATCATTTACATAATATATACAATATTCATACTTCCTCCAGAACAATTATTGCATTATAATAATCGCGTGTTTCTGGATAATCTGAGATAACGGCCTACACACCATAAGTAAATATATCCCACATATTCCCCTCACAGTTTGATGTGGTTTACAACCATACTTATCCCTTCACATTGATGATGTGTTTCTTATTTCAAACCTCTCTTTTTGCCATCTCCGATTATTGTATTCAGTTTAGAATAGAACTATCATACTGGAGTTGATACACATTTGATTCAAGTTGAATGCAAGGTTAAAGGAACCAGAGGAACCAAATGCTGGAAGGCTGGAAATTGTTCCCATAAAAAAATAAAAGTAAAATAAAGCAAAATAACAGAGAGCCAAATTCAAGACCCTTTACTTCCAAGATACCTGGATATATTGCATTTAAAAGACTGTAGGTCATTGATAGAAGGAAATAAAGACACAGGAAGGCTGCTCCATAGATGATCTGTAGATACATGAAGGACTGTGAGTAATGGTTAACTCTTGCATAAGAGAATTAGACAGAAAAGGGGTGAGAGTTTGCTGCCAGATGGGTGCAATGCACCCAGGACAGGGAGAGTTTGGGGGAAGCTGGGATGTTATGGAGGAGACTGGAGGGGGGGGGGGAGAAGTGAGGCTGTGGGCAGGATTTTGACTCTTCTGTCATGAGGTGGACGGGCGTTTTTCTGTAAATTAGTCATGGCTTGCTGTCTGTTAGATGTCCAGTGGCCATGCGGAAACTGCCCACGGTGACTGGGCGACTTTGGACGTTCGGTAGACAGGCGGATGGTTGCTGTCACTGAACTTGTTCTCATGCCTTGCGGTCTGTGTTACAGTCTCAGTGGCAGGTAGGAAAGACTTATCCCGGTGGTCGTCCAACTATGGACATTTGGTGGGGATGAGTGCAGATGTTTTGAAATCACTTGTAGATTACATTCGTATTACGTGAGTGCTGGAGGTTCGATGGAAGTGATCGGATGAACTCGGAACTTTGACCATTCAGTACATGGTCAGACGGATATTTTAGTTCTAGTTTTGGGTTACAACCTACTTCCCGCTCACGGCTCGAGCCCAGCGGCCAAGAAACCGAATGTTTGAACATGTTGGCTGGACGGCCAAAGTTCTTGGGGACATTTATGTCTAATAACATCAAGTAAATTCGGATAATGGTTTTTTAGAGCCAAGGTCCAGCGTCCGTGTAATGAACGCATCCAAATTCTGCACGTTCAGATAAATGAGGGACTAATGTTTATATATATATATATATATATCTATATATATATATATATATATATATATATATATATATATATATATATATATATATATATAAAACCATCCTTTACCTCAATAGCATTTAATGTTGGAATATTACACCATTCATTGATAATAGCATCGTAACTGATTCCATTGTTGAATGTATTTGAGAACGTAAATCAAACTGACACCAAAATATTTTGTTGTGATGCTGGGGGGTTTAGCTGCCAGTAAAGGTGTAAGGTAACTCTGAAAAAATGTTGTACAAGTGAAGAGAAGTCCTTTGATTACAGTGTCTACAAACTATCCTGCTGCATCCAGAGTTGAGAGATGACTAGCACTTTGCACCCGAGGACCACATGTTCACATTATTTTTGCAGCTACTACATTTTTTTACTCAGCTTAGGAGAGCAAGTTAATTGTGAAGGATTTTGTGGAGGTTATATCCATATCTCCATTTCTAACAGTGTTCGGCAAGCCAAGGAGTGTCTTCTGGAGGCAAGAAGAAGAAGAAAAAAATAGAGTACTGTAGTGGATTAATTTAAATACCATGGGTGAAGCTAACATTGATACGCTGTGTATGTCCGCAGTGCATGAAACTAAACATGATCATAGAAGTGGGTGGTTCATGCAGGTGTTAGTGATTGAATAATACGATGTCACCCCCCCAGCACCATCCCTCATCCCATCACCATCCGTCATCCCAATATCATACCTCTCTTCAGCACCATCCCTCACTCCATCACCACCCCTCACCCCAATATCATACCTCACTTCTGCACCATGACTCATCCCATCGCCACCCAACATCGCAATATCATACATAATTTTAGCACCATCCCTCACCCTATCACCACCTCTCATACCAGTATCATACCTTACCTCAGCACCATCCCTCATCCCATCACCATCCCTCATCCCATCAGGATCCCTTATCCCAGTATCATACCTCACTTCTGGACCATCCCTCATCCCATCACCATCCCTTATCCCAGTATCATACGTCACTTCTGGACCATCCCTAACTCCATCACCACCCCTCACCCTAGATATCTCACCCTAAAACCACCCTCACCCTTACACACACACCTTTCATTCGAAAATCATTGCCCACCCCACTACAGATCCTCTCTCCAACATCACTCCTTACCCCGAACACCACTCCTTACTCTCAACGCCATCCCTAACTCCCACTTCACTGCCTAGTTTCAACCTCATCACTTACTCCTACCCTACTTCCTCCACCTGCCGCCACCCTTCACTCATACTCCCTCCCTCCCCTTAACCAACATCCCTCCTTGCTAATCCGTTCTCTCACCTACAGTCAAGGACATAATTTCTCTTGATATTGCATACGTATTTCACACAAATGTCATGCCCATAACTTTCCTTCGTCATGCAATCTTATGAATGACAGATATGTATAGATATAAAAATCTCCCCAACGTCTCTCATCTTCATAAGGACAGCAACCAAAATGACTGTGAGAAGTGCAGGTTGTGGAGCAATAGGTGAACCTGTAGCCTTCAATGTGCACTGTTAAAAGAACTGGTTCCATTCACATTCTCGTCTACTTGGTTCGGTTTTTATCCTCTTTGTGTGCGCTCAGCCATCAAAACTACTGCAGACATGAATATAACACTGATTGCTACGGGTCATGCCTCAGGGATTGAATGTTGCTTTGGAAAGAAAGAAAAAATTGTTGCCTTAATAACCGTCGTGTAATAGACAGAAACTAGAACACACTCAGAGAATGCATACCTCAGCCAATACCACTGCACCATCCGGATGCCGCACCAAAGTTTATAACATACCTTTTTTGCCCATGGCCCCCCCTTTCAAACAGTTTCATTGTAATTCATTGAGAACTTTGGGAGATATCGTGTGGACAAACAAACAGACAAACATAGTGAATACATAACCTCCTCCAGCTTCGCTGGTGGAGGTAATAAATCTAAGCATTTTGTCTGTTCTGCCTGACCACCAGTTTCACGGCCTCTCTCCATGCGGGAGGATGGGTATACAAGGGTATAACGTTAACCAGTCTTTGCTCTGTTTTGCTAATTTTCCCGGCTGAAAGGAAGTCTTATCAGTGGCTTCTCACCGAAGACCACTCGTTGGCAGTGTGTCTGTTTTACTCCAGTATGTAGAATTAACAGTGTCATCGTGAACAGCTTCTTGTGCAGTCTAAGAACGCTTTCGACTATTACAATTGCACGTTCAGCTGACAGACTTCATCTTTTTTGTTTTGTTTTGACATTCGCGGGAATTTTCCTCAGTTGATTACTTTTAAAATGGAAGATATACAGTCATGATAAAACTTCAGCATTACACACACTTCATATTAAATAATATCGTCTGGAGAAAATAATAGCATATAAAACAACATAAAATTGTCCGAGGACAGTTATGATTAAGAAAAACTTCCCAGAGCTATTGCCTACTAGAAGCCGAGCTATAAATGGACCACGATGTCAAGATCACTGATATTTTACACGTCACCTTAGGTCATCACAGTCTATAACTCCACCAATATTGTCTTCTCTAGCTTATTTCCTCATAGAAAGTTGGGCAACATCCAGATAATCCAGAAAAGTCCCAGGTTTTTACCATAGGCGAGGTCAAAGTCACTGATCTTGATCATGTCACCTTAGATCATTACAGTCTATAAATTTACCACGTATGGTGGCTGTCGCTTGAATCCTTCATGAAGAAATAGGGGATATCTAGAATATCTGGAAAAGTTCTAATTTCTGACCCCAGGCGATATCCGAGAATAATAAACCGAATGGAACTATAGTACTTCCTGCACTGCATCCTCCTTAAATGGTTATTGTAGTAAAATTTCAGTTTCCTAACTTAAAAAGTTCTTGATATAGGGTGGCTGACTATCTTTTTTGTGTTTCAGATAATTTCCTGCTATCCGGTTGACAGATTGCCACCATATATGGCCAAAAGAAGAGGTCAGCAGTCCGACTAAGTTGGCGAAGTTTGAAGGCTCTGTGCTAAATGGCCTTTGAAAAAAGGCAGTTTTAAAATAACATTAATACGGTAATAATAAGAAGAACATTGAAAATCTGTCCAAGGACAATTCTGATAAAGGAAAATTTCCTATATCCCCAATCTATAAAGGGACCTTGGGGTACTGATCTTGTGCATGTCACCTTAGGTCATCACAGTCTATAAGTCCACCAAATTTGGTGGTTCTAGCTTTTGATCTTCATGGAAAATTAGGTGACACCCAGAATATCAAGAGAAGTCCCGTTGTTTTACCCCAGGCGAGGGCATGGTCACTGATCTTGTACATGTCACCTTAGGTCATTACAGTCTATAAGGCCACAAAGTGTGGTGCATCTAGCTTTAATTCTTCGTGGATTATTAGGTGACACCTGAAAAGTCTGGAAAAGTCCCAAATTTTGACCCGAGGCAATCTAGGTGAATATCAACCGATTGAAAGCATACCCCTTTCTGTACTGCGTCAAACTTAAGACTACACTGTAGTAAATTTTTATCCTTGTACCTTAAGTAGTTCTTGAGATAGTGTGGCTGATTCATTTTCCTGTGTTCTGGGTAATATATAGAGACCTGGTAGACGGATTACACCCATATTTGCTAATAGATGCGGACAGCTCTCCAAGGTGACAATGTTTGAAGGCTGTAAGCCAAATAGCCATTGAAATACCGCAGTTTTAAAACTAATAATAATAATAATAATAATAATAATAATAATAATAATAATAATAATAATAATAATAAGGGGGAAGGGGGGATAGAATACTTCCCCAGTATTCCCTGCATGTCGTAAGAGGCGACTAAAAGCGACACTTTTATCAACATTCTTTTTGCTCTCTTTCTTTCCCTTGTACTTTGTCTGTCCAAACCCTCTGCATTTTACTTTCATTTAGTTAATTTCCTCTCTCCACTGTCTGGTTCCTGCGAGCCACTGGCATTGGCTCCAGGGTAAAATATTTTTCTGCCTATGAAATCTTGATGAACTCTGGTGATGAAGCAATGGCCCTCAGTTCCGTGCAGCCCTTAAGTGGGCAGGGGGTGCTAAGAATCCCACGGTGTAAAAATAAGTTTATACATCCAAAAAGAATCTTAAGAATAGCAAACTGGAATGTTCGAACTCTCAATCAGGCTGGTAAAATGGAAGAACTTATTTCAGTGTTCAAGGAATACAAGATGGATATTTGTGCTCCTACAGAAACGAGGTTGCTTGGAGTTGATAAAATGAATTTGGAAGATGGTATTAATTTGTTGGTTTCTGGTAGGAGTGATGGAAATAATTACAAAGGAGTAGGGTTACTGCTGAGTAGAGATGCTTGTAAGGCAGTATGTGAGTTTTAACCATTTAATGAGCGCTTGCTTTATGCTCGTTTAAAATCTGACCATGGTAATATCAGTATGGTTGTAGGGTATGCTCCGACAAATGAGGCTGCTGATGAAATGAAGAATGACTTTTATGAGAAGCTGCAGGACGTAGTGAACAGAGTGGCAAGACATGATGTGTTAGTTTGTATTGGTGATTTTAATGCGATTGTTGGCAGTAGTAGGGATGGCTTTGAAGACTGTATGGGTAAGGAGGGTGTTGGTATAAGAAAAGAAAATGGGGTGCGATTTGGAAGCTTTTGTTTGGCAAATGACCTTATAATTGGTGGAACTATCTTTGAGCATAGAAAAATACATAAGACTACTCGGATTTCACCATGTGGTAAATATTGTAACCAGATTGACCACACTGCAATTAGCAGAAGGCATAGGAGTTATTTGCAAGATGTTTGCGTAAGGAGGGGGGCAGATATAGATAGTGATCATCAACTTGTTGTGTCAAAGATTAAAATAAAACTTAAGAGAAGCGTTAATGGTAGTTGTACAGGAGGTAATAATTATGATTTTGATGAGCTGAGGAATGATGAGAACACGAAGGAAAAGTTTCGGTGGGAATGTAGGAACAGGTTTCTAGTCTTGCAGACTTTGATGGAATCTGAAGACAATGATATTAATCAAATGTGGAGAGAGGTAAAAGAGGTTTTGCATGAGAGTGCTAAGGTTACTATTAAGAAAAAGGGAAAAGCAAGAAGGAAAAAGTGGATTTCAGATGAAACATGGAATGCAATTCAGAAAAGGAAAGAGGCTAAGTTAAGAAGTGAAGAACATGTTGATGGTCAGGTAACTGAAGTACTTAGAGCAAAGTAATGGAGTTTACATTCTGAAGTAAAAAGACTCGTTAGACGTGATAAGAGGAGGCAATATGATGAAAAGGCGACAGAGACAGAAATTAAATTAAGTAAAAATGACGGTCAGAGCACAAGAGCAGCGTATCAGGCCATAAAGGAGTTAAATGGGACTGAAAAGAGAAGGAAGGAAATACCTTTACGAGATAGAAATGGTAATTTGATGACTAAAGATTTGGATATAAAAGGAAGGTGGAAAGAGCACTTTGAATCTGTTTTAAATAGACCAGTCCCAGCTGAAGAGGACAATTTGCCAGCCGAGAGAGATTTCCATATAGAAACAGGGGATATAACCTTGGAAGATGTAGCAAAATCTATAAAGGAGTTAAAGAATTTTATGGCCTCAGATGAGGATGGAATATTTCCTGAAATGCTTAAGGTGGAAAATGACGAGTTGATGAATGCGCCTTTGAAACTTTTTAATGTGGCTTGGGATAATGGTGGAATTCCAGAGGAGTGGAAAAATGGAAAAAACAAGGGAGATTTAAGTGTGTGTGGCAATTGGAGGGGGATAACTTTGACACCTGTAGTTGCAAAAGTCTTTTCGAAAATTTTGTTAAACAGAATAGAGCCAGTAATTGACAAATTTTAAATAGAAGAACAAGCGGAATTTAGAAAGGGTCGAGGTTGTAATGATCAGATTTTTATTATAAGGCATCTAATGCAACAAGCTAATGAGATGAAAATGCCACTTAGTATGTGTTTTGTGGATTTTGAAAAGGCGTTTGATAGTGTTTCACGTGGAGCTATGTTGAAAATTATGGGATTCTGTGGTATACCAGAAAAGTTTGTAAATATTATTAGAAGCCTGCATGAAGGTACTTATTGTAAGGTAATGGTGGGTGGTTCTTTGAGTGATCCATTTCAAGTTAGGTCAGGAGTGATTCAAGGAGGAGTTCTTTCGCCATTGCTGTTTGTTTTGGTTATGGATTATGTTATGAGAAAGGTTGTAAGGAGAACAGGTGCAGGAATTAACTGGAAAGAAAATAAGAAGCTGATGGATTTGGACTATGCTGATGATATTGTACTGATTTGCGGAAGTATTTATGAGATGCAGAGGGTGCTTGATTGTCTGGTGGAGGAAGGAGAAAAAGTGGGATTGGTAATAAATTGTGGAAAGACTGAAATTATTAATATGAACGTGGAGAACCAAATCGATTGTGTAATTGGGAATAATGTGGTGAAGATTGTAGAAAACTTTAAATATATGGGAAAGATTGTATCATCTAATGAATCATTAAACAATGAAATTGAGGAGAGGATTAGACAGGCTTGGCGAGCTGTTGGAATGTTGAAATCTGTTTGGAATAATAATATGCTTTCGGTACATACTAAAGTGAAAATTTACAAGTCCATGGTTAGACCAATTTTAATTTATGGGCATGAGTCATGGTACAGTACAATTGCAACAGATCAGAAAGTATTAGGATTTAAGAATAAAATACTGAGAAGGATTCTTGGGATAAAGTGGCGAGACAGAGTTACAAATAAAAAAGTAAGGGATATTACGAGAGTGGAACCAGTTAATGGATATGTGAGACTGTCTCGCTGGAAGTGGCTGGGGCACATATACAGAAAAGAAGGCAGTTTAATACAGGATGTGCCAGAGTGGATTGCTAGAGGAAGAAGAGGTAGAGGTAGGCCGAGGGAAACCTGGTTGAGGACAATGAAAAAAGAAGCAGGAGAGGAGTGTTGGTGGGACCTGAAGGAGATGGCAAGAGACAAATATTGGTGAAGAGAGTTCATCGAGGCCCTATGCATCCCATGGGGTGCCACAGGAAATGATTGATTGACTGATTGATAATAATAATAATAATAATAATAATAATAATAATAATAATAATAATAATAATAATATTAGTAATAATAATAATAATGATAACAATAATAATAATAATAATAATAATAATAATAATAATAACAGTAATAATAATGATAATGATAATAATAATAATAATTATAATAATAATAATAATAATAATAATAATAATAATAATAATAACCAGAACATCGTTAAATTGTCGAAGGATAATTTTAATAAAATGTTTCCAAAGCCATTGTCTCCTAGAAACTGAGCTATAAGGGCCTTGGGACCTTGGTCACTGATTTTGTACATGTCACCTTAATTCATCATATTCTATAAGTCCACCAAGTTTGGTGGTTCTAGTTTTAATCCTTCATTGAAAATTAGGTGACATCCAGATAAATCGGAAAGTCCCAAATATTGACACCAGGCGAGGTCAAGGTCAGTGATCTTGTGCAGTGTACCTTAGGTCATCACATTCTATAAGTCCACCAAGTTTGGTGCTTTTGATTTCATCCTTTACTGAAAATTATGTGATATCCAGAGTATCCAGAAAAGTCGTGACTGGAAGTCGGGAGTAACTATAATCTCCTTGCGTGATCCGGATGGCTACTTTCAGATACCCTCAGTGGATAATGTGGATGGATGGTCCATTTTTGGTGTGGAGTGGGTGGATGTACGGAGTACTTGTAGTAAGGAAACGCAACGTGGTTTGACGTAATGCCACCACGCTCGAAACTATGATGATGGAAAGTTGGGGTTTCTTGCTGATTTTCATATCCACTTTTTTTTTAGTTATATTGGCATAAGGTGCTATAAATACGCATGCTACACGCATTCACATTAGTTACAGTAAATTATACATTTTCCCCTCCCTCCAAAAAAAATCACTTTTTCCGTTTAATCTTGCTAAGGAGTGATTTTTCTTTAAGAGATTTGAACACATTCCAAACTGAAGCCTTTGTGGGAGGCAAGAATGCCGGCTATTTTGGAGTATTTTATCCTCCATGAACTGACTGGCTTTGTGATTGCACGTCGGCTGTTTTCCGCCTGGAAATACGACTGCATTTTAGGTCTAGCAGTGGCCAGCGAAAGATGGCGCGCCGATCCCGTAGACATACTTGGCCCCCAGATGTTCGTCAGATGGTCAATTTCAGATACCCTCAGCGGTTTACGTGGACAGATGATCCACATTTGGTGTGGGAAGGACGGATGCACGTAGTATTTGTAGTACGGAGTCGCAATCTCGTTTTATCTAATGCAGCCACGGCCGAGACTATGATGACGGTTAGTTGGGGTTTCGCTCTAATATTCATTTTCTTTTTTTTTTTGCTATGAGGCAGATTCCATAATTTGTTTTTATTTTGTTACATTTATTTGCATTACATTCCAGTTACTTCTTCCCTTGGAAGTCGGAAGTAAATACATTATCCCAGATGTGCGTCAGATTGCCACTCTCAGATACTCTCAGTGGCTGATGTGGACAGATGGTCCAGCTTTGGCGTGGTGTGGGCGGATGCACGGAGTATTTGTAGTACGGAAACGCAACCTGGTTTTACCTAATGCGGCCACGGTGACGGGAAGTTGGGGTTTCGTGCCAATTTCTATATCAATTGTTCATCATAACATATTGGCGTAAATCACTGTAAGCACTGAAATAATGCACAATAAACACTCGTGCTGCCCAATCACATTATTTATTATAAAAGAGTAAGATATTAACCTAAGATTTTCTAGTAATATCTCGAACAATTCCATGGTGGTGGAGGAGATTTGTAAAGAGATAAATTAATTTTTACTCTAGTCTCCTTTAACTTAAATGTCTGCTTTCCATTAATATTTTTATCTTCCCACGTCACATTTGTAATAATATTCTGCTATTTTGCCCCAACAACAGTTTCATAATATTCTTATTTGCATTTATAAATACAGGTGGTGGTTGTGAGTCATATCTATCCGTTTTCTTTTTTCAGACTTTTATTAAGTTTAGTTTATATACTGTATGAATAAAAAAATATTTTTTTTTACAGTAGATCCCTGTAAAAAGAAGTTGGACTATTAGATCTCTCTTTCATTTTAATCCTGCTCACAAACAAATAGGAGTTATTTTTCTTGGAGAGATTTAATTAGGCTTGTGCCAAAAAACACTTTTTAAAATTTTCCTTCCTCCTTTCAAATAATAAAGTCAGGCTATCAAACTTCTCTTTTTAATCCAGCTAACAAACAAATAGGAGTGATTTTTCTTAGCGATATATGATTAGGCTTGTGAAAAAAAAAAGAAAAAAAAAAAAGGTTAGGCTACGAGATCTCTTTCTTTTTAATCCTGCTAACAGAGGTATGTGTTTATGGGCCAAAAGTTTCATTTCATATATGCACTACTTGGCTCCAATAACCAGGTAACCCAATATCAGTTTGGAATAGCTTTTCCTTCTTGGTGGTAATAAATTTTCTTTATTACAGTTTACCCACATACCTTATAGCTATGCTGCCTCTGAGAGTGTGACTCACCCACCAGCATACACATACATACCAGCACATGTGTTCAGCTTTTGAGAGTGTGAATTATCCACCGCCGCACACACACACACACACACACACACACACACACACACACACACATACACATAGGTGTGTCGCATTCGAGTGTGTCAATTACCCATCCACACATGCACACCAGCACTGGTGTTCCGCCTTTGAGAGGTAGACTAGAGATCTGTTCTATACAAGGAATTACACTAATAAGAAATTGATATGAACATAATTCCTATACCAAAAATAAATATAGATAGATATTACATTCAGTCGATCATTTAATTTATGCAAATCTAGTCATGCCTGTTCAAAAAAATTTGTATTTATTCAGAGGATAACTTTGTTTCTTTATTTAAATTTCTCTATCTTTCTGCAACAAAATCAGGAAGAATATGCTTTTTTTTATATATATATTATCTCCCTCCTCTCTATACTTGTTTAGTCTAAAAATTCCCTCCCCATTTTCCTATTCCTTTCCCATCCCTTCCCATCCCTTTTTCTCTTCCCCTCATAATTTTTTTTCTACTCAGTAAAATAAGTAGAAGAAAATTATGTTAAATTATTTTTTTTAATTCAATATTTTAGTAAAAATTGCAATAACATATTTGTTAATAATGCACAAATTTAACCCATGTAGCAAAATGAGCAACAACAATACTAACTTTGCAAAACAGCCAAGCTACTTCCTTTATTTAAAATATTAGGCAATTTACCTAATTGGGCATTCTATATCTATATCTATATCTATCTATCTATCTATCTATATCTATCCATCAATCTGGCTATCTATATCTATCTATCTACCTATATATATATATATATATATATATATATATATATATATATATATATATATATATATATATATATATATATATATTGTTACATAGCCTATGATTTCATCATCCTTTGTGTATTTTTAACGCACAGTATGCTGCATGTTTGATCACGAGCGTGTTCTGCCTCAGTCCCCTCCTTCTACCGTTATAGTAGAGTAAGTCGTCCTTTCTGTTATTCAGTGCGGGATTGTCGACCGTTTGTCCCCATCGCTTCATTTGCGCGTCCTTATTACAAGTTGTGTCAGGCTCTGCTGGCCCCTATATAATGAGCTCAGTCTCTGCATCATTGCCACTTAGATCTGCTCCTCATTTTGTTCACATCTCTGTCCTCCCCTGTACAATTATTATTATTGTGAGTGCTCAAGAAATCTCCAAACATCTAGCAGCTGTGTGTAATTTGAGTATAACTGTTGTTGTATTTTTTCTTGTACTGTGTAGCATAAGGTTAATTCTTAGGCCTAGTGAGGTTTTGATTAATGTTGGGTTGTGTCAGTTATTTTTGATAATAGTTTGTATCTGTAAATATTTATCTGGCATTCACTGAGTATTATCTGATATCTCATTTTATCAGGGCTGACTTAGATAAATTTACTCTTGCTAATTTCGTGTTAATAGAGGCTATTGCAGTTAACCATATATTTAACCTGTTTATTTGCCATTACATTATCCTTATGAGTCCTGAATGTTTTGTTGTTAGTTTAAGCATTAAACTTTAACTTGTAATTTTACCTAACTCTTTTGTTTTGAACCTGGAACTTTACGGGACAGTAGTGATTTTTAGCATTCTCACTTAAAGTGTACGTTATCTTTCTCTGTTCCGTAACATAAATTTGGCGACCTCATATCAGGATATTCAGGATATTATCATAAGGATATTGCTTGATATTTTGTGACTGTTACTTATCCATGATGGCTACTATTTCTACACTTGATGAAGCCAAAGATTTTTGTCAAATGTGCAAACAGTGTGTGATATAGAAAACAGAACAAAGAATGAACTTAAGCTTGTTGCTCAACAATTGGGAATTGCAGTTCACTCTCATCATTCTAAAGATCAAATTGTTGGCATGATTAATAAAAGCTTGTTTAATGTAACTCATCCAAATGAGCAAACGCAGATTGAATTAGCTAAGTTACAGCTAGCTCTGCAGGAGGCTCGTGCTAAAGAAGCTGAATTTCAGGCAAATGCTAAGGAGGCGGAATCTCAGGCTCGGATTCAGGAGGCACAGATACAGGCACAAGTTGAACTTGCTAGGATTCAGACAGACCATGAGTATCGCATGAAACAAGGTGGAACTGGATCATCTAGCTCTGATGATTTTGATGTGGCTAAAAATGTTAAACTTGTCCCTCCTTTTAATGAATCTGATTTAACAAAGTATTTTCAGTTGTTTGAGAGGGTAGCTACAGGTTTTAATTGGCCTAAGGAGTATTGGCCAGTACTCCTTCAAACTGTTCTCACCGGTAAAGCTCAAGTAACTTATGCATCTTTGCCTCAGGATCAGTCTGATAATTATGATGTAGTTAAGAGCTTGATTCTTAAGGCCTATGAGCTTGTTCCTGAAGCCTATAGAGTAAAATTTAGGACAACTTACAAGCAAGATAAGCAATCCCATGTTGAGTATGCAAAAATCAAAGAAGATTTGTTAGAGCAGTGGTTAAATTCTAAGAATGTGGATTCTGATTTTGACAAATTTAAGCAGATGATTTTGCTGGAGGACTTCAAAAGGTGTATTTATAAAGATGTAAGCCTATATCTTGATGAGAAAAGAATAGATAATTTGTCTGATGCTGCAGTTTTAGCTGATGAGTATGTTCTCACTCACAAGAGATATTCTAGAGAAAAAGGGAAAGCTGAGAGTCAGTACGTTGCCTCTACTCAGAGTACAGGTAACAGGAAAGAGAATAAGGATGATGTTTCTCAGGAAGTAAATACCAGCTTCACCTCTAGATTTCAGAAAAGTAAATGTACTTATTGTAGTAAGCTTGGTCATACTACGGAGAGATGTTTCAGGAGACAGCGTGATGTGAACAAAAAGGAGTCTTTAAATATTCAGTCAATTGGTCTAGTGTCCACTCTTGAGAGTTCCCAGAATTCTTTAACTGAGTTAACTGAACCTGCTTTGAGGGGTAACTTAAATTCTCATGATGGAGCTCCTCTTTTGAGCAGTAACGTGGGTGACACTCTCAAGAGTTCATGTGCTAATTTCCTGTCTGATGGTTTTGTCAGTCCTCTGGACAGTAATGACAGGAAATCAGTTAAAATATATCGTGATACAGGTGCTTGCCAATCCCTTATGCTGACCAGTGTTCTAGGCTCTAATTTTAATTCCTCTGATGAAACTGTAATCTTACAAGGTGTAGGGAATAATTACTTCTCTGTTCCTCTGTGCAGAGTGAATTTAGACTCTGGTTTTGTTAATGGTTCTGTTATGGTTGGGTTGGTTGAGACACTCCCAATGTCAGGTATAACTTTCTTACTTGGAAATGATATTGGTGGAAGTCAAGTGTGTCCAGCTCCTCAGTTGTCTAGTGAGCCAGTGGCTGCGACCCAGGATTGTGATGTCCCTGATGTGTTCCCTGCATGTGCTGTCACTAGGGCTAAGTCTAAAGTTACTGGTGATTTAGAGGATAATGATGATGATGATGTTATCCTAGCTGACACTTTTCTTGCTAATTTGGACCACTCACCGGATGAGGCAGTACCCCGTAGTGTTGATAATTTGTCTCGTCAAGAGTTGGTTGAGTTGCAGGTTGCTGACCCTGAGTTGAAAGGTCTAGCTAACTCTGCTTACAGTGAAGAAGAGTCAGCCGGTGCTTCTACTTGTTATTATGTAAAGTCAGGAGTACTTATGAGGAAGTGGAGACCCCCAACAGCAACAGCCGACTGTGAATGGGAGGTTGTACATCAAGTTGTCATCCCTCGTGTTTGTAGGCAGGATATCATTAGAGTGGCTCATGATTCCAGTTTGGCAGGACACCTTGGAGTGAGGAAGACTGTGGCACGCATTTTGAAACACTTCTACTGGCCAGGTATCTTCAGGGATGTTTCCTGGTATTGTAAGTCTTGTCACACTTGTCAAGTTGTGGGGAAGTGTAATCAGACCGAAAAGGTTGCACCTCTAGTTTCCATTCCTCCTTTTGAGGCCCCTTTCACCCGTGTGTTGGTGGATATTGTGGGCCCTCTTCCTAAGACTTCTTCAGGATTTTCTTATGTGTTGACCATGATTGATATGGCTACTCGTTATCCTGAAGCCATTCCACTTAGAAACATCTCAGCAAAGAACGTGGTTAAGGAAATGCTAGGGTTCTTCACAAAGTTTGGTCTGCCCAAGGAGGTACAGTCAGACCGAGGAAGTAATTTCATGTCAAACGTTTTCAAGCAGTCTCTGAAAGAGTTGGGCATCACCCAGATCACGTCTTCAGCTTACCATCCCCAGACCCAAGGAGCGTTGGAGAGATATCATCAAACACTCAAATCGACGCTCAAGAAATACTGTTTGGAACATCAGAAAGACTGGGATAAAGGTCTTCCATTCGTTGTGTTTGCTGCAAGAGAATCTCCAAATGAATCACTGGGCTTCTCACCTTTTGAACTACTGTTTGGCCATGAAGTAAGAGGACCCCTTAAGTTACTCAAGGAATGCTGGCTGTCGG